>NC_134649.1:23867828-24169744 GCF_030463565.1 Pelecanus crispus | reverse complement strand
GTTAACAAGGAATTACTCGCTTGCCCCAAAAAAGCACTGCTACAAACCAAAACCAAGTGTATCATGAAAATATATGAGCAACAGGACTGAAAGGTTTTGTTGTAGCACAGACCAAAATAGCGCTTTTAAAGACTGAGTGTGAGCTGTTGAAATGTCTGAGTTATCCAACAAGTGTTGGAAAGCAGACAGCATTTAGAAATACAAACAGGTCTAGTTTCCAGTAACTGTTTTTCCTTCCCTTTGCTGAAGTAAAGTTTTTTTGCTGTTTTTATTACAAGCAGCATGGGTTGTTTGGGGGTTATTTTGCTGCTGTTTTTATTTTGTACATTTTCCCAAAATGTGGGGGAATATTTAAGTGATTAATAGAAAATTTCAAGACAAATTCTCTAACCTCATGCTCCATTTTAGCATATTTGATTGGATAAAGCTGGAAAACAATCAGTGCCACTGTCACACCAGAATAATCAGTCTCTGGGGAAAAGCGAAGGCCAAGACCCAGGAATGTTTCTTGCTGCCGTAATGCTTTGTCCTAGCGTAAACCAGCCCAATTAACTGCACCAATACAAAGGCGTGCAATTAAAAACTATTTCTATTTAAAGCCAACAAAGAATGGCATCGTTTCCTCTATACAGTCATATATGGGCTTATACTGCAATACTTTTCTTTCTCTCTTTTATTAGAGGCTGTAGGGGATGTGCAGGACTTTACCTCTGAACTTTCATCTTTTTTTCTAAAATAGATGAGGATATTGTTAAGCCTGCACCACCCCAGCATTGCCCAGTCTCCTCCAGGGATGTGCAGGGTGGGCTATAAACCATCGCTCTCTTCTTCCCAAGATGGGCTCAGCTACATGGCAAGCTGGGAAGCCCATGAGGAGCTGCTCTCCTTGCTACGCTTGGGACCCAAAAATGTGATCAATGGCCCAGATCTCAAATTCTTCAATAGTTATTTTTAGGAGCAATGGCTGTATCATAAGAGCTGGTAGGAAACTCCCGGCAAAGCAACATATAGAGAATATAGGGGAGGTGGAGCACACGTACCCATGGATCCCATTTGCAAATTTGTTGGCTCCTTATAAGCCAATTTCTTCTCTCTGTTGTACTGACAAATCCAGATAATTCCTCGACAGACACACCGTCATAGTGGACTTGCGGCTGTGTAAGCCCTGCACGCTCCCCCAGACGATGAAATGCAGTGGGGCCAAAACTGGGATGCTCACTTTGCATCATGGTACGTGCAGTCTCCTCCTAGCATGATTTCCACCATGCACACAGCAAAGAAATCTGGTTTCGGACACCCAAGTTGCTCCAGTGCTGCTGGGTGCTATAGGGTCCCACCACAATGGGCTCACATACTCACCTCTTCACACCATGATGGACCTGCTCGTGGGGAGCAATGTCCACCAGCACTGGGAACAAAGTCCATGGTACCCAACAGCTGTGGTACCCAAACCAACAGCAGCTTTCTAAAATGAGATATTTTTAATTAGCTTGAAGAGCTTGCCTTCCTGCAACATCCATTTATAAAATACCAGCAGAAACATTAATCCATTTTATATGACTCAAGTTTGGTTTTTTTTTTTCCATTTCAATGAAGTATTTATTCTTTAGAATAGATCCTGAATGACATTACATTATAGAATCATAGAATGCTTTGGGTTGGAAGGGACCTTTAGAGGTCATCTAGCCCAACCCCCCTGCAGTGAGCAGGGACATCTTTAACTAGAGCAGGTTGCGCAGAGCCCCATCCAACCTGACCTTGAATGTTGCCAGGGATGGGGCCTCCACTGCCTCTCTGGGAAACCTGTTCCAATGCTTCACCACCCTCATTGTAAAAATTTTTTCTTATGCCTAGTCTAAATCTATTCTTCTTTAGTTTAAATCCATTATTCCTTGTCCTGTCACAACAGGCCTTGCTAAAAAGATTGTCTCCATCCTTCTTATAGGCCCCCTTTCAGTACTGAAAGGCTGCAGTAAGGTCTCCTCGCAGCCTCCTCTTCTCCAGGCTGAACAGCCCCAACTCTCTCAGCCTGTCCTCACAGGAGAGGTGCTCCAGCCCTTGGATCATTTTTGTGGCCCTCTTCTGGACCCACTCCAGCAGGTCCATGTCCTTCTTGTGCTGAGGGCCCCAGAGGTGGACGCAGTACTCCAGGTGAGGTCTCACCAGAGCAGAGCAGAGGGGCAGAATCCCCTCCCTCGACCTGCTGGCCACGCTTCTTTTGATGCGCCCCAGGATTCGGTTGGCTTTGTGGGCTGCAAGCACACCTTGTTGGCTCATGTCCAGCTTTTCATCCACCAGTACCCCCAAGTCCTTCTCCGCAGGGCTGCTCTCAATTCCTACATCCCCCAGCCTGTACTGATATCGGGGGTTGCCCCGACCCAGGTGCAGGACCTTGCCCTTGGCCTTGTTGAACCTCATGAGGTTCACACAGGCCCACTTCTCCAGCTTGTCCAGGTTCCTTTGGATGACATCTTGTGCTTGTGCCATGTCAGCTGCACCACTCAGCTTGCTGTCATCTGCAAACTTGCTGAGGGTGCACTCAATCACACTATGTCATTGATGAAGATGTTAAACAGCACCGGTTCCAGTATGGACCCCTAAGGGACTCCACTTGTCACCAGTCTCCATGTGGACATCGAGCCATTGACCATGACCCTCTGGATGCAACCATCCAGCCAATTCCTTATCCACCCAACAGTCCACCCATCAAATCCGTATCTCCCTAATTTAGAGAGAAGGATGTTGTGGGGGACTGAGTCGAAGGCTTTACAGGAGTCCAGACAGATGACATCCGCTGGCTTTTCCCTTGTCCACTGATGCAGTCACTCCTTCATAGATAGCCACTAGGTTAGTCAGGCAGGACTTGCCCTTGGTGAAGCCGTGCTGGCTGTCTCGAATCACCTCCCTGTCTTCCATGTGCTTGAGCATATCTTCTAGGAGGATCTGCTCCATGATCTTCCCAGGCACAGAGGTGAGGCCGACAGGTCGATAGTTCCCAGGGTCCCCCTTTCTTCCCTTTTTAAAAATGGACGCAATGTTTCCCTTTTTCCAGTCACCAGGGGCTTCACCTGACTGCCATGACTTTTCAAATATCATGGAGAGTGGTTTGGCAACTATATCAGCCAATTCCCTCAGGACTCTGGGATGCATCTCATCAGGTCCCAGAGACTTGTGTACATTGAGGTTCCTCAGGTGGTCTCGAACCTGATCTTCCCTTACAGTGGGACTTTATAGATAAAGCCCCTCACTATCCTAAATAGTTATCAAGCTACCTAATCTGAGGACCATCAGATTTCTTTTCAAATTAAGGAGCTGCTGCAATTTCAAGAGTATGATTTCACATTTCCCCCCAAATTGTTGGAGTAGTCCACTTTGAAAACAAGTTTTCCACTTTTATTGTTAATTTCAACCATTCATCTTGCATTGTCATATGTCACCATACACAGACAGTTTAAAATACCACTAGTCCATAAAACTCTTGAAATAAGAAAATAAATAAAAGAAAACCTGTACAGCAGTTTGTCCCTTTCGATACGTCTTGCTCTTATTTTCTCTGTTCAACAGGGTAAAGCTGCCGATGAGTGGCAGGGTAAAGTGTGCTCACCCTGCCCAACCGTCCCTGCTGTTCACATCATGACCTGGTGTGCAATATTCAGGATATTCTTCTTGTACTTCAAGAAAGGATTGTACTACACACATTCACTCCTACGCAGCAGAGCATTTAAAATAAGTGCTTAAACATTTGTTCCTGAATTTATTAACTCCTGCATTTACTATTCTACATATATTAAGTGTGAATATTCTCTGAAATATATAGCACATATTACATAAGGCTTGTCTTCAGGTAGTCACCTACAGCTTCTTGTCTCTTCTGCAAGTCTTACATGACATTTAGGTAGATCTGGAACACCGTGGCACTCATCAAAGCATTTTTATTTTGCTCACAAAGCAAAATAAAAATAGCTCCTGCAATGCCAAAACAAATCTCTCGGGGATCAAAATGAGCGCAACATCTTGCACACACGCAAAAATATTGCTGATTTGAAAACAAGACAGATCAAACACACTTTAACTCAGTGGTTCAGGAAGTAAGCTGAAGACAAGGTTTTAATCAATAGGTTTCCTGCTCATCAGGCTAGCAAGGATATATATTTTATTTATTATTTGTTAGGGTTGGCCAACTTTTGCTAAGATCCTGATATAAGATATTTGGAGTTCTTCATAAGATTGCATTGCCAAATTAATTGTCCTGAAAAATTTCACGATGGGCATCCGATTCAGGCTACCTTAAAAATAGATATACTTTTGGAAACATCTTCTGCCAAAAGGAACAAGGGGAAGACAGACGTAAGAATTAAAATCTCTCTTTGAAGTGTTTTGGAGCAAGGACTTACAGTTTCAGCAGTGACAGCCTGTGTTTTAGAGATGGCAAAAGCTATAATCTAAGAAAACCAAACTTGCTCAAATTAAAAGCCTCTGTAAAACACATTTGTACAAGTTCAGTAGATTCTTAATTCTTAAGATTAAAAACTCTCTAAACACATACAAGCGCATCTTCCATCTGCTGCTGTCCCTACAGCGGTGCCACCACCGCTCCCCACCCCCGGGTCAGGATTTCTTACTCCTGCTATTCTGCACTCAGCTGAGATGTGAAACTCTGAGTAAAGGTCTTTTTCTGCTGGCATTATTCAAAATATTTCCTGGTACCCAGATAATCCAGGGAAAACAAAAGTGTTAGAACCCCCTCAAAACTTATAAATGGAAAAAGCAGGGAATCAAGTAAAAAAAAAAAAAAAGTGTTAAAACTCTACTTTGTATGCCTGCATTAAAAAAAAAAAAAGAAAATTAAAATTTTCTTCCCTCCCCCTAAAAAATAGTTCTGCTGGTTGCAATCAAATTCCAAACCCCAATATTTTAAAAAAATATTATCTATGAAACTTCCATTTTACAGGATTCTTTGCTATAATGATACTGTCTTTGCATTACACAGTCCTACACTACCTTCTCCCACAGAAGCAATGACTCACGAAGAGCAAAAACCAGAAAACAGCTGTATGTGATAATGTAAAAGGGTGGTATTTTGATACACTTTTTTTTTTTTTTTTGCACTGCTTCTGTTGGCTGCTGTTTGTCCTGGTTTTTGCTGGGATAGAGTTAATTTTCTTTCTAGTAGCTGGTGTAGTGCTGTGTTTTGGATTTAGTATAGGAATAATGCTGATAACACACTGATGTTTTAGTTGTTGCTAAGTACTGCTTATGCTAGTCAAGGATGTTTTCAGCTTCCCATGCTCGCCAGGTGCACAAGAAACTGGGAGGGGGCACAGCCAGAATCCAAACTGACCAAAGGGCTATTCCATACCATATGAAGCCATGCTCAGTATACAAGCTGCAGGGAGTGGGCAAGGGGATGCTGCTCGGGGACTGTCTAGGTATCAGTTGGTGGGTGGTGAGCGGCTGCATCACTTTTTTTTTTTTTCTCCTGTGTTTGTTTCTCTCTCTCAATGTTCTCCTTTTCATTATTATTATTATTATTGTATTTCAATTATTAAACTGTTCTTATCTCAACCCACAAGTTTTTTTTTACTTTTGCCCTTCCGATTCTCTCCCTTTATCCCACCAGGGTGGGGAGGGTGAGCAAGTGGCTGTGTGGTGCTTGGTTGCCAATGGGCTAAACCATGACACTGTTAAAGCCTGTGCAGGGGGCTGGATGGCCAGAGCTGGTATAGCTCTGAGGAAAAAAAATACTTTTAATAAATGCCAGAATGATAGCTTCTTTCACCTTGCTACATATTCAGAAACCAACCACAACAGCTTATACACAGATAACCAAGATTAAAGCTTCCTTTTCACTTCCTAAAACCCTGGTTAAACCAGCAACTTTTTACTCTCCCTGCCACAACTGTTTTTTTTTTTTAAATAAATAACTCTAACGGAGCACCTTCATGCTACAAGCTGCCAGTTGAATTTTATGGCTTTAAATATTGAAAAAAAATGGACTGCCACAACTGTAGTGCTTCACAAGCAGATGGGCCCCTTTGTTCTAAAGCTCCGGCACTGGATGTACCGACTCTGAAGAACTCATTAGTAAAAACTCTTCTTACTTCCAATTTCTTTTCAAACCTTAGGTCTTTCCCCTGCATGTCTCCCTGGACCTTCTTGGAGATGCAGGGCTGCCAGAAATAGTAAAACTCAGGCTTGTATTTGTGCAAAGTCTGCATTGGTATTGCAATGTCACAAATCTTCTAGACTCTGGACTTGGTCCTGGAGCCAAAACCAGGACAAATCTCTAGCTCTTTGACCCCAATATGGTATTAAGTAAGGCACAGGCTGTTGTTGTAGGGGCAACATCAGCATTTAAGATATACATATCTACCAGCAGGTAATCTAATGGGGAACCTTCTATCCCAAAAAAAATCTTGAATTTGAGCACAGGCTGCCATCAAGGTGGTCCATGACAACCGAGCTCAGTCCATTTTTTATGTATATGGCTGGATGAGTTTAGTGCTCGGTGAAGGCTTAATTCAAGGTACCCTTACCAAACACAGCTTTTGATTTCATCTTCTTGACACAGCCCAGTAGAGGAGAGACGCCAAGCTCTGCTCTACCCTGCTTTTGGACATTGGCTCCTTGTAAAACCAACAGATGATTTTGCAAGGTGAAGAGATGCCCATGTATCCCTGGACAGAGCCCTTGATCTTAATTCTGCTGACTCTAGTTTCTCCCCCTCCAGTGCCACTGCAGACCCTGAAGGCCATGGTGGTGACCTGCCCTCCTGGCAGATGCCCAGTTAACCTTTTACAGTTATTTTCACATGATCTGCTGGGATAAGAAGCTCCCCAGCATGCAGCCGAAGATCCTTATCGGATTCAGTGTATATGTATTTTTGACTAACCTAATATATGAGCAAGAGTGAGCAATAGTTCACTTCTAACAACAAAAACTCAAATATTTATAAGTTTTTCAGACTAAGAGGAATAAATAAAGCCTGGAGAATAGAGGATGGGTGGAAACAAACGCTGAAGGGCTTTGAAAGGCAAAGAGCGTCAGTTTATCTTGCATAATTGCAGCAACATTCCAATGACTGCCATCCCAGGTAGCAGAAGGCAAATAGATCCTGCTGAAGAAAAAGCTGTCAAGAGACTGCTGGAAGGTACATGGTTTTAATCAAACACTTCCACAGTCAAGACGAGCATTTTCTGTAGTGCAGACCCCACTATCTCCAGCGAGATCCAGAGTGATATTGAAATGCAAAAGCCAGATCCTCTCCCCAATTACTCTGTGCAAACCAAACCAACCATAGACCTTATCTGGAAACAGCAACCAGTCTCTGACATTCAACTTTAAACATTTTTGACCCAAACAAAAACATAGCATAAAGGACTCTTGTAACCAGCATAAACATTTCCACTAACATTTTGTTTAAAAAAAGCCTGTGTAAAATAAATAACCATTTCTCTGCAGTGCCTCACTCAGCATGGAGACTCAGAAAATCAGAATAAGGCAGAAGCAAAGCAAAGCAAAGCTCATCCCTTTTATTATCACTTAGGAAGATAATTATATTGATGCACTGATCAATTCTGGGTAAGAAATGATTCCTAAGTGGTATTTAAGAGCCAGCTACAAACCTCTAAAGACTTTAAACATCTTAGCTCGTTGAGAGATCTGCCCATCTTCCCTCACCGCTAATGCAAAGGAAGAGATAAACTGATCCTGGACAAACAGAACAGAAAGGCCGGGTGATGGATTTTTGAGTACCAGCAGCTCTTATGACCAGTTCATCAAAAAAGCCAATTAATATTACATTTTAACATTCACTGGGTTTGCTCAGGAGGAATGCTGAGCAGTACTCTGTCACTACTGCCTCCCAAGTGTAGGAAGCACCACATGCTCCTCTACAGAAAAGTGAGGCAGAAAATCCCATTTTGCACTGAAAAAAATGCCTTTTAACACACACATATTGGAGAGCAGCAATCTATTTTGGGTCATTGTTGTAAAAAATGCAGCTTATGAAGGGTGCATGTGCCCAGAGCTGGGTTTTCAGACCCCAGTTCCTAAGTACAGACTCAGTTAATAAGAAGCAGACTTAAAAAGTAGAACTGGAGAGTAAGTGTAAGCACCAAACTGCATTAAAGCCCTAATGAGGATTAAAACCCCGTATAGTTTATTAACTGTGACAGCGTGCAACTCTCATCCTATTTCTTCAGCATTATGCAAATCCATGAAACATCCATAAGGACATGCTGAATGATTCAGTTGGTCAACATGATGTTATCACACCTTCAAAAATTTCTGGTCAACATAATACTGTTAAACCCAATTTTTCAGCAGGGGACAACGTAGACGTGGGAATGAGGTCAGTGCACGCACTCCAGATTTTCCAAAACCTATCAGTACTTGAAAACAGGATCTTTAAATACGATTTCTCAGGCACAACTCTGGAAAATTCGTTGGGTCTGGAAGAGAAGACTTGTTAGAAGATGACAACAACTTCTTGCCTTGTTGTTAGCCTAGAAGACGACTTGTTGCCTTGTTGGTCATGGTGCTTCCTTTCTCCAGTTTTTTAGCATTTCCCCTAGAAACCGTGGGTGTGGATCTCATGATGGACATTATCAACATTATTTGCTCCCACTGGATAAACCCATTGCCAGCGCCTGCGTTCCCTACAAATGCAAAACTCCCACCCATCCCAAAAAATCTGGCTTTACAAGCAACTCTCCTTGTAAACTCCCCAATAAGAACTTGCAATAATATCAAAAAAATTATTTGTTAAAATAGGAATGATCTCGATACACTCGTAGAAACTACCTATGGATTCTTCCTCTCCTAGTGACCCAACAGCTCTTCTGTAACACGTACACAAACACACGTGTGTGGGTGTTTCCTGCCCTCTAGGAAGAAAACAAGCAACGCACGCTCTCCTTTCAGACCCATATAATCAAATACTTAAAAAAACAAATTAGAATAATTCCAAGATGGCAAGAAATGTTTCTTTCTGAGTATGAAGCTTGCAAGAGTTTATGTAAAACACAAAGATAGGAGTTAAGTTCTTTAAGTAAAGCCAGACACCACAAAACACGTTTTCTGCTTGTGTATGATATTATGAAACAGAGATTCCTCTTCTCTTCAGGAAATAAGATATGAACACAGGAAAAAAGGAAATATCCCATTCTCCCTTAGGGCCTTTGATGGACTTCCTATAATTTCTATACAAGGATGAAAGGTGCTTCCAATGAAATGTTCAGGGAAAAAAAAATTAAAAATCAGCACTAGGATTCTTCCTATACAGGAAATCCCTCCAAAAATCAAATCTATATATCAATTTTTAGTGGCTCTACAGGGGCTTTGGTTTTTTGTTGTTGTTTTTTAAAAATAAATTCATTTGAATAGGGCTTAGGGTTGCCAGCTACTAAGAGCATTAGTGTTGGAGGAGTAGCTACCACATGTGCTAGAACGGTATTAAAATCCAAATTTTTTCTCTGACGCTGTCACTGCTCCATGAGGGCTGGGAAAAAACACATACGTAAGGTGGCTTCAGCTTGGGTTCGTACTTGTACGGACAGGAGAACAGCTGCTGAGGGATGGCTTGTTGGGTCTGTCACTCCTGTTCTAAGATGGAGTAACATCTAAGGAAGGGAGAGACACGTAGCTGTGAAGCAGAGCAAAATTAGGGAAGGAGCAGAAAATGAGGAGGATGGCGATGAAGTATATTAAGTAGCACTGCATACAAAACCTGCTGGTGCATCACATCCTCTCTATGGCTCACCACTGAAGTTGGTGACATTTCTGGACTTGAAAAAACAGATGCATAACTGTAAGTTGCTGGAATTAGGCAAGGTCTAAATCCCTCTTTTTGTCCAAATGCAGGTTTTAGTGTCTCACTCCTATCTCATATGAGGTTCAGCCTATTCAGTAGGTCCCAAGTCACACGTGTGTGTGTGCATGGAGAATTATGGTTTCCTGCTGTTCTGCTTGCTTTCTATTTATTACCGAATACATCGTGTGTCTGGTTTACATTCACAGCCATGTCCTGCGGCGGGAGACAGATTAAGCAGCTTTTGTGGTTCCCCTTTGGGTCACGGGACATAGGCCGAGACAGGCAGGCTTAGCTTTTTTTCTTTTTTTTAAACAGAGGCTTAACACCCAGAGGAAAGTACTCTTGCAGGATATCAGACTCTAGCTTAATCCCTATCTTGGCATCAAGGAGTATTATATCATACTCAGGCTGGATAACTATGATGTAATTTTCCATACTCATATTTTATCTTAGCATCATATTAAAATCCTGTCGTTCTCATGTTTGCTTTTCTTAAGAGAACTTGAATCATTAATGCATCATGCTGATTTCAGCCTGCAAAAGACTTTTTTTATGATTTTTATGTTTGATTAAGGAGGAGGAAAAATATCTTTAAAAGCATCACTGGCAGAAGAGGAGTGACAAATGCAAGAGGAGTTTAATTACAAAAAGGAAAAGTTCATTTAAAAATGCAAAGGCTCATTTTTATGTTTTATTTCTATGAATGTACCTGCAAAAAACATACCCCAAAAAACCCGCACTAAGCCCTGCACTACCACAACTGCTGGCTCCTGTCTTCCCAGCTGGCCACCATGTCCCAGCAGAAACCTTCCACTATCACCCCGGAGCTGGGAGGCAGCGGGGTGTCCTGCCAATGGATTTTATCCAAGAGATGCAAGTGTCAATGATGTTTTCCAGAACTTATGGATGGATTTTACAATGAGAAAAAATAGACTGGAATGTCATTACAATAGAATACCAAATCATTCCCCAACACAACACTGCAATAAGAAGGCATTGAAGAATTTTTCCACTAAACCAGTTATAAAGTTCTCAGATTCAGAGATATTTTTTTGGTACTAGTTTCTGACTTTACATATCAAACATCTTTTTTTAATTCTTCTTGTGCTCTCCCTTCTCTTTTATCAGTTTCCCACTACCTTCCTTGATCACCTTCCTCGGACCAGCACCCCAATACCTTCACAATCACCTTCCTTGGACAAACATCCATCTCCAACCTGCCAGTCTGTATTACTCAGAGGTATTTTTAGGGGCTCTCCCAAACCATGCTGACACTCTTCCCAAAAAATCCCAACCACAATGGGAGAAGTCAAATCAATGGATTTGTCCAGTGAGACAATCTTCCTGCATCAATATATCATCAGGTTGACAAGAAAGTCCTTCAAAGCTACCAGCTTACCTGCTACTCTAGGACATAAGAAACCCAACCCTTGTTATTAATAACTTAAAAAAAAATATTATTAAAACCACTTTTAATGTCATTGCACTCTTTTCATCATGAGTTTACACGATCACCCTTACACTGCTCCCTATCTTGCATATGTTCCCACTGAAACGGCTCATGCCGTTCCTACGCTAACACGACTCCTGAGGAATAACATGGGAAGTGTCAGCACACTCCTGTAGCCTTCCCGCTCCTCACTCATCCTCCCGTCCTTAGATGGACGTTAATAGGGAAAATGAAGTGGAAAATATGAAACGAGAACAGCATCTTCTGTGGGTACTGAGGACCCACCTATTGTATCTCAGATGGTGGTAGGCAGGACTTGGAAGAGGACAGATGGGAGACCTGTCATCCCCATCACAGACTAGAGCCTGCCTGCTATTTGTTTTTAGAGATGTTTTGCAAGTCCCCATCTATAATATTGTTATATCTTAGCTGAATATCTGTAATATGCTGTGGTCACACTTTTCAGAAAAAAGCACCCAGGTTACAGTCAAAACCAAACTAAAACAACAAAAATCTTGTTAGTGATTTTCTCAAAGTCTCAACTGTGGAGCCATGCAGCATCATCTTCCTAAAAAGATTTCAGTCAAAGCCTTCAGCCTTCTTGGACAGTGCAGTTAGAAAATGTCATCTGTAACAAATCAAAAGAAACAAAAAAATCCCCTCTCTTCCCAAAATAAAACTTTTCCAGAAAACTAGTCTGTGGTTCTTGCTTCTCCCCATGGAGAAAAGGATGGCATGGAGCACCCCTACTGAAAGGTGCTCACGTAAAACAATCATGAGCCCACCATAAAGAGCGACAGAAGAACAGTCACCAGGCAGCCAAATTTGAAGGGTCCACTGACAGCAAAGTTTTCAAACACTTTTTTCAAACAAAAAAGTGTTTTCCTCCACCTATGTTCATCCAGAGTCTGTTCTATCAAAAGCATGAACTGAGATCCCATTCAGTCCATGTTTCCACAGTGAAACCAATACATAAATAAATAAATAGGTTACTTAGTGGCACAAGAAGCAGATGTGTGACCTCACCTGAGGAAGAACCTGTAGGCTACGTTTAGGGAAATTTGCTCAGCATGTTACAGGTACAATGTACCAGCATTCCTACCGTGAAGTCCAATGCATTGCCAAAAATAGCACTTGAGCTTTTATAAGCCAAATCCTGCCTTTCTGTTGGCCCTTCCCAAGCAGAAGACACTATCATAGAAAAACTTGTTCTGCCAGTGTACCATCATCTTCACTGCAGTCTCTTTTTTTTTTTGGCAAGCTTCCTCAAAAAGAAATTGTTTCTTGTCACACCTTGGCTGCTACAGCTGTAGAGGCAAAGTCTGTGCAGCAGACCCTGTCCAGCCATGGAGCTTCTACACCTCCTCCTATGTCACGTGTTGATAAACAGCCTCAGGCTGAGAAGAAATCAATCTAAATTTATTCAGATTGAGATTACATAGAAAAATCCCACCTTCCAAGCAACTGTACCAAAACTACACCCTGTGTGGGAAGAGCAGACTTGCTCAACCAGGAATGGTTCGTTTCCATTCTTTTAAAACTTTTCAGATGAGTTTAGCCTAAATTCAAGTAACAAAAGGGACTCTGTGAAATTAAAGCATCTTTTCAGTAATCAGATGTAATTAAAAGAAGCCTTTAAAGACTCGAGAATGGATTTGATGATAGAAAGGGCAGTTGGAGTGGGGAGGTTGATTACAGGCAGAGCAGTCCATGGAAAGTCAGCATTTCCCTTCTTTGAAGTCCTTGTTTTGGACTTTGCTCAGAAATCTTGAAATCTGAGAGTCTTCCTTTTTTTTCCCAGATATTAGTGCCAAATAAATAGTATGAACACAGCTAACACACAAGAATTTCCATGGTGGCACAGAGTAACCATAATATCTTTGCACGTGAGCACTGGATTCCCAGGATGTTCAGATGTATGTTGTCAACCACGAAGTTCTGCAGGTTTGGGAGATCCTCACAGACATGAGCTCCATTCAGCCGGATCTCAGCATCCAATCCCATGCACCGCTTTGTTGAAATGTTAGGTCATATAATCATATTATCACGGGGGGTGTGTGTGTGTAATCATCGAAACTGGTTTAAAAAAAAAAAAAAAAGACAAGACCCAACATTGATGGACTCAGTCTTCCTAATAAAGGAAGGATGCTGCATCCCATGAAGAAATACATGCAGGACACCAGTCCGATAAAAACACTAGTCTCATCTAATCCATATTCTGTCATCAACCACAGCTGTTCCTTGCACTTTGAAGGGGAAAATGAGAAACCTAATCCCATGAAAAAGTTTCTTTTGAAGTTCTACACTGACACGTTGCCCTCATGTCCTGAAGGAGACATGCTTGCTCGGCTCTTAAAAGCCTTGTGGGGTTTCAGTTTTATTCTATTAATATTTTTCTGTTAATTCTGTATTCAGAATACTCATCAACGTACCAGGTCTTCAAAGGAATCCTGCTAAGCTCCTGATGCTAATAACCTGTGGTGACAATGAGTCTCCTAAGCTAATGGGATTTGGTATGAGTAGGTGCTCCCAGCAGTTTTGCTACTTTCTATTCCATTACATTAATTCCATTTCAATTCCATTCTATTCCATTCTGCCCTCACACTTCAGGACTGAGAATTTTCATTCCACTTTCTTCATGCTATTAATTATTTTGTCTGCTTCCCACTTTTTCCCCGTAATATTTTCAGTCAGTTAAATGCTGATTATTAGTTGCAACTATAATCTTTTCCTTTTTTTTTTTTTTTTTTTAAACATCTTAGGTAATGTTATGCCATTTGGCTCCGGAACTCCATTACTTTTCTCTTTATAATGGTCTGAAAAAGGCATTGGACAGTACCACTACTAGTACATAAGCTAATGAAACATTGCTCAGCTCTTTACTGTAATGAAATACTTTTTTCCCCTCATTAAGATCTGCTCTGCAAGGCTTGTCTATCTTGTGTCTCTGCCAACTAACCCTTATGATGCTGAAAATTAAATGTTCTCCCCAAGCTCAACCCACTAACACAGCACAGTTTATCATCTGAAATAACCATCTTGTGATGGTCATTCAGAAACGTGCTGAGTGTCTTGTATTGATCAGCAAGAAATTCATCCCAGGTAAAGAAGGTCAGGGTGAAGTGACACTTTATGACATGGGAAAAAACACCTAATGGCTTTGTGCCACCGGAAGGGAGAGATGTGCCTGCCCCACCACTCCCGGGCTACAGTTCCCTCCTCTCCCCCTTTCTCTACACAGTGCAATGCTTGTGTTTACTAGACTTCTGCTGAACTTAGCAAAAGGACACAAACCCAACTCTCCTTCCCCTCCAGGGACTTTCTCTAGGTTAGCTAATTGAGTCAGCACAGATCCAGGGATGAACATCTGAGACAATGAAAGGATGGAGCAAGACTGCACAGCCCTCAGCAGACAGAAGACGTGGACTGTCTTCTCCTGCTTTACTGTCACACTAAAAACACGGTTCAATGCTTATTACCCTCTGCTTTTTTCTGCACATAACAGATTTTCAGCAGACTGAATATTTTGGTTAGCAAATCTGACCTGAATTGCATAAGTGCTTTTCTAACTAATCATTAGCTGATTTCACATGTACCTATAGCTGCATATTTATGTAGAATAAAAAGCGTTTCACAGATTCAATTGCAATTTGGGTGCACAGAACAGTTCGATGGTGTCATTCTATGGCCACATAACCACCTGCATGTAACACTCATTTAGTAAATTAGCATACAGCCATTTAAGCAAAGATACAATGGCACATTGTATCCTATAAAAGCTTGCAAATAAAAATTTTCAAAATATCTTGGCATTACATGGAGTTTTAGCAGACCCCAAGAACTAGGGACGCTTAGGGCAATGCAGAGGGACTTAAAAAAAAAAAAGTTTGCACCCCAGGTCTTGTTATCACAGTATAGAAGAGTGCCAAAGGGGCAGGAATTATCATGCCTTTTTTTTTTGTGCTCCACAACATCTGCTTGCAGGGACTCCCTGGACATACAACTCAGACCCTTTTCAGTTCCTCTGGTTTTTAAGATAGCCATTTTCCACTTACAATTATAAACACACATTAAGTTAAATACAAGATATATTTATGGTGAGACACATCACATCAACCAACCAGCTCCTAACAGTTTTCCAAAATTAAAGGAAGGGAAGAATCAGGTCACTTGTTGCCCAAGAAGTTGTCTCACATCTTTTATTTCCCTTGTGTTGGGCAATTTCACATCAGACTTCTTCTGAAAGTGTGAATTAATTTATTAACTAACCCTTAGGGATAAAACGTCCTTAGTCACAAATGGCTAAAAATTATAAAGATCTGTTAAAGTCCTTCTGCAAAGTCATTTGCTTAAGAAATACCAACAGAACTAAATGAATTGAAAGCATCACGGAAAAATTTGTTTTCTGGAGGGATGTAAAAGAGGATTCACTAACAGATGTATTTACTTTGATAACAAGTTTTTCCTCATCTGATGAAGAACACAGAAAAAATGCAGAGACTAGTGAAAAAGAGAGAAGCAGGTGCCAGACGCCAGCCTGATAAGCAGAACAAATGGGATGGAAACAAGGTGGGGATGGTTGAGGAGCTCAGACACAGGGCTCATCTCCAGCACAATGCAAAGGGGGAGTGAGAACCACCAGTCAAGATGTTGAATGGATTTGAGAGAGGTATATGACTGTATTAGTCAAGGCATAAACTAATGGCCTTGAAGCCTTGCAGTAAGCTAAGATGGAAAAAACTGTGAATTCTTTGAATTATTTAGATAGAAGCAGGAAGACAGATGTGGCCCAGAAGGGCAGTTCCTTGCACAGATTAAGCTTAAGATGATGCTCAGATTACAAGTATGATCAAAAGAAAGATTTTTAACAACCCCCAAGTTCTCCACAAAGATTTGATTGACGTGCTCTGCTCCTGCATTGGCTGCACGTTTCCTACCAAACAAACATCAGTCAAGCCGCTTAATATTTAGCATGTCTGCTTTCTTTTTTCTTTTAAATACCTAAATTGTAGCTTATGAAACTTTCCTACCTCAGGAGGAGGACTGCAAAAATGCACACAATAATATATGAAAAAACTGCCCAGAGGCTGGAGTTGAGGGGCACTTGGGGAAGGACAGCAGCAACCCTCTGTGTCTGTTATTATTCTGCTACTATTAAAATTCCATTTTTCCCCTCTTTCATCTATGTGCCCACCATATCTTACCTGATTAGGAAGAAGAAGAACATGGCTGCAGAGAGATGCCCAACGTTCAAGACAGACCTGAATCAAAATACTCGAATCATCCCAGACATCACTGATGGCTCTCTTGCTCCCGTAGTCAAATCTTCTCTTTTCAAAGGGTCCTTACCACTGCATTTTATTTGCTAAACGAAGTGGACTTGGCCAGCTTGCTGTTACCAAATACTGCCCTCACCCTGAATGGATACACTGTGATTTCTCTGGATATCCATTAACTGCTGCTAGCTCCATTAATACACCATTTTGCTGACATTAGCAGCTGGTCTGGACAACGAACCAAGACCTCTGAACACAACCGCAGCCTTTCACGTCCGTGCAGCCTTTTTTCTAAGTTTATCTACAGTGTAAAGCTTCTAAACCTTAGCGCTAGACCAAATTACGCAGTTGTTTCAAACACTGCATTAAAATACCATCCAGCTACTATAAAAGGAAAAACGAATGGTTCCAGGAGACAAGCTCTGCGGCAGACAAGCCAGCGTGGCTCTCAAGATAAGAGGCAGCTGCCAGAGGTAAATATAAGCATTATTTATGGATGTGGTGTCCTTTCTCATTTAAATTTCAACAAGCGCTGGAGATGCAGACCAAGAGCGGACAGGCAGCTCTCCCCACAGGGCTGCAGACACATGGGGTCTACAATCAAGCCCACATTTGCCATCAGTGCCACAGCAAGGAGAGGTTGCAACTACAAAGCAGTGTTGATTTTTACCTTCAAAACCAGGTCTCTCCTTGACTGCCTCTCCTTAATTTCAGAAATACCAGTAGCTCCAGCGACATGGGGCTGTACTCGAATGTTAATACCATGGTCAGACACAACCTCTTAACAATACACCATGTTACTGAACGATTGGGAAAAAATGATGGCACATTATGATTTGCAGGGTCTTCCTGAAGAACCACATGCTCATTCCATAATCCTTGTAATAGCCTGAGAACAGGCACTGACTACACACCAAGAAACAACAGATCACACCTTGAAACAGGAGCTCAGTTCACAGCAGCTTATCTGTTCCTGGCTATGGCCCTGCTCGAGCAGGTGCTGCTATCACATATCTTGTACTCTCCTGGGTGAATACAGTAAAACAAAATCTGCACATGCTGGGAAGAACTTCCTCAGCTGAAGATGATGGCACTGGCAACTGCTGGTACACAGGAGGCAGTGCTTTTTCTTTGTTGGAGTCCTGCTTGTTGGACTTCAATATAGCATTTTAACCCATTAACCTGGACTAGATCCTCCAAGGTCATCCAGCAGAACAGTTTTATGCAGGCAAGACTCAAAGTCTTGATCTATTAGAAGAAACACAGAGTCAACAAACCCAACATTTCTGCCTAACTTAAAAATGGCATGCAATTCACAGGGGCAAAGCCCAATGCAACTCATGGGGGCAAAGCCATCAAGAAAAATCATACGTAAAGAAGTACAATAAGCAGAGAGGAGATGGTTGCTAATTGCAGCTGTCTCCTTCAACACTGTAGGCTTCAGGCTGCTGGGATATCCGTCTGCAAGTCGTCCCCACAAGGATATTTTGCAGTACCTTTTACCCAAGCATCAAAATGTGCCAGAATAAAATATCTAGTTTTACATAAATTACTGCAAAGATGAACAGAACAAACCCAGGAAAAGAGCCTGACATAAATTTATAACTGTCATGAAGGAGAATGTTACAAATGAGGAGTTGCCAAGTACTCAAACCACTGGTTTAAAAGGGGCGGGGGGAAGCCCCAAACCACAGGACAGTGTTTCTAATCAGCATACAATAACAACGCAGCGAGCAAGCATGCAGAGAGGAATGCGGCATCACTGCAAATCCAACAAGTGTGTTTGTGGGGCTACAACTTGGGAAAATGGCAGAGAAAATGCTTGACTTGGTATAATAAAGTCCAATCTCAGCTCTGATGCCTCCAGACATCTGAAGGAAAGGATTACTCCAGGCCACCTGCATCTCCTCTGCCCATTCAAGACTATTAAGGGGGGGTAACAATTGTCACAGCAGGACCCTGAGGTTACAGATCTCACAGGAGCCAGGCTGTGAGCACAGAATGATCACATTAGCATTAGCCATTTCATGGAAAGTATTTCTGCATCAAGTTGTCATCCACATGTATTCCAACAGTGTTTGATGAAAAACAGAAAGTGAAACAATTCCTGAACCCCTACAGGCAAGTCCAGCCACCTGTACTGAATAAGATGTGTCTCCACTAAAGAGTGGATGCATGTAGGAACCTCATCAAAGCTCAAGAATGCATCCCAAACATAAGATCTCAGGCCTTTTTACATAAGAATGTTTATTTCAAATGAAAGCTCCATACTTCTAACCCCTCACTAATAACCCAAAATTCATAAAAAGGTAGAAGACAACCAAGAAACCCAACTCCATCAGGAGACACACAATCTCCTCAACAACAAACTCTCCTGCTATCCTCAGCAATCTCATCAGTGATGTTGGAGGTAGAAGCCCAATGCTACGTACTCCCATTTGTGCTGGTTTTGTGTGGGATAGAGTTAATTTTCTTCATAGTAGCTGGTATAGTGCTGTGTTTTGGATTTGTGCTGAAAACAGTGTTGATAATACAGGGATGTTTTCGTTATTGCTGAGCAGTGCTTACACAGAGTCAAGGCTTTTTCTGCTTCTCACACTGCCCTGCCAGTGAGTAGGCTGGGGGTGCACAAGAAGCTGGGAGGGGACACAGCTGGGACAGGTGACCCCAACTGACCAAAGGGATATTCCATACCATATGACATCATGATCAGCATATAAAGCTGGGGGAAGAAGAAGGGAGGGGGGCAACATTCGGGGTGATGGCATTTTGTCTTCCCAAGTAACCATTATATGCATGATGGAGCCCTGCTTTCCTGGAGATGGCTGAACACCTGCCTGCCAATGGGAAATAGTGAACAAATTCCTTGTTTTGCTTTGCTTGCGTGCATGGCTTTTGCTTTACTTGTTAAGCTGTCTTTATCTCAACTCATGCGTCTTCTCACTTTTACTCTTCCAATTCTCTCCCCCATCCCACCAGGGGGGAGTGAGCAAGCGGCTGTGTGGTGCTTAGTTGCCGGCTGGGGTTAAACCATGACACCACTTCACCCATAGAGCCCAATAATTTACTATTTCTACTCACAGCATAGACAACAGGTTTCAGAACCAAACAACATTTCTTAGAATTCCTTCTTTTGCCGAGTTTTTGCTCTTCTTTTAATAACTGCTACACTGTGCAGGCTGCCTATATAACATTGTTCAAAGCCTTGGAAGGGAATTGGTAGATCCAAGCTGCTGCTCTTGATGGTGTAAAAAAGCAAGCACATGCCAAAATTACATTTTTACAGTCCTTTTTTTTGAGAGCCACTGCTGTACAGTCTTTTCCAGACAAAATCCTCTGAAACTTTCAGTGTATCAACAAGCTATGCAAAAAACATTAAGCATTTCAGCATCTGAAAAATAAAGTAGCTGCTACATACATCATTGCTCTATCAGGAAAGGCATGCCTGTGAGTTTCCTGCCTATGGCATTTACATAGGCATTTCCTGCCTATGAGTTATAGGACTCATGTATGAAAATCCTCAAAACCTCAATCACTCCATCCATTTGAG
Organism: Pelecanus crispus; assembly: GCF_030463565.1. Taxonomy (NCBI): domain Eukaryota; kingdom Metazoa; phylum Chordata; class Aves; order Pelecaniformes; family Pelecanidae; genus Pelecanus; species Pelecanus crispus. Next base: position 24,149,654 of record NC_134649.1, on the reverse strand, counting down.
CCAGCTATAATGCTCTTTTGTAAAACACAGAAGAATAACCAGCCCATTGGTTCCCAACAGTGCCAACAGTCCAATTAGTCATGAGTGGGATTATCAGACATCAGTATTCTTTGTAAAGTCCCAAAATGTCAAATGAATCCTACTCTTCCTTCGTGATTCAGATGGATCTGAATCTAAGTCACCTCTGCTACTCCCCGAGCCAGAGGAAGACCAGAAGATCTCTTATCATGGTGAGGTTCCAGTTAGAGCATCTCAAATTTTGCTCTAGTATGTCGAGCATGAACAAGTCGGTAGTGAACCTGCTACCAGAGAAAGGTCACTGTTGGATAAAATTTGGTGGTCAGGATGCTAATGTTGTAAGGATAGTGAATAAAAAGCATGGGTGGTGCCTATCTTTTCTTAACACAATTCACGGCACTTCTTAGAAAATTATTTCATCATGGAAGGGACATCAACCTCTTCTACCAGAGCCTTGGGCTCCTTTGTCTTCACCCAGTCATCACAATCACTACACCCTGATCTTTCATTTCTTGTACCAGATATTGGTGACAAACCTTTATAAGTGAATACTTCATAAATGAATACCTGAGATTTGTGAGCACAGATATCACTAAAACATTTTGGAAAGCACTTGAGAAATTCATGCTCAGCCATTTTAGGTAGCAAGAGGAGCTCTTTGATCTCAACAGAAGGAGCATGTAGGTAAGACAGTTTCATGCTGTTTCAATACAAAACCTGGTGGCCCAGGTTAAAATATTAGAAGAAACAGTTTAATCCAACCTGCAAGTTTTGCAGCGAGGCGAGGCACATTGCTGCACGTTGTTCCATCATCACAGCTATTGGGAAGTAACCTCTAGCACAAGGATGGTTATAGTTACGTTTCAAACTTTTCTAGCAATTTCTTAAGTCTGTGCCCAAGACACAGCAAAAAAGTACAAATACCACATCCATTATAAGTCCACCGCAAAGACATAGTAAGAGCATTTGTGTGCCCCTTGTTAGGGGAGATTCAAGCCTTGCACAAAGGCAACGCTTAACTTTTAATGATTAAAGCTCAGTAACAGTTACTGAGCTTAAATACACAATCTCAATAGGGGGGAAAAACAGATTCCCCACCCTGGAAAAAAGGAATCAAAATATCTACAGCTGACCCTAATGACAATATATTATATGCTTTCTTATTTGCAACACAACAGACTGCTCTCAGAGACGTTACTCAAGATGTTGCAAATTCTCATACAACCATATGACAACAAGGGGGAACCAAGGGACCGAATGTAGCGTGACGCCATGCTCAACGTTCTTAAACTGGGGGGATACAAGAACACTAGATGCAGAAACAGCCAAAACAAAGCTTATATGCTTTGGAAAATATAAGAAGAAAACAGAGGTGTTTCTGTTTACCAAGCCACAGAATATATTTCAAAATTCCTGGAAACCACGTATTTAGAAAAAAAACATGTGTTTGCTGACATTGTAATTCTGAAACAGACCATAATAGAGAATTTAAACATTTCATGCAGTGCCAGCCCCATGGTTAGCAGCAGTGCAGACTACACAAGTTTGAGAGTGGCTGACCGAGTTGTGGCTGCTCCAAAGCATCACGCAAGGACCCAGGTTGTGAGAGGTCTGAAGAAAAGATAATGGGAATCTCCTACAGAGGATCTCCAGCTCCACCCATACAAGAACAATGACTAATGTAGACACTTAGGACCCCACCAAAAATTTCCTGGAGGTCTTAGGTCACCACTCTGCTGTGGGATGAATCAGTGCCACAGTTTAAGGAACAACGTATGAAGACTACTACTTGTATCATATACACCCAGCAATACACAATTCTGCCTTGGAGAACACTTACACAACCATAAGTCATTACAACAGTTAAAGACTATCACAGAATAAAGTGCAAACCTGCTTTCCAGGAACAGTGTACAAGGTAAAGTCAATATTCTAGATTCATACACATTAGCTTCTCCTACATTATTTTTATGTAAATAAATAAAAACTGAAAGAAACTCTACCAGAACTGAGTGTACATCTCAAAGCATTGAAACCCATCCCAAAAGTTGCCCTTTTAATAATACGCATCATGTACAGACCTCTGCTAGTTTGTACGGTAAGATCAGCTTCTCTCCTACTGTCACTGTCTTTCTGGTAACCAGGGCCTCAAACAGCATCTCTTCTTTCACCTAAAACAAAAATCTTGAGATTAATGATTATTCCAAGGAATAAATTTAAAAAAAAAAAATAAAAATTTTAAGTGTAAACATTTTCATAAATTTAAAATTTATAAATTTAATTTTTAAAAAATTTAAAACCCTTTTGCCAGCCCTTGCAGAGTTAATGTTCAATGCAATAAGAACAAGCTAGCCATTGGGAGGAGACAACTCAGCAAATAAATCCAGCATCAGAAATCAGACACCACGGTATTCGAGAGAACCTGATTTTCTACATTCAGTCATTACAATTTCCCATTCGTTTCCTTCGTTCCCCTGTCTCCCACACTTTTTGTTGGCAAAATAATTCTAGTGTTGTCAAGATGACATCATACAATAAACAAAACAGTGTCATCAGTTTAAGAGATACCCAAGTGGAGGGGTTGTTTTGGTGTTTTTCAGGGTGGGGAGGAATTAGAAGGAGGAAGAAACCTTTTGAAAAGCACCTGATATTTACTCTGCTATTCACACCTGATATTTACTCCTTAAAGATGCCAGCTCCCAGCGAGGTGACAATCTCTGATTAGCCATAACAGAAACCAGTTTGCAGAAAAAAAATCAGTTGTGTAAACTGTCCTGGTTTTGGCTGGGATAGAGTTAATTTTCTTCCTAGTAGCTGGCATAGTGCTATGTTTTGGATTTAGTAGGAGAAGAATGCTGATAACACACTGATGTTTTAGTTGTTGCTAAGTACTGCTTATGCTAGTCAAGGACTTTTCAGCTTCCCATGCTCTGCCAGGTGCACAAGAAACTGGGAGGGGGCGCAGCCAGAATAGTTGATCCAAACTGACCAAAGGGCTATTCCATACTATATGACATCATGCTCAGTATATAAACTGGGGGGGAGTTGGCCGGGGAGCCATGATCGCTGCTCGGGGACTGGCTGGGCATTGGTTAGCACGTGGTGAGCAATTGCATTGTGCATCACTTACTTTGTATATTATCATTATTATATTGTTGTTATTATTATTATTTTACTTTATTTCCATTATTAAACTGTTCTTATCTCAACCCAGGAGTGTTTCTCACCCTTACTCCTCCGATTCTCCCCCACCCCACTGAGGCAGGGGGAGTGAGTGAGAGGCTGCGTAGTGCTTAGTTGCTGGCTGGGGTTAAACCACAACAGTAAACACAGACACTTTGGGGAACAGGTAAACAATAAGTGGTACCCGCCATGAATTGTTGGGAGAAAGCCTCTTTTCCGACCAGTTTCAAGTTCCTCTTATTTTGATATCCCCTGGAGAAATTCAAAAGCATGCCCTCTCTATCAGAATAGACGGTGATACACTTATACAGTTAGACCTAAATACTTTGAGTTATTGACTGCTCTTTGCTAAATTTCAATGTCAAAAAAGAAATTGTTAGTCTGGGTGAAAAATCTTTGAGCCCAGAGTTAGTAGATGATGTTGCTTGAGAAGCCACGCTGAAGTCTATACAAGTTGCTTATCCTAACTGAAGGACTCCATGCAGACACGAGACCTGCTCAGAACACCTCTGATGAAGACTGGAAACACCAAATCCACATTTCTGAAGCCATTCAAGGCCATATTTTTATCCCAGGTAAACCATTTACAATGTGACATGGATAATGGGAAACTTAGTGGTTTATGTACTTTGACTTATTGGTTTAATCCAGTAATTAGTATGAAGAGCAATGCAAGCAAGCCAGTGGAACTTAAGAAATTCACAAACCATCGCAATAATGGTGCCATTCTGTACAAAAACCTACCTTCTACCAAAAATACTGTCATGGGAGTCTCCTTGATAACCTCCAGTGAATAACTGACTTTTCCTGCAACACCTACTAACAAGAACTTGTTGCTGTGGTGCAGAAAGCAGAAAACACCAAGTCACCTGTATATGATCTTCACCTACCAGCAAGGCCTATGTCACTGGAAATCAAACGTCAACGCCTTGAGGTTTGTTTCATTAGTCCTCAGTAATACTGTAGAGCCCCCAGTTCCTACGATCTGATTTTACCTTTCAAAATCAAGCAGAAGAAAATAATCTTCTGGTTCATCCGGAAACCCACAGCAAGTCTTCACATTTGGTTTCTATTCCTCTACATTCAGCAAAATGGCAATTTTTTAAAATTTCAGCTCTGCAGGCAAAATGCGGACACTTTTCCAGCAGCTTGCGACTGTGGGACCATCGGCTGCCCTCCCTCAATTGCAAAGATTAGAACAAAAGTGAGTTTTACACCATCCGTTATCCCACTTCAGGGACGCTGCAAACCTGCAGCCAGCACACTGGCTTTTTTTAATTATCAAAGGCAACAAAGCAGAGGGGTATCAGATGCTTACTAATCAAAACAGCCCAATGTAATATTCTTAAACAACCTAAATGCTTCCAAGTCCCAGATTTGTCAGCAAACACAGGGATTTTAAACAGTTTAAACAACTACCCGTGCCATCCCTCACCATCCCCATCTAATGTTCACCCTGGTTTCCTTCTCCCTCTGCTATCTTGATGGATGAGACCTGCAGATGTGCATCCTTCATCTCCAGAGCTGCTGCAAGCTGACCCGGAAGTATCGCATTGAATCATCTTCTTGTACAAAAACATACTTGGCAAGGAAGGAAACATAATCCCTGCATCTCCCTGGGCCTCTGAGTGCAATTACCACCCAGTGCAGCTTGATCTTGATTGCTTCATCACCTCTGAGAGCCTAGCCCACAGGTACAGCCAAATTATCGTAATTTGCATTTAAGGTCACAGCTTGAAGGTAGCTGACTCCTGATGCAAATGGGGAGCCACTGGAGCTTTCTAAAGATAAACTCGACACGTGTCAATGACTAAAGACACCTGGTGCATGGAGGTACTTGCAGCTACCCCATTGCGTACGTCCTATGCTTCCTCCTCCAGTAAGCACAATACACTAAAATAGAGACAAAAACCGCCCTAGCAGATTAGCAAAGAGGAGAACACAACTTATTTCTTTATTTTGTGCCCTGGGAGCTACACTTCTAAGTTACATTTCATGGATTTTTGCTTTCTGGTGCTAAAGGGCAAGTCCTGTTCTCCCTCTTAAAAAAAGCTACACGGCCCATAGGAGTTTAGCTCTTAATTACAGGGACACAATACAGATTTAAGACTTCACTGCCACATGCAAGTTGAACTAACACTCAGAGGGCTGGATGACTAGAGCTCTAAAACCCAGTGAAGGATGACTGGCAATGCTATCATGGCTATAAATGTCAGCAGAGCATGGCGGGGAGCAGACAGCCAGTGGGCTCCTGCAAAGGCTGGGCTGAAGCCAAGGCAGGCGGAGATTGCTTGTCCAGTAATGCTGGGGTATTATGTTATAGCAGCTGAAGAAAAATGAACCATTTCCAACTTGAGAGCAAGAAAACATCGGTTTTTGTCTGTCCTCCCATACTTGAGAAAGGGATTACAGTGTTGAGTGCTCATTCAAAAGCTGCCTGGTGTGGAGTAACAGAAAATAAATTCAGATTTCCATCAGTTCTTCCTGAAAAAGATCTGAACCTTTTCTTCAGACTTTCTTTCAAACCACCAGAAAATTATCTGACTTGAGTTCTGGCTCAGAGGTTCACATCCAATGAAGATGAATATGTCCCTGCTCATTGCAGAGGGGCTGGACTAGATGAACTTTGGGAGGTCCCTTCCAACCCAAACCATTCTATGATTCTATGATCCCCAAAACTCCATTCAGAAAATGGATCCAGAAGAGAAGGCTGGATGCAAGCACTGGCTGCTTCGTAATCCTCATCTCCCTTTTGCTCCCCAATTACTTTCCAAGATGTTTATCACACGAGGAGAACAATGTCTGTGGGATCCCTCTGGGAAGCTGAAGACAATTTTTTAGTAGAAAAAGAACTTGAGCACATAAATCTCCCATGGAAGTAGACACTAGTTCCAAAAGCTAACATCATGAATGCAAAAAGAGGTCTGGCAAAACTAATTTAGGACACTCAATAACTTAGATTTACCTTTATCTGCATTGAGGCTGGTTACCTAAGCCTAAAAACTGAACATAAAACTGCTCCATTGAGTGAAGACAAAATTTGCCTTCCTTACTCAATGCTCCATCCACGGAAATAATTTCCAGTATTAGTACATGTACACAATTAAAATGTTCCTGCTCTTCCAATGAAAAAAAAAAAAAAGAGTCTCTCTTAAGGTCAACTGACACTAGATCATTTCTAATAGATTGCTTTTGTTAATAAGCCCACAAATGAACCTTTACAGGCTTTTCCCCAGAAACACAAAAGTTTTCCCCAGTTTTACACAATCCTCTACAATTTCTGCAGAGGACCCATGATATTTGCAGTGCTTGCACAGTCTACAAGGACTCCACGTCTGCTCGATCCATCAGGCAGCCTTAACATCACGCTACAGCACGGTATTTCAGCAAAGTTTAAACAAAGGCTGTGAAAAACCTGCCAAAAGCCTCACATAATCCACACGCTATGTCTATTCTTGAAAAAAAAAAAAAAAAAAAAAAAAAAAAAAAGGTAAAAAAAAAAAGAATCAGGCTCTTACTGTAAATGAAACAATGATCTGCAGAGTCTGGCCAAAATCCTATATTGCAGTTTGCTTTTTCAACAAATGCTGGTCTGAATGTTTTAATAAACCAAAAATATATTGGACAGGGTTGTTGGCATCTAAGAAAAATCAAATCCATTGCAGATCATCTCCTTCTCTCAGTTTCCTTCAAAAAATCTGCATATTAGCTTCACTTTATAGGGACACAAATCTCGTTATACAGAGGAAGGATTGTTGTTCAGTGTTGTTGCATTAACTGCTGCAGCAGGAAAATTCCCCCAGTTGTCCTTAGAGGCTCAGAGGCTCCAACGTAAACCAGCTAAGATCACAATAATTTGGGCCAGACTTTCCTACGGAGGAGAAAACCACCTTAGCTTTGCCTAAATTTTTCATTTCAGCCAGGCTGTTTGGTCCTCTCCTCCCCATGAAGGCTACCGGCCCTTTGGTGCTATGCAGGACTCCTGCATCCCCTCTGCTTAGCTGGTCTCAGAGATGGCCAATTCAGCTCCTGCTTCTCAGAGCCTTTCCACCAAGTCCAGTTGGATTTTTTTCTTTTCCATGTCAAATCCTTGTCTGAACAAATCCAGCGAGCCATTTACATAAAAAAACCCAAACCAAAACACTCCCCAAATCTTTGCCTGCAAGTATCAGATCACAGCAGAGCTGGTTTCTTGCATCTTTTTGCTATGCTCAAGACCATCCTGCCAATCGCCCTGTGGCTGTATGAAAAGAAATTAAACTGTTTGACAAATAATATTACTTTCATTCTGAGATGATTTTTCAGGCTTAGCAAGTAATACCAAGATCTAGAGAGGGGATTAATAACTTTTTCAAGCCAATTCATATTTTCAGCAACAATGGTGTGAAAAGCAAAACTGTATATTGTTCAATGACCACGAAAAAAAAAAAAAAAAAAAATTACCCAAATGAGACAAAATACAGTGTCAAATGTTTCAACCGATATTTTTGGTCTCTGGCTGAGAAGAATTCACTACACTTAATTTGGAGAGTTGTAAGTAACTAACGAACGAATAAAGTGCAATGGATGCTCTTTGTGATGATGCTTCATCTGTTTGAACCCGTTAGTCCTCCTTTTGAACTTCCCTCCCAGCAATGTATTTCACAAGATCATACCCGAGATCTGCATCATCCTGATCTAATTAACAAGCATTTTATGCTGTATACTGTCATTTAGCCTGCAAAAGAATTACCAAGATGAACAGAGACGTATCACTTTGCTCAGCTATACCAGAGTCTAGTGCTTTTTCAAGATGGTGACTTTTTTTTTTAACGTATTGTTGACACTATCTGCAAGTGGGCATGGTATCCATGCTCTGTATTGTACCAGACCATGGCACTAATCCACCATCAGATCTATAGGGCTCGACCAATGCATCATTTCACATGTACACGTGCAAAAAATAACCCAATACCTTACAGCATGCAGATGTTGCAAGAGAGTTTGTTTGCAGAAGAAAGCCAGGGCAAAGACCCAAAGCCTGGAACTTTTTCAGATCTCTAAGTCACTCTCTTATTCAAAGCTTTTTTAAAAAATGATTACTTAAATGACTTGGTGCTCTCACTATGGCCATTTTTAACAGAGTTCTTTAGGTAGTGAGATAGCACAACCAATTTAAGGGAAGGAATGGGAAGAACATCACGTGTACACAAATTGACGAGTTATCTTCTGATGCTATGACAAAATTAGCAAAAATTAACCTTCCACACCATCCAGCGAGTACAAAGAGATAAAGATAATAGTCGTTTTAATCAACTACAAGTATAACATTTCAGTATCCTTTGGAGTTACAAGTGGTTTAGACCGTTTCAAGAAAAGCAGGACAGCAAGGAGAGCTTGCGGCCACCTATATCCACATCAAGAGACATTGAGCTTAGCTCTTGAACGTGTAAGCCAAGTGCAGGACAAGTTGGCTCATTGAAATGAAGACTTTTCTCATGAAGTAATGCCACAGCTTCATAACCTGCTTGGGCTAACAGAGCAGCTCTCCTAAGTACGTACTTAGTGCTTTTGCACTGATTTACAGAATTGGATATGGCCCTGGGCCATCCAGGCTGAGACCTACAAACCCTTCCCAAATGATACTGGCACAGCGGTGACTCATAGAGGACAAAGTGCTTTCGGTAAAGGGTCTTAAACAGCAGATAGCATCAAAAGGTTCACAAAAGAACTAGATAAATGCATGGATAATAGCTCCATAAATGGGTACTAAAGGGATGAGATGCACCCTCCCGCACCTCTAATACAGCCTTTGTGGATGCTGACAGGGTAACAACAGACAGCAAAATACGGCAAGCGAGCTCAGCATCTCCTACAGCCACCACCTGAACCAGAAGAGTGGGTTGATGGTTCTACAGTTGTTCCACTTTCTAATACAGATATTGGAACAGATTTCAGGAGCACCAGGGAATTTTGGTGACGGAGCTCATGGCTGGCGATTGAAGAAACTACTGCGTTGAATGGCAGGTTTGCTTTCCACCTAGAACTGGTTTGCAATCTTTTAAATTTTAATCACAGAAACAGTATTTTCAGTCAATTAAACCTGAAGCTGAAGAGTAGGGGGAAAAACCCTACATTAAAAACTTCATTAAAAAAAATCCTTTATAACTTTTCACTGGCAAACATGAACAGCCCATATGAACGGTAACACAAGAGAACTTCCTCCTCAGCGAAACTGGAAATAAATTCTGTTATAAAACTGAGGTGGCTCATTAGGTGTGAACATTACAGGATGGAAAGCAAATGCTTACCTCCAGCAGGTCCGACACAATAGGTAGTATTTCAGGGTTACAAATATCGATGGAGTCATCCCGGTAAGTCTTCTTTTTGTAACAGATGTTACCCAGGTGTAGTATCGCCGACAAGAGAGAAAAAATTCTAAAGAAAATAAAGAGAACTCATTTTCACTCAGTTGTTTTTCTTAAAGCTAATGAAAAAGCAAACCACATCCCCAAACATCTAAGTGCCACCTTTGTATTTGATTCATTCCTCTACTTATCAATCCAAAGAAGTTTATGTCCCATATCTCTAAATGTTTCCTCAAAAATGATGCTCAAATTAAGCATCCAATTCGCCTCATGTAAAAAATATTTTCACTTAGTCAAGTACCAAACTTGCATTGTTACAGCTTTCTTGAAAATTATTTAACACATCAAACCCACAGTTACAAAATGACACCCCATATTATAAGAAAAAAAGAAATCCTCAAGTAATCTAGATATCCAGATTAAATATCTATCACGCAATTGCCTTAATTAAGGGGGAGACTGGACTCAGCCATGCAGGTGATCCTTCTCAGTCCCCTGGCACATGTATTTATCACCTTCTCAGATCTAGACCCAGGTAGGAAGCCTACACAAAAAAGCATAAATGCTTTTATAATATATAAGCATACTGAGACAGAGAAAAGATGTTACACTTCAGGTAAATTTATCCAGCCAATTTTTTTTTAATTTGATAATTTTTAAGTGATATCCTCAGTCCTCTAAAAAAAAAAAAAAAACAACCTTCCTCTAAAAAAGTAGCTCTGAGACTATGGAGTCATGGCTGACTTCAGCAATAAACTCTGTTTGTCTGTATTTCTATAGTCTCTGGGGAGCTAAAAATGAATAAAATAAAATTTGATTCCCAGCCATGCCGCCAGCTTGCCTGCACAACACACCTTCACCTCTCCAAGCTAGTCCTTCCTTATCTCTAAAATAGGGATACTGATTCCTTATCGTGAATTACAGGGATGCAATTATCAACATCTCTCTTCTGTAACCATTTCCACAAAGGTGAAAACCCATGTTTTGCTATAAACAATCACTTATAGAAGTAATACTTAAAATGTCCTTCCCTTTTATACTCAGCTGAAGGTGGTTACTCTGTTACAGTTGTACCATGCCAAGGAGGATAAATTTACTCGTATAGCAAATAATCCACTATAATTTTTGACAGGCAAAATTCACTAGGAGAAATACAAGAACTTGTGCACCAAGAAAAGTTACTGCACAGTAAATCAAAAGCATGAATTTACTGTGACATCCAACTCTGCTCAGTCCAGACTGATTGCTTTACTCTGTCAATTACATTCCCTTACTCTACACCAACCTTGTACGGTAAAGAGGTTTTAGAAAAACCTTGCTGCTGAAATCTTCTTGAAAGATAAGGAACCATGCTGACATACAACATATTTGCATTAAAAGGATGTATACTTGGGTTTATCCATGTGGATAGAGAACGGATAGAGAAAAAGTAGTCTTAATTCATAATTGATTTGTTACAAGGTAGGGATGAAGGATGAGATTGTGAAAAAGATTCTCAGCTGGGTGAAAATTTCTTGTTGGAGCAGAAGGCAGGACAATGTCTCGTAGTTAAGGGCTTCTAACTACTGGCTCAGATACATATTAGAAAAGCAAGAAAAATAATGCTTAAAAGAACAGAAGGTAATGCACCCAGTTGCAGAAAAAAAATTATGTTATATGGTAGCATCTTAAACGTCATTTACCCAAGGTGATGAATAGAGTTTCAAGTGCCATTAGTACAAAGCAGTAATTCTGTTCCCACGTAAACCTCCAGGATTTCAGACAGAAAGAATCATGTTCATTAAATTACTGTTTGAACATTTTGACTCAAAGAAGCACAAGATTTCTCACTGTGTTCCAGCTACTGATGTGCTTTTCAGCAATGCTTATGATGTCAAAATCATACTCATTTTGAGCTCATTTTTAAATACATGTTTTTCTATGCTTGTTACTAACTTTAGTAACATATTTGTCAAATTCATTCAAACCTACTCAAGGCTTTTAAGCCAACAATCAACACGAGAGGAATTATTTTGTGGTTTCTGTTGAAGATGACCCTTGAGAAGCAGTCAGTGGAAGGCAGTATTACAATCCAACTAAGAAGTCCAGTTTTTCAACCAGCGCTTCCAGTGAATTTGTGAACGAAGGCCAGCTGGAAATGAGTCTACAGAACTGGCAATTGTGTAAAGGATTAAGTATGATGACTAATAACCAGGTTTTCTGATTAAACCAGGATCTGGACTGATGACATGCAGAGCAAGGCATGACTATTCATGAACAGCCGAAAAATACTTCAAGGTTCCAACTACCTGCCAATGCTCCATTTGCATAGAGAGTCGTTAACTACAGTAACAATGGCCATATTCTGTTGATATCTTTAAATTTTGTTTACTCCTTTATTGTATGAATGGTCAAGTGTCATTATTCATAGAATCACAGAATTGCTTGGGTTGGAAGGGACCTTCAAAGACCATCTAGCCCAAGCTTCCTGCCATGGGCAGAGACATCTTTCACTAGATCAGGTTTCTCAAAGCCCCATCCAGCCTGACCTTGAACACTTCCAATGATAGGGCATCCACAACTTCTCTGTGCAACCTCCTTCCAGTGTCTCATCAATTATTCCTTCTCACCAGCCTGGTATGTTATGTAGAGCACAACAGTTAGGTTAGTTCAAGTCAGGTGAATTAGCTCACTGATTATGGAGGTTATATTAACTGTTATAATCTTTGAACTATGGAAAATAAACTCACTGTCTGCGAGTCTTGGGAAGAAACCCCACCATCTCCATGGCCAGTTGTAAACGCTCAAAGTCATGCTTCAAGTCCTCCCCTTCCACGGAAAAGCAGTCCTGTTGGGTTCAAACAGAAAGGTTTAGCACTGAAAGAAATTAATGTCAGAACAGGTCCAGATGGCCATGTCAACACTTCATAAATATAATTCAGTGACTTACATGCCTTTTATCAGCAACTAGAACATTTCCAATCTGGCATGGGGAAATGAGATATCCAGAAGGCCCCACTGACATTATGAGGAATAACTGGCTAATTACCCCCAACACCCATCCCAGGGACAGGGGGATGCCACAGCACCATAGCAGATACAGCAAGAAACATATATGCAATACAATAGAAGACCAGGATTAGCTCCAGTGGCAAGGCAGAATTTTCCTTCTTAAATATTGGAAAGAGTACGTACAATTAAAAGTGTTTTATAAAATAAATATTAATTTTTTTTAAGGTTTTTTTGTTTGTTTGTTTGTCTTTTAAATCAAGCTGTCTAGGAGAATCTGCTTCTACAAGGACTTTATGGAAAAGCTAACCAAAGTGCAAATTTCAATACAATAATTATTTATTGCATACACAAACATTTTTCTCTGTACTGCATTTTTATCCAGCAGGGTAGGATGGTCTTTCAGAGGACACCACATCTCCACCACACATGCCTTGATTTGAATAGCCTGGACCTCAGAGGGGACTGTGTTGGTATACCTTTTCCAAAATTATATTTTTGGTGATTTGTTTCCCAGAGATACATTCTTATTTCCTAGGCTTAACCTCTAACGCAAGAGGTGAGTCATGACATTCTAACAGTATGGTGAGAGTTTGTCAATGTGGGACAATTAGCATACAAAAAGGATGCAAATTAACAACAAGATGAAATATGTTACACATTTACAGGCAGTTTATTCCACATTAAATCCTGGTCCACTAGGAGTTCCTACAGCTGAAGAGGAAGAATTCAGTTTTAAAATAGAACTCACATAATTTCATGTAAAATATCAGTGAATTAAATCCTGCATAGGAAAGGTTTAAATATATTTTTCAGTAATTTTATTCTAACTACCAAGGAGTTTTCTAAAAATGTGAGCACTGAGAGACTTTGAAATCCACTACATTTTAGTGTAGCTAGCTTGGAGGCTAGGTGGGTCTGAACGATTTAGTTTTTCAGATAATCCCCAACCTGACGGCAGTCATTGATACTTTCAGGGAAATCTGATGACATTCTGGACCCAACTAATACTGTCCTGCACCAATAGTTAGGGAACACAGTTAAATTAATGCTCCTGCAATAAATATATAAACTATTAATGCCAAATTCCTTTTGGTTTGGCTCACCTTGGCCCCCCCCATGGATTATTGATTATTCTCTCTTGCTTTGTAGCCTATATTTAATAGTTTTTCCCATTGCTGCCTATAAAATTTCCCAACCTCTGAATCCAAATTAGTTTAAGATAACACTATATTGTGTGACGCACAATAAATCTCATAATATTTTACTAACACTTAAACAGAGACTTTCTACAAGTTAATCCAGGTATATAATTTAAAAATTGCAGCTGCATTTACAGTGGCAATTAATTAAGCAGCTGTATCCACATAGTTTCTTTTGCTCATTTGTCTGTAAATCATATTTACCACATGAGCAAGCATGCATAAATTAATTCTGAAAGTCTGCACTAAACAGCATTATGGGAATACTACAGTGAACATCACTGAACAGGTTACCATGTAGTCACAGCCTGATGACTGTTACTTGAAGAGACAGTCGTACTCACTTAAAGTACATAGAATAAATAGTAAATATAGAATAAATATAGAATATATAGCATAAAGTTATTTTAGATTATCAGCTTCGTGTCTCAAAGCACCTATCCCCATTTAAAGCCTGGCAACTGTATCAATGGTACGTTCTCCATCCCACTCCGTAGCATCATTACAGTGATAGCTACTGATTATGGGGAGAAATTCTTATTTAAGATATTTACTTCAACACAGGAGACTCCTCACACCAATTCTCCTATCCTCTCAACTAAAAGCTAGGGAAGTTCAACTGGAAAAGAAAATCTAAAATTTTTTATTGATGGTCCTCAGGGACAACAACTTAATATTGCATGGACAAAGTGAATTTAGAGATGTTGAACAGACTATTGAAAATTACCTATTTTAACAGACATATAAGCTCTCTGTACATCTTATCCAAAGGAATGCATCAAAGACATCTACACTATATATCACTAAGATCATCAGGGATCAGCAATGGAATTATTTACACCGTAAAATATCAGGATAAGAAGTTGTTCCTCCTAATCTCAAATCTGAGCCAACCGGCTTGCTTGGTCACTACACATACGCTAAGGAGAATGTGGAGAAGTTTTCACACCCACTAAGGTGGGACCTGGAGTCTGATGGACAACGATATAACCACAAATTCTGCAGATAAGTCTTTTAAAAGATACCAAGTGTCGCTTTTAGTGGCGCTCCACGTTCAAGGAGACTATTTCATTTTGTGGCATCATTCGTCCAAAATAAAGTCATGAGTCAACACTGAAATACCATGGACAACTAAGAAGTAGCACAATCTACGCCAAAGGAAATGTAATTAATGATTTACATAACAACTGCCAAACTCATTAATCCCCATGGAAAGGCCTTTTGCAAATTATCTACTTAAAAGCAGATGCTCTCTGTAGTATTTCAGCTCTGTACTGTTTCCTAATGGATGACAAATGGATGATAATTATAAAAAAAAAGGATTTTCCTTGATATTAGGGCAGATAAGCATTACAAAGTCCATGCCCACAGACCAAATTAATCATTAATATTCCACCAGGGCAATTAGTTTCCCAGCAAAAGTGAGTCCCCTGCTTACTATCATCACATCAAAGCAATCCATGGATTTCCATGGAAGTTTAAAGACGATATAATAAATAGGGTATCTTTATAAACCAGACGTCTGCAGTGTGTTGAGTCCGTGGTTACAGGGAGAGGTCCATGGTACACTTGAGAGTGAATCGTCAGCTGAAGCAAAGATGTGATTTACCACGAATATCACAGAAAATGATCCCTAGCAAAATAAAATACCAGATAAACAGCCAAATTATAACGGCACACAGTTTTGCTGTGCAAAATCAGGATGTATAACATGGTAACCCCTGACCTGGCAGGGCATTATTGGCCCCTCCAGGAGAAGGTATCAAATTTGGTGTTTGTTTTAATTTTAATTCCTCCAGTAAATTGTCCTGACCCATTCCTTAAGCAATTAAGATCTTTGCAACTTAGTAAAGTGTATTAAGGTATACAGAAAAGCATCTGTTCTTCACTCCCTGCTCCTGTAGGACCTCTAAGGATGATGATGTATTAAGGACGCTGATACAATATTCAACATTTTTAAACCTTGGGGGGTTAGACTCCCCTTCCCTCCTCCTCTCCTAAGGATTTTGCAGTGAAATCTCACTGTTAAGATGCTTATTTACCCCGAGTGAAATCCAGATCCTTCACAGATTACTTCTTACTCTTCCAGATGCATCAGCTAGAATTCAGTAACCATTAAGCACACGGCAAAATTAGCAGGAACAACATGCAGCTGATCCAAAACATGCTTCCCCGTGCAAGACAAAATCAACAGAGACCATCATGGGACACACAGACACCCAAAGTATGTTGCCAACTGAAGCCGCTGCCTCTGACTCGGCTGCACTCGGAGCTGGGGAAGGGGGAGAAGCTTCACCGTTCCCTTTTTTGGGTCAATCCATTTGGAAAGGATGATCATGTCAGCAGAACTATTTTAGGAGAAGGAATTGGTTTTTGCGTTCTGAATAATATCAGGATTTTATTCTCTTGCAGATGTTTTGGGGGTGTGGTTTTGGTTTTGTCTTTTTTTTCCCTGGAAGCTGGAGACCAGATACACTGCTACAACCATCACGAACTGATCCATCTCTTTGGGCTTCAAGAGACCAATTTGCTGTTTTATCAGAAAGGAATTTCAATTTTCACATTGCTGCTGTATCACAATTTCCATAAATTGTCATGTATTATATCAAGAAGGAACAAAAAACCCCCCTTAGTTTGCTAAAACTAGATGACCATATCCAACTGTTGAAGAAGCTTTCCAGATGGAAGGAACCAAAAAAGGACAAGGGAAAAAACATCTGTATTGTCATGAGCTAATACACAAGCGACACCACTGCATGGCAGAGGAAGGGAGAGGGTAATTAACAGATTAAATTTAATCTGACTTTGTTTTCTGCTCAGGTCTTGGTGCCCCTAACAAATTCAAGTGAGCACCAGCAACACAGAAGACATGGGTACTTGTACTGACCGGCTCAGAGTCATAGCAATAATCATCCCAGCTCTGTCTGAGGGGTTTCTTTGTCATCTGAAAGCAAGGCAGACCAGGTTAAGTAGTGTTCAGACCAACCGTAACTCCCACTACCTGCTCTTTATTCAGGGTAGCAATGTCAACTTCTCACCTAAAATAATTGTTGTTATTCTGCATAGTCATTCCTTACTTTTATGTGTTTTTTTAAGGTAAGATTTATAATGCTTTTGCATTCATGGTACTCTGATTCCTGCTTACAGTGTTTTCAAGACAGCGAGGACCTCCCATGCAACAAGTTTAATGGATTTTAAGATCTTTTCTTTTTCTCCACGGTTGGAGAAACCTTTGGTTTACCTAGAGCTGAAGAGCTATTGATGGAAAATCATACTGAAGAGCAGATTTTTTGTTTCTACTCTCAACCTCTGCTCTAGACACATGTAAGTAAGTGCTGCAAAAGTGTGATTCTCTGACCAATTAGAAAGCAACACTTGAAAGCTTTTTAGGAATGTGTATCTTTTTCCAATCAGACAGGAATGGAGTTGAGAGAAGTCAAAGGACATGTCAGTGACCAGTCCCAAGAGGGAGACACATAGCACCAGAGCTCTTAGTGAACTTAAAATAAGGACCTAATCCTGCAAATCACTTATTTCAAAATGGATAAATGTGAATAACCAGCACACAAAATATTCAGCAAGTTGGAGGATATGCAATGGCAGGCATACCTGCCATTGGTATGAGATATGGAGAAGTCATTCATACTCAGGGGACAGTTTAAGCAAATTTGCTTTTTAAAATAAATAAATAAATAAATAAAAAAATCTTTTTTTCCAACCTGCTCCCTACATTTACAGATCAACAAAGTAACAGCACATTTTGGTGAAATACTGAACAGATTATTGTTCATCTGCAATAAAAACACACGTTTGTTTTGTATAACACAACATGAGCTGAGGAAGAAGATAACACTTGACTCAAGGACTGAGTCAGGCCCCCCTTAAGGGGCTCAATATTTTATAGCTTTTCAATTTTAATATTTAATTTTTAGTTTAAAACTTAGGTTAATTTCTGAGCTCATTCTTTTTCCTTTTAAAAAGGCAGGGATTTCTCTAGGACACATTTAAGAAGCTACTGTAAATACTCAGTGGCCATTTTATTACTTTCCCTTTTTATGTTTCCAAAGTTTCCTTTCCCTATTCCTCCACTTCCTCTTTTTCCTTTTTTCTCCCTGTTTTCCTTTTTCCCTTTTGCCTATTGGGGCACGGGAAAGCTGCTACTCCATTGTCAGAAAGCCTTAATATGAAACAATGCACTGAACATATCTAAAGGAGCCATTTTTCCATAGTTGTCAGTGTTAAATGGTCTAACACTAACCTTAATTATTAAAAATTTAAAAATTATTACAATAAAAACCCTAAAAATTCAGACTGTCACTATTGTCCATACACTGTTCAGGCAAGTCCAGAGTCTGCTTCCCAGGTCCACTGGGCATACCTCAGCATCATTCTCCGGCATACTTGCCCACTGCATCCTAATTTAGATTAAAACAAATGTTTCAACCTAAATTATCACATTCCTGCTGGTTCTACACACTACATGCCACTGGATTTATAATTTTACTTTAAATATTAATGCCCTTAAACTGCTATTAAAAAAAAGGAGGACTGTAATTGAAAGCAATGTTTTTGACTAACATAAAACTACCAAATTGCCCAACAAAACCTGTGAATCTGACAAAACATTTAATCCAAATGATCTTGGCACTTTCCTGTTGCAAAACGGCAGTGCAGATGGTCATGAAGATCACACCATGTTCTCCAACTAATGCCTGAGGCACGAAGATGGCAAGCAAAAAGCCTTCAGCTCTTGATATGTTAACTCATATTTGTGAATATCCTGATCCTGCTAAGACTGGGTGGGAGTTGTTAATATTACAGTAGATCATGGCTTTGATAGCTCGCTTTAAAAATATCACTAAAAAGCCCCGGGTAATTGAGATGTATTCCAGAGTTAAATTATATTTCTAGAAAGACTAAACGCTATTTGGGCTGCACTGCACGTACAAGCTTCTCTCCAGCTTGTGGGTTAAATCACTCTTCATGTTTCAGCTCCAAGAAAACTGCAATTAGTTAAAATCAACGTATAACTACTCTTCCACATATTGCTAATCCTTTTTTCCTCTTTTTTTGAGCAAAAAGCAGTAAAGTCCCTATTCACAAGCATCAGTGGACAACTGTATCTCAAATACCTGAAGTAAATCAGATTTTCCAAAGTATGAGTTTAGTTGGTCACTGGTAGTATGTCACTCATTTTTAATTCACACATTTTCAATGCTTGCTGTGGTTTTATTTATATTAAACTTATTACATTGTTAAATTCAAAGGATCATGCTAACAGCCAGTCATGAAGCTACGGAATTAGGACTGCCTCATGCAAGATGTTATATCCTGAAGACCTACTGGTATCACACATTTTTCTCTTTTTCTTCTACTCAGCAGATAGATGTTAATGAGTAAATGACAGTCACACAGATAACCGGTAAATTATTACTGTTTCTCCCTTCAACAATTAAAACCACAATATATTTAACATATCCCAGGTAGGGGACAAAAATGGAAAACACTGATTTTATTTTTTTTTCATACTAATCAGGTGTTCAGATTGCCAACGCAGAATTATTTCCAGTGATGGAAGGCTGCCTGTAGAGCATTAACACAACTCATTTTCACTACTCCATGAATTTTCTTTATTAGCATTAAATATCAAGCAGTGGAAAAGGCAAGACCGTGTATTGTATTCCTGTACAGTATTCCCACCTGGTTGAGGTAATGATATTCCTCAGGCTGCTTCAGATGAAATGCTGATCTCTCTTCCTCACTCGCTCCTGCCAGGAGGTAATAAAATACATGGTAGTTCCTGGTGGAAAATTAAAAAAAAGATGTTAGACTTCAAAATAAACAGCAGCATTAAGCAAAGACGTGCATGTAAACCTCATAACCTGATTTTCCAGCTTCCGAAGTCAGACCTGAACACTGTTTAGAAATGGCCCATACCCACTTTGCAGTGATGTAAAAGATTAAATTAAGTAACAGAGAATGAGCTCCCTCTTGATCCAAGGACATCCACTGTTCTAGAATATACTTAAAGAATTCCTAGCCGACATCGTCACGTTTTCCTCCAGAAACATGTGCAATGCCTACATATTTATTAGAATCAAAACAACATATTTCCTTGCAATGCAGAAATTATTATTTTTAATACTTTATTACCACTAAAAAGGTAATAATTTTGCAGTTGCAGTTCTGTAAGACAGAATGGAAAAATCTTCAATTTTTACAGCTACTCAAATATTCAAAATACTTGAATATTACTAATACTAAAAACACCCCAAGTGACACTTATCTGTTTTGCTTCAAGACAACTCTAACATGGATTAATGCTAAGAGCGTAGCAGTATTTCTAAAATTAAAACTTTGCTTTTATATTGGATGTCTTCCAAGAGTAACCAAGTTTAATCATCTTGCAACACCCAAGAGTACATTTGTCAAGGCTGTATATGCTATTTAACTTTGGGATCAGCCCATGAGCATTCGAGAAAACCTCGCACAGCGTATGTCTCAAAAGGGAAACACAGACAGAAGTGCCAAGAGTTGAAAGATAACTCGAAGCAGCAAATTTATTTAAAATCAGAGTAATAATTACTCAGAGAAGAGTATGTAACAAATAATATGTTGCATTTAGGAAAAGAACAATTTGCTTAAATTTGTTGTCTATATAATTTTAGCTTTTTCTAGAGGCCCTTCTGATGGCTTCAATGTGTTAAGAACTGTAAAACAGAACTAAAACACCATCTTCCCCCCCCCCCCCCCAAAATTAGTTATTAAATAGCTTACAAATTGCACAAGAAAACAAACAGTACATAATAATCCATATGACATGAATCATAAAGACAATGGAAAATGTAAGTCAAGGACTATCAATAAAATAATGGAGTTTATTTTCCCTGGGTAGTACATTCCTCCCTAAACAGCTTAATATAAAATGCATCATTTATCTTTGAAGCAGTGGGTTAGGAGCGTGAAAATCCTGATTGCCCCGTGCCAGCTCAAACAGGGTTTTAAGCTATCTGTGCCACACTATCAGCACATATAGAAGTCAAAACCAACCCAAGCAAAATATAGGCACCTACCGTTCATTGTGCTCCTGATAAACGAGTCTCGATTTCTCCAGGAGGTACTTTTCAACATAAGCTCTGGAAGGAAAAAATAAAAGCGTTATTCATTGACTCAATAGTCAACTTAAATGAACACAGCTTTACAGGGACTTTTCAGTCTTAGTATGCACAAAAAAAAAGTTTCAGCCTTGTTTCACTTAGTTATATAAATTTCTTCCTAGGCAGAACAAGCCCAATGTTATGTTTGGCTTTTGAGGTTTTTTTGGTTTGATACAAAGCCAACACTAACTTGGATATGAAAAACATGATCTCAGATGCGTTAGCCTATGGGCAGGGAACGCAGGGGGAAATTTTGACAGCAACGAAGAATCTTGGATACCTATTTAATCCAAAGCCAGCAAAATAAAATTGCTTGCAGACCAAGATGTGTGCACAAACCCTACTTCAACAAGCAATACACCAGGGTGCAAAAGTTTGCAAGATCAGATTTAGCTGCAGAATCGGTCCCCAAATCACCATCCCCTCTTCCAGAAGAGCCACTTCTCAACAAAAACTCAAGTTATTAACTTGTGGCTACATTCAGAAAATAAACAATTGCAAAAGCTCCTTATTGGAGTTTACATTTTATCCTAAGAGCTTCCATAATAAACATGTTTAATTTACATATTAAATACTTTTTGAAGCTTGCAGAGCTAAAACAAGCTTCGACAGGTTTTTTTCTTCCAAACAATACTAACCAGTAATGATAGGGATTTAGAAACCAGAATTATAATTGGCAGTTTTGATGATGTAGCTGTGCTTTTCCAGCTACAGACGTCCAGTGACGTGGCACTGACTAATTAGCAGCCACATATGAATTGGGAAACCCAATGAACCTTGGGCATGGTAGGACAAGGAGGTGCCTCTATGCTCACTTCTCCACCATAGTCTCCAGGTGGGGAAGACAGACCTATTTATTGCCTGCATCTCAGTAATTCTTCCCTCCTTTCACTAAAAAATAAAATAAATCATTTGGACATGCTGCAAAGGTTTTGTGACAACTCTTACATCAGCTCTTAGGAGAGGCTACTGGAAATGGCATATCCAACCCCCAATGGGATGATCTTGCTGGATAGGAGGAGTAAAGACTGACAGACAGCAAAGCAGTATTATTCCTCTGTATGATGTGCACAAAAAGGTTTGTTCTTGTTTATTCCCTGGGAGGAAGCTGAGAATAGTCTATGGATATTCTTTGTCAACAGGTATTTTTGTATCCCTTTCCTAACCTGAAACCAATTTTTCCTTTCTAAGCCACGCCATAAGTTCACTGCAGGCTCAGTGAACAGATGAGTGAAAAAGGTATCAGAGTGTCCCAGATCCCACTCACACCCCTGGGCAGCAGTTCAACACGCTGCTCTACGACAACCTGGATCACATCCACCGCCCTTGACATTTCATCCTGTCCCTTGTGATTTCTGCTCTTATTATAGACCCCCCAGAGAATCACTCTCATGCAATAATTTAGGTTGGAAAGGTCTTCTAGAAGTCATCTGGTCCAAACCACTACTTAAATCAGGGCAAATTTTTTAAAATTTTATTTTTATTTTTTTAAATTTTTTTGTAGATGCAACTAAAATGCTGATGATTTGGTAAAATACTCCTTGCTTAGTGCAAAGGTCATAATGAATATATGTCCCAAGAACAATATATGTCCCCTCTTTTAACAGGATAGTGCAAAGGAAAACCAATTTAAGTATAAAAAAGTAGACATCTCCAAGTGTTCTCATTTTCTTTACTGTTGTCAATTATGTCAAATCTACCTTTAAGAGTAAAGAAAAGGAGTTCTAAGAGTACAATTTTGTGTAAAGTACTCATGTAAGCATGCTACAGAGCGTGTACTTAGCATCCTAGGTAACATCTGAAATCTGAGAATGAATTTCATATACAAATACCAACACACAAAACACCCAAGCACAGCATGCTTGAAAGCTCCAATTCATGGTACTTGAGATACAGCCTCATGCCATTGCACAGATTTACCATTATACCAGTGCACTGTTGCTTTTAATTAAAATGTCTCCTATCTGGCTCTTCTGCAATTTTGTGGAGTATGTCAGATGTTGACGCTTTTGATCATCTTATGAGGACTGAATGGGTTGCAAAGACCTTCCTCCAGAACTCGCTTATCGAACAGGACATAATAAATTCATAAAGCCTTATGGGAACACACTTAACTGAAGCCATCACTCAAGCTCCATCAATTTTAAAGACATCTTCAAAGACTTCATTTTATGGGGTGCGGTTGGCTGCTACTAAATCTCTTGCCTATTACATCTCTTAAGTTTAAATTTGCTTCAAGTTTTGGGTCATTATATTTATAGGGTTTGTAAGCAAATACCCAGCTGCTATTTTCAGCCTCCAAACACAGAAAAATTCTGATTCGAGGCTGCAAATTACAGTTACATTAACAAAGCAAATAATATGCAGAATACAGAATGATAATTGACTCGTGTTGTGCTTAATATCTATGCTAAGTTTTAAAAAAAAAAAAAAATTGTGATCTTCTTTGTAAGACTATGGAAAAAAGATTGTGGTCTTGTATGCCAGGAACAGCTGACAGGTTTTTTTTAAATGTCTTTTTTCATTGGGGCAGCACTGCAAGCTTATAGCAAAGCACAGTCACATCACACTGTGCAACCGAAGACCAAGAAAGTGCATTTTTTTTTTTAAAGAAGAGAGAAAATTCCCCTTATTCTATGAACTAGAGTATATGAGTACAATGTTACTTGCACCTGTCTGCCAAGTGTAAATAGAGGCCACTTCCACAGAGCTGACACAGCATGCCAAGATAATACATTGTTAAGGCATTTGTTGGATTCTTGTTACCCTGTATTTCAGTAGGTATTAAAAAAAATTGAGGCTTATTCTTTTAAGAGAACTGTTCACCAGAATTAAAGAAGGAAAAAAAAAAAAGAAAAAGAACATCAGATTTGACATAGGATGAAAAAACAGCAGGAAGGTACACAGAGTACCCAAGCTCATTTGAAAAATTAATGGAAGCTATTTGTGCAATACTGTTCTGCTGGAAAATAAGAAAGAAAAAAATTTAAAAGTAATTCTCTAAAATAACAACAAAGTCCCAGCAAGAGATCTCTTAGCTAGCTGCAGAAAATATACAACCCCTGGAATGCCACTTCTACTCTTCGTTTTTCCAACTGAGTTAATTACCCAGACAAAAAGCAGAGTTAACAAAGCCCTGCTCATTTAGAAATATTATATATATTATATTATATTATTTAGAAATATTTAGCTTGAGTCACTTTATGATGACCTGATGCCATGTAAATTGTCTAAAGCCAAAGAGAAAGCCAGGCTTAGGTAAGCCCATCCAGAAGGTTTCATCCATAGGCTTCCAACCATGCAGCACTTCTGCTGCAACCCTCCCCAGGAGAAGGAAGGTTTGAGTCACAGCTGTAGATTCCATGAGCTTTGGGTAGCAGAAGAGATGCTGAAATAAACTGTGAAGAACCACGATGGAGACAAGCATCTCCTTGAATGGCCCAGGGGAAAAAAAAGAGGCCCTAACTGGTCAAGGGCTGGGTTCCAGAGAGACGTCACGGTAGAGACAGAAGCATATGGTGAATTAAGACAGCAATCAAGAAGAGTCTGGTTCCATCTCCTCTGTAACACCCATCAGGCAGCTGAAGATTAAATCCCCCCTTGACTTTCTCTTCCTGAGACTGAGCAAAGCCAGCTCGCTCAGCCTATACTTCCTTATCATATGTTCCAGCCCCCTAACCCATCCTAGCTAAAACGTTCCCCTTTCCTGCCTTAACTGCTATCTTAAGAGGGAAAGTTCCATTTCAGCTTAATTATAAAGCTGACATAATGATTAAGGAGAGCTCAGCTGGCTTGAAGCAAGCTCAGGTGTATTCATACTTCAATGTGCATCTCAGATATGCCAACATTCTCATAGCAATGGATTTAAATATGCTAAAAAAAATTTTTTTTCCCCCTCTCTCCATTTTGGGAAACATACTGGCCAAAAAAATTAACCTTATTTTTCGTGTAGCCCCTATAACAGCCTATTTAAGCTCCTTGTGCAGGAGTACGTACAGCATCTTCAACCTGATTCCCACTTACCCTCGCACGGTGCCTGTCTCCTGATAATTCACTTGAATAAATTTGCCAAAGCGACTTGAATTGTTGTTATGTGCCGTTTTTGCATTTCCAAAAGCCTGTGAAGAGAGAGATACCATCATTACGTTCAAAAAGCCACCGCCTTACCTTATTTATATGCACGTAACTAACAACTTGACTCTGGGCATTTTGCTATCGTTATATAATTAATAAAAAGTGTATGGTGAAAGTTAGTTGAATGGTCTACAAAATAATACAGTGAACTTCTGGGGACGATATTAATTTTTAATTTGGTATTCATGAAGGGCAGATAAACACTGTTTAAAAAATAAAGTGTTAGCTGTACAAGAGAGATTTAGTATTTGAAGTTGTTATAGTCTATATTAGGGCTGTGCTTTTTTCATTTAAATAAATATAAAAGTACACTGCTCCAACAAGACTCTAAATCTGAATGAGCTAGAAGCTGCTTTTTAATTATATATGGAATTAGGGGAAAAAATGCTTTGAAGGCTACTCAGATGTTAGACAGTGTCATATACAGCACCGCCATAACCCAGAGTATTTTCAGCATTTCAGATGCTGTTGTTTCGATTTGATGCTGTTGTTTTTCCAAAATCATAATGCTTTTAAGTCTTTATTATGCAAAGCTTTTATTAAAACCCTATCTTACTGAGAAACCCAATACAGAGAGTCATTTATTGCCATTTAAAAGAAATCTCTGAACAGAAGAGCTATTGGAAACATGTAAGAACTGCAGCTCAGCTTCACTGAAAACTGGTGTTTTCAATTGTGCCTAAATCACCTTAATAATAACCCAGCCCACAGTGACAGAATCTGTCAAGCTGCCAGGTCCAATTAATGTTTCATTTATTAAACTAATTTTGATAATCATTCACCTTTTCTTCTAAGCCAAACTTATTTAGGGTAGTTATACGCAAAATAATTTCTAAGTGTTGTTTGTGTATGGACACTGAATTACAATTACATTTTGTGCTGAGGCTTAATATCAGAGCTCAGCTCTGAGCTCCCAATAGATTTATTCCCTACTCAGCTATTTATTAGAAAAGATTAAAAGGGCTTTACATCTATAATCTGAAGCTTTTCAAATGACTTTTTCAGATTTAACTTTGCAACTAGAAGCAAAAAATAAAGGCCAAACTAAATTAAACCTTGGTAAAAAGGCATTTGACACCTTCAGTACCTGTGTGATGTGCGCTCTTATGTCTACTTTTATCTTACCAGGCAGGTTTATTTAGCAATCTGGTTAGATTTCATGATTTAAGAACCAAAGGAGGCTTGCTAGCAGAATAACGACATGATTTTTTCCCCCCTATTTGAATACAGGGATTTGTTTAAACTCAAGCTGTTGCATATGAATCCACTTCAGTTGACTAAAACAAGTTCTGGGATAGCCAAAACCTGCCAAGCAAGCAGATTATATTTGAGAGATGATTTCAGACGCACAGCTAAGAAATGCTCCCCTACAGAGGTGTCACATCTTTTCAGGCTGCTCACACTTGTTTTCTGCTTATTCCCCTCAATAAATCCTCCCCACACCCAGCATCCCTCCTCTACCCCACCCTCAGGAAGGCATCAAAGTTGCCCAAACCTCCAGGTGACCACTGAAACCCCCAAAACTCTCCTGGTGATGAAAATCCAGGCATCCTCTCCCCAAAACCAGGCATTTTGGTATTAAAAGACAGGATGCTATTTAACATTTCCAAAGGATTTACCCATCCTCCTCCAGGTATTTCAGCAAGCAGAGACATAGCAAGAAGCTCATAAGCAAAATATGTTGATATTCAACACAAGCTACTGCATTGCCATATATTTGTATATTTGTTTTAAATAATATTAATTAGGTTACAAGCATTTCCCTGCAATAGGATGGACTGCAATCTAAGACATCATGTGAAGGCAATAAGATAAATTTTCTATACACCTAATTAATGTTGTTCACTTGAGAACAAATGAACTCAAACAGATTAAATGGATGGCAGCCCTATTTTACTCACCTTTTCATATAATTAAAGAATTTAAGCAAAAAGCAATATTAAAAGTATTTTCTGGTTCGGTTCCCTGCACTTATACCTTAAGTAATAGCTCATGGAGGAAAATAAGGTCTGTTTATTAGGATTTCTTTGGGAAGAGCCTTACTCAGGAATAAATCTTTTTTGTTCTGTAACAAGGAACATTTAGAGTCAGGAGAAAATGTTTCAAATATAGGAATGTGGAACTGTGAGTCTCCTCTTTTTTTATGAGCTTTTTTCCTGGATTAATGTGCCAGACCACATTATATATTATAACCCAAATGCCTACAGAAATCATAATCCCATAATATCCCTCTTTCATGCATCTTTCTTTATTGCTGATGTAAATGACAAAGCTCTTTGGATCACGTCTTGTTAAAACTTAAAGCTGACTCTATGGCACAGGCACACTGGTGAAGGGCCAACAAGTAGCTAAAGAAACGCCTGATGTTTAACTTGAGACAACTTAATATATTTTTGTTTGGTTTACTCACTGTGTTTCTTTAACAGAACTACTGGGCTATAAAAAAAGTGCTATTAATTCAATTTATGCATGCCTAATCTATATATACTTGAACAGGACACCATGTCCTTCTGCAGCCAGGGCATAATATAATAGTTTAGCCTCAGAAAACACAAAATGTGTTCTAACTACTTCTCTAAACCAAAAAATCATCTGTTCATATTATTTCCTTTCACGAACTCATTGATTTGAAGCTGCTGAGCAGCTCAGTGGACAAAGCTCTCTAACAGCATTCCTAAAATTCTCAGGGAGACCAAAGCTTTTACTGGCCAGGGCTCAACATTTCGAAGGAAACAAAATTCAATACGTTCCTCTGTAGGAGCTGAGCATCCCTCTGGACCTGGCGCTGGTGATTCAACAGTTTAGAGAAGGCAAAGAAATGAGCAGCTCCATTCCTCCTGCCTCCTACAACCCTCCTGCACAAAGAGATGCTTATCATGGACAGCAAGGGGGGGAACAACCTTAGCAGTTTCATGGCTAAATACTTCACGTTCCTCCTCGCCTGATTCCAAAGGCTCGTGGTCTCTTCATTTTGGACTGAATAGTAATGCAATCTGGGTTAATTACAGATTACAGCCAGAATAAGGATTACTTGAATGTCTTTCCTGAAATAAGGTTATTTTCCAAACCCCTGCATCTAGGAAAACACCGCAGTGACTTGTTCTCATATGGCAATGACAATAAGATGCTGTTATATAGATAATCCTAATTGAATGTCATTGCCATACAAAATAACAGTTGCATTCCCGTATAGAATAACAGTTTCTGTGGTGAAAGCACTAGTGGAAATACGTGCCTTTGCTGGTGTATTTAAGGTCTCCAGCCCCGCCCTTCTCAAATGAGCCTCTAGCACTCGCCCTTAGAGGGAAAAATAAATACATCATTTTATCTTTGCTATATAGAAAGAGAACTGTATTAATAGACAAGAGTTTTTAAATGGTTTCCCATCTACTTGAAATGTAAATTTAATTTTTTAGAAAGCCGTACCATAAATATATCAGAAGAAAAGCAAGCCAACTGCTTAAATCTCAATACAGCTATGCCATCAGGGAATAGTTATATTAACAGTTATATTCCATCGTGGGGCACTGAAGGGACTGGGAGCAAGATTTAGTCACACTCATTTATGCTGGGGATAAGAAATAGGTTAATATCAGACAAGAGACTGCTGGAAGACTCGTATTCCCTGGTTTACTGTGAATTTTGGAATTCATGAATCAAATGTATTAATAAAATATGAATCGCTTATAACTGTATAAGTAAGGTGGAAACTGAAAGCATCAGCCAGCAATATAGCAGCCAGGGAAATAAAATGCTCATCTGAACTTATGCAACTAAAGAGAGTATTTGTGAATTAAAATGTTTGCATCTATAGGTGCTGGTAAAGGACAAGAGGGGTGCAGAGTCCCTATGATGTCCAAAGAGCCCAAGCCCTAATACATGGGGACTGCACTAAAGAAGACAGCACACAAAAAGTCTATTTACCATCAAATAACATAAATGCAAGGCCAGCGCCCGAGTTAGATGGACACAACACAAACAACATAACAACAAGGATTCAATGCATTGCCAGATGTGCATTCGCATGCTTTACCTATAGGTTCTATTAGAGAAGCCCGGTGTATGCTTCCACAAAGAGTGGCTGTTTTAAACATCACCTGTAATTTCTTTTCAGATTTGAAGGCTATTTTTCCCAATATTCTATACATTATGCTTGAAAAAAGTAATTCACAAATATCTTTATTCAAAAAGAAAAAGACACAGGAAAAAAAAGCATATTGAAATTTTGTAATTTTAATTTCTTTTTTATGTGACCAGGGCATTCACTGGCTTTTCAAGTTATTCTCTGTAGTTATAAATTCCTTTCTGCATCCTGAAACATAAACAGCTGGATGATAAAGATCATTTCTGCTTATTTTCATTCAACCTGCAACCAAGCTCCCAACACTTGTCCTGTTATATTGCTTTTTAACAGAAATATATTTAATTATGGCCAGAACATCTAGACTACTTAAGATAGAGCCTTGTTAAATCCCTTCTCATTATTGCATCTGCCCTGGGAAATACTTTTTTTAAATCTGCAGCTCACCACCTAATGAAGCCTATCAACCTGAATTGCACTGCTAGAACTATACCACTTTGAGGTGTATCCCCCAACTTTTGGTTTCCGTAAGGAGCCCTAAAAGCCACCTCTATGCAGCAAAGACCACGACACCTAAATAAGCACCAAAGCCAAAAACTATGAGCTACAACTTGCATTCTTGCAAAGTAAAATAGCTTTTATATGAATCCTTCAAGGCGTTGTTCCGCGTGGCCAAGCAATAATACCGAATACCTAGTTTACAGCGATTAAATAAGAGTTCAGTGCTCACACCTCACTCTTTAATTCTCTTGGTTGTGGCTAGATGTTCCATACTGCCTAGCGAAACCATCAATGCTTTACGGTAAAAAGCATAAACCACAAAGTATTTATAACGTTCACACTGCAATGCTTGAGCAGAGCTCTCACGGAGAATGACCTGCAACCCTGAACTGCCAAACACTGACTTTTACAACCTTTAAAAGATTTCTCTTTCATTATTCTTTTCTTCAGCAGGCCACTGCAGCACATTGCAGAGCCAAAACCCAATTTTCCATTTCAAACCTCAAAGGTGACAAAGCAGTTTAAACACAAGGTCTATAATGACAAAATACATTTTTTTTTTCTATTACAAACAGATAATGTTTTTCTCGAACGCTACAGAAAAAATTTCTCCTGGCTGTTGACATGAGCACAAGACTTTGAATGGCAAATAGGAGTTTGAAAAAACGACCTACACACGTATGTATCTAAAATCTTCAAGTCTCTCATGCATATCAGGATTTATATACAACTCAGACCAATCCAGAACACATTTTAAGGTATTCTTCCTCCACACACCCCCCATTTAGTTGATAACCCCTATGGCATCTGCTGGTTGGCAATACCTACAGCACACAGAAGGTTGTGTGAAATAAAATAACTCAGTATTTTTAAAAGAAAGTATTTGCAAAGCTCCAGCTGCTGCTGTACCGTAACAACAAATTAAAAAAAAAAAACCCCAAACCGAAACAAAAAAACTAGATCTATGCTTTACTGCCTTGCAATACAAGTCTGTTGCAGGTAAAAGAAGAAATTAAAAGCACTCAAACCTCTGCAAGCCCTGCAGCATTTAGCTATTCAAAGGTGCTGGTAATGTGATACACAGTGGAAATCCAACTCCCCATCAAGCCAAGAAACAGCAACTGCTCTAGGACAAGACCCCGAGCCCACTTGATCTGCTTTGAGCACGGATGGACCAGATGTCCTCTGGAGGTCCCTGCCAACTTCGATCATTCTTCAGTTTTCAAGTATCTAACCATCTTCCTCACTATTCTGGAGCAGAGACAGCAGGGACATGAAAGTCATGTCTCAACACATTGCCTAGAACAAAATCCAATCCTACACTAGTCTTTGATAGCAAATCACAGCAGAACATCTCTTCCGTGGTGTTTGCTTTCTGTAGTGTCTCCTATTAGTGTGACTTTTTGCTTAGAGCTTCTCAAAACCATGTAGTTTTCTGTTTCTTCCCATAAAACAAGTAATGCAATTTTTTAAGCTGGCACAGCAACCAAAAGAGGCAACCTTGTCCTCCCCTTGCTTTTCATTCCCTGTCAAAGAACCTTTCAAACACATGACCTGCAAATACTTCAGATAGGGAAAGTCCAAAGGATAAAGACACCTGGGAAGTGCTGATGAGACCCTTCCTCTCCTTCCTGTCCATATGGACCTTATGGAGAACAGGTCCATACGGAAAGGCTTGCAGAGACTGCCCAGAGGTCCAAAACTGTATTTAAGGGGTCTCCCCACTCCAAACAAACGTACCATTTGTTGCATGTATAAAGGTTAAAACACTTTCCATCCCACTGTCAATGACGGCTCTCCTTTCATTACACAGAATTAAACTCAGCAGTATTCTTTCAATATAAAGCACATCAAATACTTCATTTCATAATAACAATTACCGGATGGCAGCCAAGTGAGTTCTACCATATTAACAGACATACCTTCTTGTAATTTAACTTATGTATAAAATTCTACTCTCGTGATACAGGCTATGAAACTTTTATTTTTTTTCATTACAGATAGTTTGTGCCAACTAAAAATGTCTTGTCATTGTAAAACATTTGCACTAAACCTACCTGGCCACTGCAAAACTGAGACTATTCAAGGGCAGTAATTCCCCCCCTCTGCTGAATCAAGTCACCATCCTGGGATGGAGCAGTTACCCAATGAATCTTTTGCAGCAATTAGGCTTAAAATACAGGGTTAGTTAAGAACCCTTATCTTTGTGCACTTAGAGTTTACACTGCCTAATATAAATATGGAAGAAAATTACTTTTAATGGGACAGCACTGATTTGGAGAAGGTTTTGGGGTCAATTTAATAGAATAAAAGAAGTGCCAGCGTATGTAATGGAAATATCAAGAGCACCATTAAACACACTTATAAAGTAAGATACCCTAGACAAAGTACTATAAAAGTCATTACAACACACACTTGTTTGGGAGATTTAAAGCTCTGCTGATGCAGGTGCTCTATCAGCTATGTAAGAAATAGGATTTAGTCTCTGCATTCCTGGCAAACGCTTCAATGTTGGCAGAATATTCCTCCTTTTCCCATACTTAAGCACAGGATCAGACCATTTCAGCTTCTTCCTTTTAAGCAACGCTCTGGAAAGAAGGAATTACCACATAATCATGATGCAACAAAATAAAACCCCAAAACCAAACCAAAGCCTCCTACTTAAGTCCTCTTCCCGAATGGGGACAGTTTTGCTATGCAAGTGCCGTAACGGGAAAAAAAACCCTGCTAAGCTGGCAGACGGTCATCAGCAAATGCCAGTACGGATAGATCCTGGAGGCAGAGGCTGCCAAATCCTGAAGGTCTGGCTCACATACGTACGTGTATTTTTTTTATGCGTAGAGCAGACAGCCCTGAGAAGAGCAGCCAAACACACATGTTTTCCAGCAAACTCACACACATAAGCCAACAAACGTTTTGGTGGAAAAAAAATCTTCGGCCCAGGTTCAGCTTTTGATTTACAGAAGCATCCCAAAATGAAGTTGGGAAGCTCAGTATTATTACAGTGGTCTCTCCAACCGACGCAACGCTTACAACTCCCAACATTTATATTCTGCAGCCAAAGAACAAACTTTACTACATCAGATGCAGATAGCAAGCGTCTGACAGGTCCCAAGACTGAACAAAATTTCCTTAATCAGTGTTTCGAATTACTTTTTTCATACTGGTAGAGATATAAAATAATCACAGAACAATAAAATGACCAGCTGAAAACAAGTCATGGCTTAAGGAGGCAACTTTACACTCCCTCAGTAGGCAATACTAGTACCATAAACGAGCACTACAGCAGAAACAAAACAGCACTGATAGAATATTGACAGATAAGAAACCCTTAATATATATTTAAAGTGACTATCAAATAGGTTATATTATATATTACAACATCGAGTCACACCATGATTTCTTCACTTTGCATAATCCATTTTTGCAGAGCTAGATTAAGTACAGCGATGCATCACAAACAGCTGATGCTGCAATTAAAACATCTCTGTAATTGCTAGAAATAATGCCACAGTGTGTCAGGTCCACAGATGATTACTTTAAAGAAACTCTTACTGCAAATAATACACCCCTTGAGCTGAGAAGATGACGACATACACCAGGATTGCCCTTTTTCTCAAGGTTTAGGCTTTTGAGACTCCAGAGCTGTTGACCACTGGCGTCTCACCTGCCGTGAAGCCACCATTAAAGAAAATATCACTTCTCTATTTCCAAAACCAGACAAACATCATGTGTTTCAGTGCTCTGCAGAAGATGGCTTGCCCAGACTGGAACTCTTGGTGCAACTCTGCTTCCTTTGCGTGGTGGAGCTGTGGACCTTCAGCCTGAGGACAGGCCTGGAAACAAGCCATCCAAGTTTGGGGAGGTCTTCTTGAAGAGGAGCATCTCCAATGCAATGCCAACCTCAGCCAGTGCTGAGAGCCGCTGCCTGGCATGGAAGTGACACATCGCTCATCGGCAAGAGTCTCATCTCTTGGAGAGGCATCTCCACCAGCTTCCATCCCCTCCTCACCAACCATCAGCCTCTAAATTAGGGAGAGGTATTTGGTCTGGTGTACAACCCTTGGACACTCTCCAGCCCCTGGAGGAGGCCTCTCAGTCTTTTCAAAACCCTATTTTTTTCCTTTTTTTAATATAATGATTCTACATTGGGCTATAAATGTTTAGAAATGAAGTTTCAACTTCCCACTGCATACTTGGATAGCCCAAAAATGCTAAAAAAAACCTGAAGCATTGACTGTTCTGGGCTTGACACAAGTTTTCCTGCAGTTTGTCACCAAAATCAATGCCACAAACTGAAAGGCAGGAGAAAGTGTCCCTACTGTAACACCTCCCATCTGGAACCACTTAGCAGAGGCACAGAGCCCTCATGTATATTTTACACACATATTTTTCCTGCTTTTCCCAAGAGAAATATGTGTAATGAAGAAAAACAAAAACACGTTAGCAGCAACAAAAGCATACCACTGTAATATGAGACCCAGCTCAGCTTCTGCTTGTATTATCTTAGACCTCAGCTACTTCTTGCTAGTTACAGACAAAAAGTAATACACACCCTGCCCTCAAAAATAACAAAAAAAAAAGCAACCAACCACAAAACCAACCCACCCAAAACCAAAAAGCCCCCCAAAAAACCCAGAGCTCTGCCATTAAATCAACACAATAAAAACCACATTTGTTTTCTGCCATGTAATATCGTACAAGTATGGATTAAATGTGAATACACACGTCTCCAGCCCTTCCCTGCTCTTCTGTGGAATTATATAAATAATCCACAACTCTTCTTGATGCAATTCCAAAATTTCAAGTGCTATTAAGCTGCAGCATCAAATTTCTCTGCCTCGTACGCAGTTAAGATTACTCGCTTACACCACAGCAGCTCTGCTAGGCTGATGTTTTCCAGCGCTTGCAATGTTTCAGTAGCCATGGGCAGCTTCAGACACCTAATCAATCTGTAAACACGTCTCTTCCCCTTTTTAGCACAGTTCAAATGGCAAAATTGGAGCTTAACAATGCTTATTACTAAGTATTGGGGATGGATCACAACACCTGCAGGAGCCAGACCGATGCATAGCACTGAAAACAAAATTATCTCATCGGACCAATGCACAGCATTGGAAAAAAATTACCTTATCAGTGACCAGAATATTTGATAAGTGCCAGGAAAAACAACGGCTGGCACTGATTATTTTTAGGGAGCAAAAGAGAAGTCTCAAAAATCAATGTATTCCTATCAGGCATTTGTCTCAGGAGAGGATGCAACTACTTAAACATGTATTTTCAGCCATTAAGTTAAAGCAAAATAGCACAATCTAAGAGGTACTGCTTGGCACCTTTCCAGTGGCATTAAACGTGGGTATTTTTGAGGTCACGATGGCAACATTTTCTATAAACTGAAAAAGGTTACTAAGCTGGGGGTAAATATGACACTGTACCATCCGCTGTCTACAGAGAAAGGAACAGCTGTAATGCGAGAGCAAAACAGCCAATGCCCTGTGGCATGAGAAGGGCACAGTGTTTTAATTCAGTTTGTCATGCAAGAGGTCTCCATAGGGAGAATGAGCTTTCACTTCAAAGTACACCCTGCCAA
Source organism: Pelecanus crispus (assembly GCF_030463565.1). Classification (NCBI taxonomy): domain Eukaryota; kingdom Metazoa; phylum Chordata; class Aves; order Pelecaniformes; family Pelecanidae; genus Pelecanus; species Pelecanus crispus. The sequence goes on along the minus strand of NC_134649.1, from coordinate 24,114,453 downwards.
AATCACCTATTTAGCTTTGCACAGTATTCTTCAATACTGCCAAGGCTGGTATTTCTGAGAATAGTCTTTGTGTTTCTTTTTTGAAAACATCCAACAGAAAAGAAAGGGCTGAATTAATAAAATTAAGGGAAACGTGGTGATATTTTGTACTCCAGCTTCCCATGCAGCAGAAAACACTGCAAAACCAACACAGATATTTTTCCATTGTCCACCTTTTTCTAGCCTGGCTTTGCAAAACAGCGAGTGGTTGGGATGGCGTGCTGGGAGTGTGTCCCCCTGCTTTTCGGCAAGGGCAGGAGTCAAACCAAGCATACCCTTGGCACACCAGCGCAGATGTGCTGGCCAGTGTGCCAAGGATTCAGAGCCCTCACTACTCCTTCTCCCTGTGATGAGCAGCAGCTCTTCATTGTTCACCTTGGCCAGGCAAGAAAGATCATGAAGTGGGGACTCAAAAGCACCTTCATTCTATTCAATTTTTTCATGTATGTATTAAGAAATGTAGCTTGAGGCCATATCTTCCATTAACGGGCAGGATTTTTAGCAACACTTCAATTCTTAATTTTTATGGTAGCTGCATACATCCAATATCGCTGCAAGACTTCAAGTACTGAAACACCAAGGAGCAAAAAGCCTGCACAAAGCACACACTTTGCGTTGGAGGTTTGACCCAAAATGGAGCAAACCAAATGAAGGAACACAGTCCGAATTTTTAAAGCAGCATCTGAGAGACACTGAACCTCCTTCTGGGATCTCCCCTCCACCAGTTGCAATACCTCTTCCAAATTTTGCAGCAAATGAAGCCGGGGCCCTCCCAGATGTGAGCTCGCTTTGCTGTGCAAATGAGCTGATCCCCAGAGCTCCACGCAGCAGGGAAGCAGGAGGAGGATGCCATGTTGCTGCGGATGCCTAAGAACTGCAGCGTAAATTAAGTCTCTAAAGGCATTGAATAGCATTGAACTTTGCAATCTCTTTAGTCTTTGTACATAATGTTTTGGGGAACACCAACTTTTTAAACCTTTTTGTTTTTTAGAAGAATATTACAAACACTAAAATAACATATATGTGCAATACCGCATTTAAATTATAAGATATTCAGAAAAAAGATGTGTGATGGATGGATAGACAGTGACCTGCTCAGAATAAACGAGCAATGTTCTGTTTGCTGCACTGGGAGCTATGCACAAATATTTCATGCTGCAACACTCTACAGCTCCTTCTCCTGACAGCAGGAGAAATGCAGAAGATACACTTGGAAAATTCACAGGGCCATTGCTTGCCGGAGCAAACAGTAACGGCAGACTTTGCTTTCCAATTAATTTCATGCAAATAAGCAATGCTTCGTTAGAGTACACACTCATTAAATTCTCTCTCTTCTGTTTTCCTAAAGCAGTGGTTTCCAGTAGACAGGTACTGCATATCTAACTTTTTTTAGGGCCTTTTCTGTTTAATTGCCACCATGCAGCCTGATAAACCCTCTCCGATTGCTCCCCACTCTGAAGATACTCAGCTGACATGCTCCTTCTCCATCACCATGTAATCAAACAAACAGTGTACAACTCCCCTTGTAAGAAACCTGCAAGCTCTACAACAGTAAAGTTTAGACCAGTATTTCTTCTTTCAAGCTTTGAAGAATCACTACAGTGTGTTTAAGCCTTTTGGTAATTCTTCTGTAATTAAATATATAGTAAATAAATGAAAATCACAAGCTGATGATGGTATCATAGTAGCTGCAATGGGATACAGATTGAGGTGAGAAATTTTGTAGACAGATGTAATATTATCTTTAACCAGACTAAGTGGAATAGCTGGGAAAACCCAACAAGCTTTCAAGTACACGTCTTCTGCCAGGCTGAGATGAAGTGTAAAGCTCAAGTACAAATTCAGAATATTTTTTCTGAATGTAGCAAGAGATTCATTAGTTGAACCCAATGGGAGAAAAGGCTCTTTAACCAGAGGAGCACATGGATGTGAAAAAGGAAGGGGAAAAACAAGCACTCCCTGTGCTGACCAGCAATATAGAATTTATAACCTATGCAAAACCATATTTTCATCTATTATTTGGAAGCAAGTGGTGACCTAACACACAGCAACACATCAGAATAAAGAGTGGGTCATTACTAATTACGCTTGGTTTGTAAAAATGAACTGAGAACCAGCGTTTACAAGGAAAGGAGCTCATAGCACTCTTGCACTTGCTCCCGCGATGGACCACTGGAGCATCCTTCCCTGCAGGACCGAGGGCAGAAGAGCGATGCCCAAAGGCACAACCCCAGCTCTCCAGCTACTGCCCATACCACCCTTACATGACATAGAGCTTCCAGAGGGTGAACATGACTTCACGATGTCTGATCCAAGACATAATTTTTGCATTCTCAAAAAAGAACACAAGACAAGAACATCAAAACACATAGTTTTAATATCTTGGATCTCCCTTCAATTAAGGCAGCACTACAGAAATGATGGTTTGTATGACTTTAATCAAACTCAGTAGAGCATGTGTATGTGGAGGTATCAGTCTCAGTGGGGAAAAAAGGGCTGGACGGTATCTTAGATCCAGATCTCACTTTCTTAATCGCACATTATCTGCTTCCAAAACATTTACTCCATACACAGAGCTATAAAGTTACTGCTGACAGACAGCAATCTGTTTATTCTCATTATACACCACCCAAATCTGAAGCTACTGAGAACACCAGGGTAAGATGACCGCTCAAACAGTCATAGTATAGTCAAAATGTCTCAGCACATATCGCTCGGAGAGATTTGGAAAGATTTTATGGGGGTAGAGCTGAAAGATATCTCCTTTAAACAATAAAAATACACCATCCTGAAAATGGGGTTAAAGGAGCCCAGCCGCTCTGGTTGCATTTGGGGTGATGTGAATTTATTGGGTTTTTAAGCTGCTTATTATTCTATTTTCTTTTTGCATAAAAAGATGTGTGCAGGATGTAGCAGAAATTGCTGGAGTGCATCTATTTATCCAAATGGGAAAGATGGGGATGCTGCTTCTGCTCACTCACTTAAAACAGCTTGATAAAACCTCGAACAAAAATACCATTAGCGGTAGCTAAAGAGAGTTTTGTTTGCATCTTTACAGATAGGGTATTAAATGTATTTCTTTATTGACTTTAATCAGCAAGTAAAATACTATGTTAAAAAATTAAACTTATGTGAAAACAGCATTTCTTCTCTCAATAGCTTTGCCTGCAGTTCAGGAGGAAGAGGAGGGATGGACAAGGAAGCTAAAAAACTGACAAAAAGGAAAAATACAGAAACCTTTCTTTCTCTTGCTGAGCCTCATCCTCTTGTTTATAACTCCCGAAGAGAACAGCAGCATGATTTTCCTACCTCGTGCTGGCCGGATTTCAGCAGGACGGCTTTGCTCACCCCGCATGCGATACGCAAGGCTACTACCCTGGTCATCTCTCCTTTTTTCTGCTATTTCTTCCCCATCTCTCCCCTTGGATGACAGCCAGGCGGACAGGAGCTACTGAAAATTCATCAGCTGCCTAGTCTAAAGTCACTATAATAATTAAAACCCAGGTGGAAACTGAAAAAAGGCCTGGGAAAAAAAATCCCATGCTATCAGGGACTGTACAAAAAAGGGTAAAAAAGGACAGAATTGGTGCTAAGGAGCTCCAAAATTGAAGTTTAAAGATAAGCAATGCTGAGCATCAATGTCACCTTAAGAGGTTCCCATCTATACTCCGCTGCTCCCTGGGCTGGGATGCGTGGCATAAATACATGGGGGACCCTATTCCCAACTGGACCAAGATTCTGAGCCAGCCTAAAAACATATGGTGTAAGTGGGTTTGGGATTATAACTACATTTGCAATACTTCCAGTGCCACTTTAGAAAATAAATGCATCAAAGATCACTCATGTAATAGGTAGAAAGAGGTAGGAAAATCTCCACACTGAATTATCAACATGTTTAAGTACCAACTCACTGAACTGTTCACCTTTTGCTTCCTCTTAACCACGTCCCTGGCACCAGTGCACAGCAAGATGCAGAAAATTAAACTCAGTTGATTCAATGTCGAAGAATAGCATGGGACTGAAAAATAAAACACCTCCGTAGTTTCTTTTGAAAACAGTTTCAACAATTGAAGTGCCCTACCCCAATCACACATCTTTGTTCGAAGAAATTCTGCTCCTAAGCAAAATGAAGCATGGATCTGGCAATCTGGGGTGAAGTCAAATCAAATGTGGTTTGAATCAAATCAAATAAATGGCGATGCAGCATTTTCTTGCAAAATAAAAAACTTAATAGTAAGCTCAAACCTATTTTACTTTTTGAATTTCCAGCTGAAAGCTAGAAACTTAAACTCTTTGGAAAAATTAGCACTTAAGATCTTTCAACGTGATAACCATAAAGCAATTTAAAAATTACAGCCATTAAAGTGAAAATGCAAACTTATGGCTCCCATAGACTTCAATATTTGCTTGCACAGATCCTTTACACCTTAAGCTAGCAAGTAAGACAACCTAGTTATTCAAAAAGCTGCCTCTCCCAGCTATGTTTCTCTTGCCGAACAGATGCAATTAATATGGAAAACCAGAAATATTCTGCTTACTCATAATTATATCTTAACGAAGCTCTCACAGCAACAAAACACCAGCGAGGGCAGAAGCAGATGATCTAACGATCTGCAAGAGGTTTGCAGCTTAAATGGAAAAAACATTACTAAATATTCCTCGAGTACCCGACTGCTTGGGTCAATACTACTCCTAGCAAGACAAATACTGCATTTGCATGCCACTGAACCCTCGCTAAGTACTTATGGACTTCTTTAAAAGCCCGATGATCAATAAAGTGCAATTTAAAAACTGAGTCGAGGGGGCCTGCTTAATGTGATGGAGATTAAACAGACGCTGACCCACGCTACCTCTAAACTTTAAAATTAGCCTAAATGTCCTTAATCAGACTTAGAGGGGTAGATATAAAGATAATAATATATTACCTCATGTATATATATTTATTTCATATTTATATATCTCATATCCGTTATATATTTATTTTCTATTAATATATTTGCACATATATTATATATTTCTTTTATATCAATGTATCTAGTATCCAACAATTTAGGAAATGCATCTTTGTTGCAGGCTAACGTGATGCAGATATTGCTGCGTGCTTCATCCTTGAGTAAATATGGCTGTCCCACTAAAACAAGGCTGTTCTGATCAGCAACACCACCTCTGTGCCTCTAGCACACTGCTGAGACATCAACTGGGGGATGCACCAAAATTCAGAGTAACCTCAACTCACATTACTTATCAATTCAGACCCTTGTAAGGAAAAACGCAGCACTCCGACCTCATTAAGCTCTAACTGCGGTGTCCATCAGATGATGGATTTACTCAAGCATCTAAGTCAGCATCCACTCTGTCAATAACCCAGGCTGATAAATTTAATTAATAACCCCACTTGAAAACCAGGCAACATCAGTATGTTGGGGTTTTTAAAAGCATTATCTTTTCTCCCAGTTTTATTGAAATTATTTGGCTTTCCCGTGGCAGATGAAAACCAGATGTTATAGAAGGAAGGGTTGCACGAGCCAGAAAGAAAAACCAAGACAGCAACAGGGAGGTCACACCCATTCATTACCCATATACTTCCCTTCTGCCATAAGTCTATTTATATTGCATGTCTACTATGACAAATATTATAATTGTGATGTAATTCTAGAAACCATAGTTTTCTCCTTCACAGCCCAAAGTAGAAAGCAGCGCATGAGTCAAAAGGCTTCAGCAAAGTTTCTTTGCGCTGCGTAAGCACTTTGGAAAGCTTCGCTCCCATCTTGCAGTGTTAATGCCAATAGTATCATTTGTAATCCCTCCTGAGGCAGCCCAAGCCCAGGATTAATCCAGGCTTACCGGCTCCTGGATGCCCACTTGTTATATTGAGAATATTAAAAAAGAAAAGGAGTTTGTGTAGATGCACACAAGGCAATCACTGTGTGTATCACTGACAGAAGTAAATGTGCATCCTCATTTATACGATTTGCAGCAGAAGTGGAGGAGCAGGACTAGAGTTATTTATCATTTTAAGCAGCTACATGACGCAAAAACAGGGAGTAAGAGTAAATCACAGGTGATTTAAGAACTGACTGGCCATATGCATCGGCAACTAAAATGGCAGATGACCTACCTTGGTGAATTTTTGGGCATGCTTCACAAGCAAGGAAAGATCTTTGAAGGTCTTTGCTCTCTCCACATTATTTTTTTCCCCATTTAACACTCATCTAAAACTTCTGGCGATAAGAGTATTCTGATTTAAAGCAAACATATGGTGGCAATTAAGAGAGGATGCAGGAGCGGGTTATTCTTTGCTTGAATTTGCAGAAAAAGAAAAGCACACAGGGAAATGAACCCTGTTGTGCTCTACTTGCTACACAAAAATCACTGCCCAAACCAGGGTTGTATATGGGCAACCTATACACTGACAGCACTGCTCCAAGGACCGCGCTGGGAATTACAGATCATCACCCCAATACTGACTAGCTGCTATTTTGGGGGATTCACTTAAATTCCTTTTTAAGGTAGCTTTGACATCCTTTTCAAATCCCAGTTATACACCTAGGTACTGGAGTAGCACCTCCAGTTATTCAACGGGGACACTCATACCCAACAAACAATAAATAACACACCTTGCCTTTTCATTACCAAGTGCAATAATTAAAATATTGGACAAATTTCCATTGCTAACTACTCTCCAAAGCATTTTAAGTATCTATCACAGATGTCCTTCTCCACAGCAAAAAGGGTTTATTGGTATTATCACATGCATTCTTCTGAAGCTTGAAAATTAAGTTAAAATAATGCTTTTTACAAGGAGGATGCTAAGCTTCATGCCAAGCCACGACCCAGAGAACAAAGCAGGGGCTTACTTGATTAATTATTTTGGGCTTCTATATGACACCTGCAATGCAGATTTTTTGGGTGTATATGTATTATTATGTATATTATTATAACAGATATTATTGTTATATATATTATTGTGGACTTCTGTGTCTGTATATAAATTATTACATTAGTATTACATTACATATATTATTATAGTAGATATTATTTTATATAGATATTATTTTGGACTTCTATATGACACCTGCAAGGCAGATTTATGTGTGCTTGTGCATATATATATATACACACACACACATATATCATCTCCCAATACTTGCAAAATACCACCACATGCTATTAGGTTATTATTATTGTAGATCTTATGTTAGAGATCTATATTACTTTGGACTTCTATATGACACCTGCAATGTAGATTTGTGTGTGTGTATATTATTATATTAATATTACATATATTATTATAGTAGATATTATTATATAAAAGTCCAAAATAATATGACACCTGCAATGCAGATTTGTGTGTACTTCTGTGTATGTGTGTATATATAGATATGTATGTACAAACACACATAATCTCCCAATACTTGCAAAATACCACCACATGCTTTCCTCTAGCTGCTATTTGGAGAAATTAAAAATATTTACTCATCATAATTTTTTCTGGAAAACACATCCCACTGGGTAGCAGATGAGCTCTGCGCTGCACACACAGCAGAGCGGTGCCTGCAGTTACAGCTGCTCCTCTGCTTGCTGCTGCCATCACCACGCCTGCAATTAGCAGAGAGGCTTTTTCATCCACTTCTGATTAACAGCTCTGGGAAAAAACGCAATAGAAAGGGAAGGGAGCAATCCAAAACACCAAAGCTAAAACAAAAAAGAGCAACAAAACGCCAAAAAAAAATTGCAGGTTGGGTTTGGCAGCGTGCAGGGATTAGATCACCATGAATCCCAGCTTAAATAAAGCTCAAACATGAATTTCCTGACTAAGGTAAAAAAGCCTGGCTCAAATTTATGAACTGCTGGCAAGGTTACCTCTATCCCAGAGGCCTCCAAATACCAAGAAAACTCTGGCCCAGAAAGGCAGAGTTCAGCCTGATAATTCAAGTACATTCCTCTGAGCATCACTGCTCCTGCAGCCGTAGCCTAGGCAATAAAGAAATAAACTCTAATACTTCCAACTTCACATTTTTCAGAGCCTTAAATTAAACCGTAAAAGTGTATTTCTAAGTTTGCAAAGTTTATTTTTTATGAAGAAGTGGATATAAGCCTTGTAGAGAAGGTTGTTTTAAGGAGACAACCCCAAATCTTCCCCAGCTCCGTCGGATGCAGCCCACTCCACCTGTATTTCACAAACAAAAAACCACGGAATTTTCTACTCTTCAGGACAATCTTCTGGATCTCCTACATTAAAGGATAATTCAATTTCACAGTGACATTTGTAAGCTGTAAGAAGAAAACCCCACCTGAACCCCACACTTTCCCATGGGAGAGACTTAGCACTACCCCTTACCTCTCCCAGCCTGTATTTAAGTTTTTCCAAATTCAGAGAAAGCAGTAATTCTTCAAAAAAAGATTTCATGTTCTTAAAATCAGCTTGGTCTCTTTCTTGCCTTTTTTTTTCCCCTTCCCCTTCCTTTTCCTTTTGCCTCCCCCCCTGCTTCTTTTTTTTTCTTTTTTGTTTCTTCTCCAAGTAAGTCTCATGCTTTGCTTAAGTCCAGAGAGATTAGATCTGCTCTGCTCTGGAAAGTACTCGAGCATCAAATATTTGAGATACAGCTCCCACCCGCCAAACCTTTGCTCTCCAAACCTGCCATTTCTCCAAAAAATTTCCAATTTCCTCAATGATAAAGCAGATTAAACATTTTGCCCTTATCTTGGACATAAGCATTTTTATCCACATGCTTTCATTCTCCTTTGGCATCCCTCACACAGCACCTTGTCCAAGATTTTTCTCCCGATTAAAAACCATAAGTAAATTTGCCTATTTTGAGTCAATCAGTAAATCTTTGATCCCTATCACGAAGCTGTTGCATAGGAATCCTGTTTGTCTGTTCTTATTCCCTTCTATCAAACATGAGGATATTACAGATCTGCAAAATGCTGGCCAAAAAAAAAAAAAAAATTTAATTGCATATGGCCAGAAATTGCTGAACTTTTCTTCTTTTTTTTTTTTTTTTTTTGGTCCTTTTTTTAATTAAAAAAGTCAGCCTCATACCCAGCATTTTTTGAGACCTATGCTCTCCTCCTTCAAAACCTCACTTTCCTGAAAGTGGTAATGAGAGGAGGGGACAGTTTTAAACAGAGTTTCTTACTCTGAAAAGGTGGTCTTAAAAATTATTTCTTTTTTTTCCTCTCAAAATTTGTATTTCCTCAGCGTGTGGCATCAGTATTTCTTTACCTATTTTCATTGGAACTACTTGGAAACCACTACATTATACCCTGCTACCAGTCTGCCCACAACAGCATGAACTGGTCCGCATTAAATTAACCATCTTGGTAAACGCAAAAGTATTAAATATATCCAGTAATACTTAAAATCAGAAATAAACATAATTACTCAGATCCCTACTTCCACTATAGCAGATTATATGGTTTCCTGTTACCTTTTATAATGGAAATAACTGATGCAATTTGCTTTCATGACTATAATGTTTTTCATAACGGCCAACCATCCTGATTTGTCTTGTGCTGTGCTAAATTTCTAATTATTTTGATTCTTAAACAGTATGGTACCATCTTTTCCTCTATTCTGGTTTTACTTATGGGTGTTGCTAGGGCAAGGACTTTTTAAAATGGGAATATATAATTTTTTAAATGCTCTGCTTTTACAACAAGGAAGATTAAATTATTCATTTCACATCCAGACGGCTTTGCTGCAGCTGACAAGCACCAGTGTAGGCAGACAGCAGCTATATAACGTAGACACTGTCCATTTTATCAATCATGTCATTAAGACCTACCAAAAACTTTAGTTTTCACATAGCTGTAAGATGCATTATCACAAAAATCTTTACTGGGTAGAGCCATCCAGGTGTAGGCCAAAAAGCAAGCAGCGTGCTGCTGTTCCTATGGTGCTGGCTGGAACAAATATAATTTACGGTAGTCATCACAAGCTTCACGTAGTCACGCTGACCCCCCAAAAACCCATCCAGATTTATTAGATAGAGATTGCTGTCAATTGAGGAGATCCCTTAGCTACAGTGGTGGGACTGGCAGGGAAGCCTCACCCTGCCCTGCCTAATGTCCTCCCAGGGATGGGATGAAGGATGAGGTGAAGCCTTCATCTGGCTGAGTGCAGCTATCCTTGAGGGCAAAGGGGGAGGACCGTAGTCTCCAAGGCTCTTCTCTACAAAACAGAGGTGGTGCTTACCTACATCACAAAGCTTCACAGGAGCGAGCAGCAATGCCTGTGGGGCACCAACCACCCCAGTGATAGAAAGCTTCATTAATTAGTTGCTCACACTGATGCAAAATGGACATAATTTTTTTTTTAAATGCTATGTCCTAAAATAAATGTTCTGCAAAATGTCTCCACTGTTTGAAACTCAATAGTAACTCTTAAGATTCAGCTTGTCCTTTCATCTTCTCTATCGCAGCCTTTGCCTGTAAAAGTCCAAATCCCCAATCACTGTGACAAAGCCAATGGTTCAACTGTCTGGCACGATGTTTATCCCTCATCCATCTTAATTAAGTGAATAAAAGCAAGTTGCAATCTGCTGCCGCAGTTAAGGCAGATCCTTTCCACAAACATGGGAAACAATGATTTTATTTGCCTACCCCAAATTGCTGCCATGAGCTTCAGCAAGACTTGTGCAATGTGGGTTTGGGGAAGGATTGTTCCATTGCCCTCTGCCACACACTCTGCTGAGCTTTAACTTAACATCTATATAATATTTAACCTTAGAGGCTGAACAAATTGGAGCAGCTACCTGCCTATGCTTCACTATATTGCCTTACTTTTTTTTCTGTTGAATTTGGCAAAGCTATTTGGTCAAAGCAAGAGGCACTTAGTTAAGTTTCTTTATATCTAGCAGACGTTGGGACCACAAAGAAAATGCAATCTTCTCCAAGCTGTAGAAGAGATGGCCAACACCACTCATCCTGGCAATTTTTGGGTTTAGACATTTTTGTTGACACAACCCTAAACGACGATCACCATTCACACCGATGCTCATGGTCTACTTGCAGTCATCAATGAATGCGCTGACTTCTCTCTTCCTACAGAAAGCATATGGGGAAATAAGGCATATACATTGCATTGCCACAGTGCTGTAGAGGCTCAAGAGGTCTCAAGAGGTCTTCAAAGGGAACCTCTTGACCCCTCCACTAAATCCACTTCAGACTCTATGCTCCAAAACTGCTGCAATTCAAACTAAATCCTGGTTGTAGGCAACTGAGATCTGCTGCTGCAGGACCAGATGGGAGCTCGTCCGTGGTAAGACCCTGGAGGTCCACACACAGGCTTGGCACCAGCTGCTTCCCTGCACACAATGGCTCCCTGTTGCGCTGAACTGCTTGCTAAAATATATATAGGGTGTATATGCACATATATAATGTATGCATGTACACATATCTTTAATTTCCATCTAGGACAGCTAGGTACTTCAGTACCTTTACAAATATGATGCTTGCAGACCTGCCCAGGCTCATACAGGAAAACAAAGTAAAGAAGAGGCAGGAGCAAGCACCAGCCACATGCACTGACTCCAGACGTAACCCTCCTCCTTTAGGTTTATATATATCAACAATCACTGGAGACATTAAAAGGAAAAAAAACCCACAACACATAACTAATCGCATTTTCTCTTGTCTCTCCACTGTATAAAGTAAGTGACAATAACAATTTCTGTGCTATAAATAAGAAGGGAACGCCTCTCACATCTGTCCACACTGAGGACAGATTCAGAAAATTTTATTTGCTGCCTTGGGAAGCAATTTGTTCGAATTCCCAGAGCTCAGTAAGACACCATCACATTGTCATTGAGCAGACAAGAGAGGGTATTGCTCCTCAGGCAGCAAAACAAAATGCACTCACCAGAGATGTTTAGTGGAGAGCAGTCATGTTTTGTGCCTGGAAAAGCCATGGGGACAGCAGAAACCAGTAAAAATGCAAAATCTGTCAACTGCTACCAATGGAGTTGGGTGTAGTCCCTGTCCTACAAAGGCTCCTTCTGCTCCCCACCAAGGGCGACCAAGCTGCAGCATACCACCTATCTGGCATCCACTCAGCCCAGCATGTAAAATCCAATATGGGTTCCCCAGCCACGAAAAAAGTCAAAAGGGTCTCAGTAAATGGTCCTAAAAACCAAAATCTGTATTTTGACTGAGAGAAGAGAGGGGAGAAAGAAACAAAATCCCTACTAGAGCAGTAATTTCTCATTCTGTGACTAGAAAAATACAGTGCCATATTAACTATGCACGTTAGGGATAAAAAGTCTGCACCTCAGTTATCGATATTAAGTCCTCGTGGAAGACTTACTGGACAGTAGCAGCACAATCTTTGATCAAAAATATTGCTTATCAGAGTGCTACATTATCGTTAAACTATTTGATAAGTATATATAGTGAAAAATTAAACAAAAAGCTTTCAGAAAAGAGGTCCTTGCTTCATGCTTTATAAAATGTGCACCTTGATATTCAGGTTTTAAAAATAAAAGCTTAATACAGACCCAAATAACAGATACTGCACCAGTGCAGTAAGTGGAAGATTAAAAAAAAATTGTATTAAGGAAGTCAATTGTTCTCTAGTACCACGTAATGCTGAGCATCATCTGGGTTTGCTATGGTTGCATGCAAGCATGAATACACGGTCCCTGCTCAGGTCACGCTCAGGATTATATTTTATAGATATCTATATGGATAAATATCTATAAAATCTAGATATCCATAAAGTCTGGATATCTGGGTATCCAGACATCTATAAAATCTAGATATCTAGATATAGATCAATAGGGGGAAAAGTGAAACCCTAAGAGATCAATGAAAGAAAACTAAAGAAAAGGATAAAAATCAAAGGGCATGAATGAGAACAAATGGCAAAACAAAACAACGCCCCCCAAAAGAGATGGCGAGGAGGGAGGGAAAAGATGGGATGCTTGCACATGTAGGTTCAATAAAATGCTCCAAGCAAGTGCTCCACCCAGCAAAGGCAAGGTTTTATTTAGCATTTCCCTCCTGGAAACAAAATAGCTGCTAATTCTTAAGAGTGGAAAAAAGGCAGCTTCACATAAACCTGCTTTAATAACTAATCCATTTTCCTGCAGTCAGGTCAGAAATAACCATTTCTGTCATTTAAGCATAATAAGCTGGATTTGGTGGTGACAAAATGTTTGCTGAAGATAGCAAATAACGAAAAACAAAAATACTAACCTCAGTCACCAATACAGCCAATCTGGATATTGCAGGGAGCCTCGAAAGTAAGAAGATTGAATAATTCAGCATCAGAGAAACAGATGAACAAGACACTATTTGATACAGAGCCTGAAACTGTAAAATATCCCCAGCTAAAGAATAACAGCATTTTGAAAGCGCTGGTGAAAAGCATTTGGTGCATGAGCCTTGCTGTATGACTCCTTTGTGTCACTGCTGCCAGCAGAGGCCTGCACAAATTCTTCCCACACTAGGCATCATCTGTATAATCTCTGTGCGCTGCTCCCTCTCTAATCTTTCTGTGCACTGGGGATGGAAGAATGCAAGGCGAAAAAATCCTGGCTGCTGCATTAAACACCTACTCCAAACTCAGACCACATAGGAGATCAATAATAATTGTATATATTATAGGTTAAAAATTATCAAAAGTGAGTAATGAGCAGAATAATGAATCTTTGCCTCTCCCCTTCACATAAATCCATTTTTCAGATATAAAACCTCTAGAGCCACAAGACACAACCTAATGACTTAAAATCAGTGTACTGGAAACAGAACTTCATGAACTAAATCAGATTTTTTTTTTTTTTTTAAACTCCATTTTAATGAAATTTGGTTACCTCCCATAAATACTGTTCCAGGTAAAAATATTAATACATTGGACTTGATAATGCCTTTTCTTGCAGGGAAATAACTGCACCATAATTTGCTGTATAAAAACAGCATCACCTTATCCTGGCTACGCACTGCAGGAGTTAACAGAGTGGGATCTGCCGGCGGAGCTGGGTCGTACCTGGGATTACTACAGGTCTTGCACGCACCCAGCCAAATTGCTTGGGAGAAGCAGTGGAGGACGCATGCACACTTAGCTTTAGCATCTCCGCTTTGTCCAATGACAGTTGAATATACTGAAAGTCCAGGACATGCCCGATTCTTCCAGTTAATTGATTTTTTTTTTTTTTTTTTAACCTCCACTCAATAGCTCTTTGTTTAACTCTAGAAACATTCAGCAGCATCGACTGAAATTTTGGCAGCACAGTATCGTTTTCACTTGCACCTAACAGTGGCCAGCTCTTCAGCTGCTGCTGCAAGAGCTTAACTCAGTTGGAAGGACGCTGTACATTACCATGGCAAAGTCCTATAAAATAAAATTCAATATCTTTTAGCTGCTGCTTATATTTTCCTCTAACAATCCAACATGCAGGATTTAAAAAAAATAAGAAAAATAACAGCTTTTAGACTTCTAGACCTTAAGATTGAAGCTATAACTTCGCCATACAAGCAAAACACACGTATTGTGTAATACTGCTCCAGAAATTAAAAAGCAATTCCTGTTGCTGTTCCTAAGGTTTCTATGCAAACCACCACCTACTGGGAATGCAAATAGCATTGCCGCCACTACAAAAGGCTAGCTGCAGTTTTTTCAAAGGCAATTCAAGCAATCAACTCCTTTTTTTCCCCCCGCATAGATGCTGCAGATGCACATCAGCTGTGAAGGACAGCAACAGCTACGCTCAGCCACTGACAGTGTTCCTCAGCCTGTCACAGAAACATTTCTTTTTGCTATTTTTTTTTTTTTAAAGCAATTGAGAAATCCCCACTGGGACATTTGAAGATGCATGTAAACAGCTGCTTAGAAAAAAATGTCTGGTTTTTGTAGTTGCCATCACAGTACTTCTTGCAACAAATGAGGTGTTGAGAAAGTTACAGATGATAAAACAACCTGGTGCAGACTCCTTTAGATCTAGGCTCATCCAATACCTGTCTGGGGACCCTCGGGCATACCTGAGAGCCAGGGAGAAATTTCCTACTTCTGCAAAGTATTTGCTCCTTTTGCTGAGAATTAAAAAAAAGTAACATGATGTAATAAATTAACTTGTACTCAAACCTCCCCAGGAAAGCTGGAGCATGGTTTATGTTTCACTTTGCACCAAACAGAGGATGTTCACATGCTGCATCGTGCATGTGATGATCCCAGAGAGGGCTGGGGAGCAGCACACCAACATCCCACCTCTAAAGGTTTAAGTCTATGAAAACAAGCTGGGCTTCCAATATGAAGTTCATCTGGATGTTTCTAGCTAATGGAATTAAAGAGAAAACAGGGTCTTAAAACACTCTCCTAAATTCACATGAAGAAGTTACCTACCTATGGGGTAAAACAGCCCTGTGGCTAAACCACAGTTCTCCAGCTAGATGACTATCTGAATCACAGAATGGTTTGGGTTGGAAGGGACCTTCAAAGATCATCTAATCCAACTGCCCTGCCACGGATGGGGACATCTTCCACTAGATCAGGTTGTTCAACCTATCTAACCTGACACTTCCAATGATGGGATATCCACAATTTCTCTGGGCAATCATAGAATCGTTTAGGTTGGAAAAGACCTTTAAGATCATCCAGGCCAACCATTAACCTAACATTACCAAGTCCACCACTAAACCAATTAAGGGGAGAGTAGCAATTTCATGTTTCCTGGCTTGGTGGCTGGGTTACTTTTTAGTGAAAGTAAAAACTAGGAATCACTAAGATTGGATGATCTCTAAGATCATCACTCCAACCATCAACCCAATACCACCATGCCTACTAAACTATGTCCCAGAGTGCCACATCTACCCGTTTTTTGAACACTTCCAGGGGTGGTGACTCCACCACCTCTCTGGGCAGCCTGTTCCAATGCTTGACTACCCTTTCCATGAAGAAATTTTTCCTAATATCCAATCTAAACCTCCCCTGGCACAGCTTGAGCCCATTTCCTCTCGTCCTATCACTTGTTACTTGGGGAGAAGAGACCAACACCCACCTCACTACAACCTCCTTTCAGGTAGTTGTAGAGAGCGATAAGGTCTCCCCTCAGCCTCCTCTTCTCCAGGCTAAACAATCCCAGTTCCCTCAGCCGCTCCTCATAAGACCTGTGCTCCAGACCCTTCACCAGCTTCGTTGCCCTTCTCTGGACACGCTCCAGCAACTCAGTGTCCTTCTTGCAGTGAGGGGCCCAAAAGGCTGCACCTGGAATACTGTGTCCAGTTACCAGTGCTGAGTACAGGGGGACAATCACCTCCCTGCTCCTGCTGGCCACACCATTCCTGATACAAGCCAGGATACTGTTGGCCTTCTTGGCCACCTGGGCACACTGCTGGCTCATGTTCAGGCGGCTGTGAACGACCACCCCCAGGTCCTTTCCGCCAGGCAGCTTTCCAGCCACTCTTCCCCAAGCCTGTAGCGTTGCATGGGGTTGTTGTGACCCAAGTGCAGGACCCAGCACTTGGCCTTGTTAAACCTCATACAGTTGCACTCGGCCCATCCAGTCCAGCCTGTCCAGGTCCCTCTGCAGGGCCATCCTACCCTCAAGCAGATCGACACTCCCACCCAGCTTGGTGTCATCTGCAAACTTAACTGAGGGCGCACTCAATCCCCTCATCCAGATCGTTGATAAAGATCTTAAACAAGGCTGGCCCCAAAACTGACCCCTGGGGAACATCCCTTGTGACCAGTCGCGAACTGGACTTAACTCCATTCACAACTCTCTGGCCTTGGCCACCCAGTCAGTTTTTTATCCAGCGAAGAGTCCGGCCGTCCAAGCCATGAGCCACCAGCTTCCTTAGGAGAATGATATGGGAGACAGTGTCAAAGGCTTTAGTGAAGTCCAGGTAGATAACGTCCACAGCCTTTCCTTCATCCACTAGGCAGGTTACCCGGTCATAGAAGGAGATGGGTTGGGTCAAGCAGGACCTGCCTTTCATGAACCCATGCTGGCTAGGCCTGATCCCCTGGTTGACCTGCACATGCATGTTGAGTGCACTCAAGATGAACCACTCCATAATCTTTCCCGGCACCGAGGTCAAGCTGACAGGCCTGTAGTTCCCCAGATCCTCCTTCTGGCCCTTCTTGTAGATGGGCGTCACATTAGCAAGCCTCCAATCATCAGGGACCTCCCCTGTTAACCAGGACTGCTGACAGATGATGGAAAGTGGCTTGGCAAGCTCCTCCACCAGCTCCCTCGATACTCTTGGGTGGATCCCATCCAGCCCCATAGACCTGTGAGCATCCAGGTAGCGTAACAGGTCATTAACTGCTTCCTCCTGGATTATGGGGTCTCTATTCTGCTCCCCGTCCCTGTCTTCCAGCTCAGGGGGCTGAATACCCCGGGGATAACTGGTCTGGCTATTAAAGACAGAGGCAAAAAAGGCATTAAGTTCCTCAGCCTTTTCCTCATCTTTGGTGACAATGTTCCCCCCCACATCCAATAAAGGATGGAGATTCTCCTTGGCTCTCTTTTTGTTGTTGATGTACTTGTAAAAACATTTTTTATTCTCTCTTACAACAGTGGCCAAATTGAGTTCTAGCTGGGCTTTTGCCTTTCTAATTTCCTCCCTGCATGACCTAACAAGATCCCTGTACTCTTCCCGAGTTGCCTGCCCCTTCCTCCAAAGGTAGTAGACTCTCCTTTTTTCCTTGAGTCCCAGCAAAAGCTCCCTGTTCAGCCAGGCCAGTCGTCTTCCCCGCCGGTTTGTCTTACAGCACACGGGGACAGCCCACTCCTGCGCCCTTAAGACTTCCTTCTTGAAGAACGCCCAGCCTTCCTGGACCCCTCTGCCCTTCAGGACTGCCTCCCAAGGGACTGTCCCAACCAGTGACCTGAACAGGCCAAAGTCAGCCTTCCAGAAGTCCATGGTAACAGTTCTGCTGCCCCTCCTCCTTATGTCACCAAGAATTGAAAACCCTATCATATCACGTTTACTAAGCCCAAGACAGCCTCCGACCACAACATCTCCCACAAGCCCTTCTCTGTTTGCAAACAGCAAGTCAAGCGAAGCACCCCCCCGGTAGGCTCACTCACCAGCTGCGTCAGAAGGTTATCTTCCACACACTCTAGGAACTTCCCAGACTGTTTCCTCTCTGCTGTGTTGTATTTCCAGCAGATGTCCAGCAAGTTGAAGTCCCCCATGAGAACAAGGGCTAGCGATTCCGAGATTTCTGCCAGCCGCTTACAGAACGTTTCATCTATCTCTACATCCTGGTTGGGTGGTCTATAGCAGACTCCCAGCAGGACATCTGCCTTGTTGGCCTTCCCCCTCATCCTTACCCATAAGCACTCGACCTTATCATCACCACTGTTGAGCTCTATACAGTCAAAACACTCCCTAACATACAGAGCTACCCCACCGCCTCTACTTCCTTGCCTATCCCTTCTGAAGAGCTTATAGCCATCCAGTGCAGCACTCCAGTGTCTCACCACCCTTAACTGAAGTCCTGTGATAATGACATTCGGGGGGGGGTTTAGAGCAAACCTTTAATTGTGGCTTTTGGAATTAGAAATGAAATAGAAACACTTCATGGTCTGCGTAAGTTGCCTATAGCAAGCTTCTCCTATTCCCCTCTCCAAAAAAAAGTGCAACTGTTGGAGGCAAGTGTTTGGCTGACCGGCACACTTCCTTGATGCTTTCTTAAATAATATCAGAGTTGGCATCTAAATGAAAAACAAACTACCTACATGGCAGCAAAGTTATGCACTCTGGGTCCATGGTGGAGTATCAAGCTGAGCATAATGAAGTTTTCATCTCAAGTGTTGCATGAAGTCTATCAGAAACAGAACTGAATTGCAGAACATGCAACTCTTCCTCTGGTCACTACATAAAATAACTGAATCTGAGAAGCTCAGTCTTGAAACTAAATAGTCAGAGAGCAGAATTTTGGTAAGCTCAGCTCTGTGGATACCCTGCTGAAAAAGCAATCTTCTATATGGAAAAATGTGCTTTATAAGAAAATGGGGAAAAATACACAAAAAATATAAAGAAAATAACTTTTTTTAAACCAATGGGAACATTATTAGAAAAATAAGTACAGTATTTAAGTAATATCATTATCACAAATAATATATATGTAATAAATATTTTATAATATCATTTATCACAAACCAAAAAAGGCATATTGCAACCACTCCAAGGAGCACTGCTACATAACAAGTTTGCCTATTAAATCCCATTTAAGGAAAAAGAAAATACATAGGACTTACGTCAAATACACTTTAAAGGGACACATTTGGTCTCAGTACACACCTGTAACTGCAGTCACCGCTATGTATAACTTTTGGATGATACTACCATGTTCAGATGGCAGTAACAGCTTGCCTTGACAGCTGTCCTCAAAAGTGCAATTTGGACAAGGCTCACAGGAATCTCATGCAAGAAAAAAGTCCCAAACATAGCCTGAGGCTATTCAAAAAAGGTAAATCAGGAAAACAGTGAAGCTGCTGGGGGGGGGGGGGGTGGGGGGGTGGAATTTAAAAACAAACAAACAAACAAACCAACCACTTAGGTCCTGCTGTGCGAGGAGCATGACTGCGAAGGCATTCCCAGGAATGGGTGGTTCAGTGCAAGCATTCATGCTACCAGAGATGCTTTGCAAGCAAGGAAGGAAAAAGAGATTAACAGGTCCAAGTAAACTCTTATTTGCTGTGCTCTGTTCCCTAAATCAGAAGCCGCAGCACAAAGAGGTATGTCACTGCCTCCTAAAACACAAGGCTGAGCTGAACATAATTTATTTTTAATTATGCAGAGGGAAAACAAGGGGGTCAAAGAAGGTGTCTGGAGGAGGAGAGTAGAATGAAGAAAAAAGAGGGGAAAAAAATACACAAGTTTGGCACTTGCACTTAAAGAGAAGTGAAAGGTGTATTTCAACCACAAATACAAGGAATCAAAGCATCCAATCTGCAAACAGAAGGCAGGATAACACAACCCTTCACAACAGATCTTCTCAGAATATCGCTTTTTTAGGAAATTTTAGGAAGGGAAGGAAAAGCACAAGTATGCACATTTTATCTTTAAGCCTGCGTGATTTGTGAGTATTTGGGACTGGCACTGGCAGAGCAGAAGAAATTCTGAATTACCCTCACTTTCTCCGAGAGACCTGAAGGCAGCTAGAGAAGCACAATAGCAGCTGTCCAGCTGCCAGAGCAAAGGAATGCAAACTTCGGTTCCAAAGCAAAAAAAGTAACAGATACAATTCAGATTTATAATTTTTTTTCTTAAAAGCAGCTGCAGATCTTGCGAAAGGAAAGCAAAGAGGCTCAGCGCATCCCTCCCCCATACCTAATCCCAACACACACAACAGTGTCCGGGAAGAAGTAAGCGGCCATCACCAAAGCAGCATTACCAGTAAACCATTTGCGCTGCTGCCCTCCATCCAAAAGCCAAGCAAGTAGACTTAAACTTCAGATCCTGAAACACAGGGGTAACAACAGGGAACCTGATAACCATGGATCTTTAAGTTGCACCATCCTGAAATTGCTTGCACCCTCTCTCCCTGTTTGATAGCATAAAATAGCACCAAGCTGAGAATGAAAAGCAAAGAAACGTGCAGCTCATTGGCATTCTCTCATCTCCGGACACAAGCTTGTTTGACTGTAAGCAATGACTTTAAGTCTGTATTTGGGAAAAAAAATAAAATGAAGAGTAGGTGGAACAGTTCATTTATTTAAGGGACGGCATCAGTGGACTGAGTGATGCTCAGGCAGTTTTGCAACTGGACTATTTTACCTATTTCTGAAAAAAGTAGAATTTAAGAAAAAAACAATTCCCCAAACTTCCTTCTACCTTCTCTTTCATGGAGATGTCTCTTCTCTGTCTCTGGAAATCTAAGATAGACAGAGATGCTCTCTCTGACACTACTTAAGAGAACTATGAAGTGGACCTTGATCCAACAAGATACATCAAAAAGCATACCGAAAACCAAACACTCAAACAATTGTTTCAAATAACTAACAGGATTGAAGGTTGAATGCAATCGTTTTCATACCTGTTTTCTTAAATTAATGTGGTCACCTAATTGGGTCACCGCAGTAACAACCATTAATTGCAGACTACCGGAGCCTGGTCTGATATTTTCTCATCAACTCCAGCAAGAAACAGCTCCATAACCTCTTGCACAACAACAGGAGAAACACTGGCGAGGGCAAGAACGGGGAGTCTGCTTGCCTGTGTGCTTTAGAAGAATTAACACACAGTTTCATGCAGACTGTCAAAAAAAAAAAAAAAAAAAAAAAAAAAAAGGCGCCTTTTAATTTCTTTACCTTCAGTTTGTTATACAGCTTTGCTGCTCTTCAGGGCAAAGCCCATCCCGAATGCTTTAATCATTTGCTAACTCCAGATTAAACTAGCTCAGCCCATTCTACCTGATGTGAAGACAGAAAAACAACTTGCTGGCTTTGCGAAATGAAGGTGTTTGCTTATCCTTAGCTGAGACAGCCACGAGCACCAGTGCTTCCTCTGATTCACAGAATCATTCCCAGTCTTCTGCTGGTAGCTGAAGCTGACCCAAGTCCTCAGACTCATTAATGGAATATAGACACAGAGAGTAGACATCTTTGTCTACAGCTGCCAAAAAACCCCTCCAAAACAGAAAACAAATCCCCAAAAATCCATGAGTTTTACTATCCTATAGTCGAAGCCACTTTTTATTTTAAGAGAAGAAAACGCAGCCATCAAGCCACCTCTCTGTACCACGGCTTCAAAGAACAATGATGGCACAGCTGAAGTTGATGCTCATGTCACCCACATGCAGTCAGGCTTTAACAAACAAAACTCTTTAACAAGCAAAACTAGCAATTCTGAGGAAAACCATTTCAAAGAGTTATGAGGAAGACTCAAGGCAAATTAATTAATGCTTTATCCCTCTTTAGAGTTTCATATCTGCAAAGTTAATGACGCAGTTCTAATCTCCTTTCCTCCCCAGGAAAAGTCCTCATAAAGTAACTAATGGCACTGGCCAAATCAAGTACTCATGATTAGAAAATAAAATATTGACCATGAAAGTTGCCTTTGATCTGTTCCCCAAGCTCAATGAAGTCGAGTGTGCAGAAACTCCCCAAATACAACACTATTGATACACTACACACAATCAATTCTTTTTGCAATGTACTATAAAGAAAGGCTACCATTAACTCGAGAAAGGCTTTTTCATTTCCGTTTTCAAACTGAAAAATCACTGAGATATACCTGTATTAAGAAACACTTGAGTGAAAACAAAGCATTAATAACTTTGTTAGCAAGCCATTTGCTCTACTATTATTTTTCCTTTTTTTTCAAAGCAGGTAGTATTCTATAGTTAGAAACACAACCTCCTCTTACTGCTAATACTGTTGTAACTCTATTATCAACATTTAGCAGATAAGCCTAGACTAGTGTCATAATAAAACCCCAGCTACTTGGGTTTGGGGGTTTTTTTCACTGTTAAAAAGTTTCCACGTTACTACCATTTTCATCTCACCTCAAGTACTGGTCCAGCTCCAAGAATAATCTGTTCTACTCCGCTGGCAAATCCCTTCTGGCTGAGGGCGGTGAGGTGATGAATCAGAAAGTTGGTGCTCTGTGTCTTTCCCGACCCACTCTCTCCTGAAATCACGATGCACTGGTTCTTCCTCCGCTGAAGCATGGCATGGTAAGCCACGTCTGCCACAGCGTAAATATGGGGCTCCAGCTTTCCCAGCTGATGGTTATCATACATCTTGACATATTTGGGGTTATAAATAGGTAGAAACTTGAATGGATTAATAACGATGAGGATGCTGCCTACATAGGTGTAGATTTTTTCTTGCTTGAAGCGGTTTCTGAGATTTTCCAGGAGCGTTTTCTCATTCAAGTCCGGCAGGCTGCACAAGTCATCATAGTCCTTCTGCTGTGGCTGGGGAAGGAAGCCACGCTCCACCATCCTGCGACGCTCCTCCGTCACCCGCAGCCAGGACTGGAGGCTCCCATAATGAATGGACCCATCCAGGTTCTTCTCCCGCAGGAGAAAGCGATAATCCTCGCCGCTGATGCGATTCTCCAGGGCCATACGAGGCCACAGCATCATGCGCTGGACTGGGCAGTCGGTAGGGTTGAGGATCCATTCCTCCCCACCAAACTCCTTCACTTCGGCAAGGACATAACATTTTGTTTTCTCGAGCTGAAGTTTATTAATAAGCAAATCAATCACCTCAGCAGCTGTGGAAGTTTTCCTGGCGGTGATGGGGCAGTAGATAGTCCCTTCTGCGATGCTCCCGGGGTATATGTGCAATGTGTACTCGCTATCCTCAAAGCGTCGTCTTCCTCCAACATCATTTACACTCATATTGGATCCTTTCCCATCAGTACCTGCGCTGCATAGTCAAGACCGTCCTGTATGGTGTCAGGTCATCATGTTAGCAACACTAAAAAAAAAAAAAAAAAAAAAGAAAAAAGCAAAGCAAAAATAGGTTAGGCATTTTATCTTTTTTATCCCTGAAAAATGGTTGATGTGCACCATGAGATGCAATGGAGCAACTCAAGTGATGATACCCATCACCTTAAGAAGGTAACTGATGATTCCCAACCAACATCTGACAAGGGAGTAGGGTTTTAATCTGCCAAAGCTGTAATAACGGTATTTAACACACAAACACTAGGCACCCCAGGCTCCCTTCTACTCAGATACAACTACCCACAGCACCTCAAGCTTTTGCTAATTTTTCCCTGACTGAGACATCAAAGATTCAAACAGACTCTCTGATTTCCAGTGTATTTTACCAAGAATAAAATCAATATTTTGTGAGCAATATACCAGACAACCTACTGAATCGATACTGGTATTCTCCTCATGTCAAAAGTTGCTACAGCCTTATCGCTTAATATTACCAAAAAACTTATAAATAAGTTAGTGCCTCTATTTGCATGTTTGTGTACTTCATGCCAACTTAGGGAACTTAGCTAACCATGACTTTGGAAAACACCCCCTGACTTTCCCAACACTGACTTACCCATACACATAAATTACATATTTTCTAGATTTTGTTAGAGAACTAAACCTTTTGAGATTTTGAACAGTTGCCTAAAATGCTAACTTAAAAAAACTTTAAAATATCACCTTAAAGGCATACTCCAACCAAAAGAAAAACGTCGTCTTTGTCAATTCAAAGGCCTTCCTGAACACCATTCAAAATGACTCTTGAAACACCATAATTTGCCTAGTCACAAGTTATAAAAAAAATTGAATTACTCAGTGGTCACAAGCTCCAAGTTCTCTCACATTGTAAATGACACACGACTCCTGCACAGGCACCCATCCAAGAGCACACACTGCTGATACACCTGATGCTTTGCTCCAACAATCCTGGGATGAGGACCTTGTATCGACTGAATTCACCTACTCCTACAGCTGCTCTGAAACCCAGACTGTGAGAAGAATCATCAGCTTCTCATGGGTGCATGGTACACAACACCCTCCAATTTTAGCTGGATAGAACGACCATCACCCTCACCTGTGGACCTGGTCCTTGCCCTAGACACATTATCCCATGGTCCTGTGCTGGTGAACTGTAGATAAACTCCTTTCTCTTCCTGTCCAGGAGATTCTCAACTCATCAGGATTCAAACAGTAGCACTTCTCCACCCACCAAGTCAACCTTTTCCAAAGGTGTCCATATCTGACATCAGATATTAAGTATGACAGCCAACTCACTCGCACAATCACACTTATTTCCCTCATACTGCTTAAAAACCACAGAATATAGATCTCTCGCGTTGAAACATCAAATGCACAGATAATTTCTCAAACTTAATCACTACAAGGAGAAGACACCCCACCAGCAGCCTCAAATGAAAGAGATTCCAGAATTAGTGGTCCTCAGTTCTGCACCAATTGGTTCTAACAAACTCAAAACTCCCCTTGAAGATGTTAAGAGTTATTCCAATATTAAGACAAAAGGTAACTACGAAGAAATGCAGAGGACCCGCAGGGCGAGGATCTGGGCAATAAAGTGGCAGGTGACATTTAATAAAGATGAACTTTTAAGTGACACACATCCTAACATTATGTATCACATTGAGCTTTTCCTTGAGCACTGCCCCACAGGAGCAAGACCTCATGATTACAATGGTTCCCTGATGGCGTCAACAAAACGCTCAAAAAAACACGAGGTCAAAACCATGTCCGGTTTAGGGAGCTCCTGAGCTTGAGATATTTGACATCAGGAAGAGCATTCAGAGAAAGCATTTCACATGGTCACCCCATCATTGCGCTCCTCCCCAAGTACCTTCAGTCCAAGCATAGCCACCCCATCATCCACATCCACGCAAGGCTGGGATTTGCAGATTTGTTTAATTTACTACAAGCATTTCTGAGGTCCTTAAAATGAAAAGCATTATTTTATGTTGTATTGTTTCTCACTCCAATATTTCATTAAGTATATTATCCCCAGCCATGTGCTATTCAAAGCAAAGAAATTAATATGTCACAGTGAAATACAACTGGCACAGATTCATGGCGCATTGCTTGGTAGCAGGATGTATATTATATACTGGGAAGTGCTCCAGCTGCTTTCCTATAGGTTTAGTATAGGCACAGATGCAACAGGGATGATGTCAGTTAAGTGCTGGGCTGGGCTTTCTTTGTCTAGCTCTGCGACTCCAGCATCAGCTTTTCTTCAAGAAGGGAAAAAAAAAAACCCAATCACGCTAACACTTAAGCTAGATAATGCCTCACCAAGATTTTACTTCATAAGCTTATGACAAGAGGGCTGGCTATTTTTATTCAAGTTATCAGAGGGTATTGAAGACTGCTGACTCACAAGAGAACTGCAAACATGACTAAGTTGGCCACCTTGAGTAAATCTACCTTCCCTTCTACCTCATCCCTCCCATCAAATACTTGTAAGCTCAATAAATTCTCTATAAAGCATCAGGCCACGCTACCCCACCCACCCAAAAGCTTTCTTCACTTCTCTATAGATGCTTATTCTGCATCAACTCTGTAGAATAACGAACATCTGTGTCTTCTGCATCCAAACAACTTCAATCCAGCAGAACCAAGCATGAACCCCATGGAGATGCTAAAAGCCCCAGTAACTCTGGGAACACAGAAGAGCCAAGTCCTCCTCAAAACCACTCAAACGCCAGAAGCTTCCATTAATGGCTAAGAAATTGAGCAAGGTCAGAAAGCAAAGAGGTGTTAATTTGAGCCTTATAAATCACAGGAGGCGTGCCACATGATTTAGTTTTAGTAATGCTAAACATGTCTCGGAGTATTATATTAGGTCAAAGAAACGTTAATGAACATAATTGCTTGTGGTCTCCCAACCGCTGATGCACATGAGCCTGGCTCTGCTCAACATCAAGCACGCCTCTTGTGGACACTCAATTTTAAAATTGAGCATTCTGGAGAAAATATTGCAATGAAATACATGCAATTAGGTAATTAGCATATGTCAGGGAGAGAGGCTCCTAATGACAACTGTTCGAGCAGGCTGTCATATTAGCTTTTATATGACTTTTTAAATTAACAATATTTTTGCATTTGGACGCAAAAAAATTAAATAGGGACATGAAAAGACCAAAACAAGAATACGTATTTTGCAACCCACAAATACTCACTCTATGTACTATTTTAATTAAAGGCATTTTGCATTGCTACGTGTTTACATTTAAATGAGAGCACATTAAAAATTATGCTACATCTAAGTAGGCAAGGCATTTATATAAGAAAAGAAAAGCTACTGTCTTACTGAAAGGGGATGCTTATCTCTGTACCCAAGTAAGTGGCAGACTGTAAGATGAACTGACTCTACCACCAAGCTATCATTCAGCTGCTTCACTCATATACCGGCTTTGGCAAGGATGAAGGCAGCAGTAATGGGATGCTGATCTCACTGGAGATTGAAACCCAGGGGATACATTAGACCAGAAATAATT
Organism: Pelecanus crispus; assembly: GCF_030463565.1. Lineage (NCBI taxonomy): Eukaryota > Metazoa > Chordata > Aves > Pelecaniformes > Pelecanidae > Pelecanus > Pelecanus crispus. The sequence continues at coordinate 24,087,516 of NC_134649.1, read as the reverse complement.
GCCAACTCCCATGAACACTCTGGCCAAAATTTATGGATTACACATGTCTATGAAAGGAAGAATTTGTGACATTTTAAGCCAATATACTTTTATTGTAATATTTTCTATATCCTTTTCCATTTTCTACGTTTGAATTAAGATTTTTACTCAAATTGACCCTGCACGCTGATTTTGCTCAATTTACTATCATAACATAATTCTACTTGCAATGTAACAAGCATGATCTCAAACAAACATGAAGTTACAAATTAAGTCTTGTGTTCTCCTACATAACAAAATACATTAATATTTCCAAGAAGCTCAGAAGCCCTTATAAAAATCACAATAATAATCTGATTACCAGCAGGTTGACAGAAAAAGCATACTAAAATTATGACAGTCAGCTAGGCTTTGTGGATCCACTAAACTTGTAAATAGTGGTTTAATTTTACATTATATGCAATCTTTTACTAGTTGACCACAGTTTAAAATACATAAACACTGACAGCAAATATGCTTTCTCAAATTAAGCATCTATATGACCACATATAGTGAGCGCTCTTGCATGAGGGGCTGCATTTTTTAGCAAGCGTTATTCTGTAAGGGACATCAAACAAACGAGGATGCTCCAATTACATTTGGAAAGGTAACTGAGATGGAGGCTTTCGGTCATGCCATTTCTTATTTTTCCATTCAGAAAGACCAAATTCAGTATTTGCATTTTCAGTGACAGTGTAAGCAACATGTGGCAAAAATCTGAAATAAACCATCCACTGGAAGCATCAGTACCCATCATAAATAATCTGTGACAGCTGAAGCCTGAAATCACAGACAGAGTTTGCCAAATATTAGATGATTTGGAAAAAAATAGAGATTAGCATCAGCATTGAGGCTGCTAAAGCGGCAATTCTGGAAGCAAAGTTCACTTGGTTTTATCATAACATCCCAGAACCCAGACAAGGGACTACAAAAATAGTGAAACTTTCTCCCCGTTCCCAATCCTCAGGCAATCGTAACAGGCTCAGTTGCTTGAGACAGCCTGGATTTATCCATCCACTGGTACATCAAAACACATACCATGTGGGGCAGAAATTCCTGAAATAGATAAACTTAAAAAAATCTGATAAAGAAACAGCCAATTTAAACATACTTCACTGCTTAATCTGAATATATCGGCACAAGAGCGCTCTGAATTTCTCTCCTCATGCTGCTGGTACCCCGAATAACACCCTCATGACATCAAAACTGATGCCAAACTGATATATCTGTGACAGCTGATGCTGTAAAAACTACCACGTCGTAGGGGGGCAGAAAAGCCCATATAGATGCTGAACATCTTGGTTATTATTGCACAGTTTTATATGTCAGTTCATTTGATCATCTATATAATGCTTAACCCCCTCTTTTTTATCATCTCTCTCTTCCATGCTCACCATGTTCTTCTCTTCCCACTGTTTGCTGATGGGAGAGAAACATCATTATCGTCACTTAATCCTCTACATTGGCCCATCTCAAAGAGCCTCATGGTGAAAGTGCAGGAGGTAGTGCTACCTAAAATGCAGATTTATGGACCCAGGTATTGGTGTGGGGACTGTCCAAAGGGGACTGTTTTGCAGTAAAACTGCACGCAAAATCTCTATAGAATGAGTTCCACCCAAAAGAGTGAAACCTCTAGCGCAGGAAAAGTGATCAAAGTTATATTGATCATAGAATGGTTTGGGTTGGAAGGGACCTTTAAAGGTCATCTAGCCCAACCCTCCTGCAATGAGCAGGGATGTCTTCAACTAGATTTGTAATTGCAATTCAAATTTAGTCCTTCAAAAGGAATGATAAACTTGGATGGGGAAAAAAAAAAAACAAACCAGCAGCACTCCAAGATTCTCCATATACAGAAGAAAGGGCTTTTGGATAAATTTCAGAGTAGTTTATTCAGACTGAAGCACCTAAGTGGGAAGCCAATGAAGTAAGACAACCTAATTGAGAACAGAAAATGAAAGCAGGAGTGGAGACATGCTTGCAGATGCTCAGCAGCAACAGAAGTCCCTGCTGGACCTGGAGCAATGGGATGTTGATTCACAACCGAAAAGCAACCCCTGCGGGCACCAAACCACCCATCTCTTGAGACAGTGAGGACAAGCATGCGAGGGCAGGAGCATCCCAACTACACCTTTTACTGCTTCGGTGGTTTGTTCCCTCTCCCCTTAAAATTTTCCATTTGGTCCCAATTCTGTAATTAAGAATTCTTCTTCCTTGCTAAATTCACTTCATCTTGCCCAGGAGTTCAAAACTAATGTGGGTGAACCTAAAAATCTGGTGTCCCTTCACTTCTTGCAAACCCAAATGATTTTGTGGATAAATCTTCTTGACACCCCCAATCCAAGTCAGATTCGTAAACTGGGTTTTGGCTGTTATTGTCAAGACTCATAATAAATGGAGAAACCATGCTTGGCCAGCATTAACTACCATGTCTCTGGTAGGGGGAAATATTTCTGCAAGTAGAGGTGATCCCACACTGTCATGCCTGTACAGTCAGAGATGTCTACTCAGCCTCCGAGGAGGCTTCCCAGAATATAAAAGAAGTTGTGAATATACAGCTCAAACTACATAAATCATTCCCAAAGATGTGTAACTGCCCAACCTAAGTGTAACCTAGAATAAGCTGCAAGCATTTTTTAAGTTGTTCCTAAGCTCACCAACTTCTCCCACGGCTTGAAAAATTGAGGAAAGTCATATCAGGCTCATTTTTCCTGTGTTCTTCATTTTTATTCAGCACTTTAAGCAGCTTTATCAGCTTCTTGTCTATTCACCTCTATACTAGAGGATGAGACTTGCATTTCAGCTTGTCACCTGGAAGCTTATTGCTGTGTACTGGAGGTCGGTGGTCTCTTTTGGAGATGGGCTCTGTTTACCCATACTTGAGTCTGACATTTCTTGCTATTTAAGCCCAGGGATACACAGAGCACCTCAGTAGATGATACTCCTTCCCAGAGCCTGGAAATTACCCCATGTCTTGAGATTTTGATATTATCCTGTGGTTCAACAACCACTCAATGGTTCCTCTCCTTCTAGCAGCTGGAAGATGGGCGAGGATGCTGCTACCCATCCATCACACTCCTGCTGATGCATCTCATGTGGACATCTTTTATCTTCTACCAGACCTTTTATCTGAAAAAAACAAAAAAGAACAAAAAAAAAAAAACCCAACCCTAAAAAAATTACAGGAAAAACTGTTGCAGAATAAATTACTCCTAGAAGCCATTGCAAATGGTTCTGACAAACAAGGAACTGAATTAGGATGTGAATAACAACACAATCACTTACACTTCCCCTTAAGGTCAAAGCACCTTCTGTGCAGGGAATGAATCAGCGTCGGAGGAATTAATCAGGGCTACGCAGTGAATGAAGCTCTTGTCTGCAGCATTCCTGCCTCATCAGATGGAGATGCTACTGTAGGCACGGATGAGGGCAAAAAAAATGAAAATAAAAAAAGGGACTACAGGAAGGCTTGGTGAGGTCTTGTGATTGAGGCAAATGAATGGGAGAAGTGATTTCCATCTTTGCTTCCGTCAGCCTTTCTGCATGATGCTGAGAGACCAAAAAAATGGCGCAAACAAAATACTGCCCCAGACTGTTCCTCCTTCTTGAGCTCCCAACTTGAGACATAACATCTTGATTTCTGGAAGTGCTACCGTTCTCCCAAAACATGCGCCCTACACATAAAGAGCGGCAGTGGTGTAAAAATCAGCTTTTTTCATGGTACTCACTGAACAGCCAGCATTTGGAAGTTAATTCTCTGCCCTGGAGCTTCATCAATGAAACTGCATTGGTGTCAGCAAGGATGCAAGAAATGCTGGATACTTAGCAAAAACACAGCATCATTAAAAGCTTTGTTCTGACAAACAAGGACCAGTAACGAAGCCTGTGTTGGGCACCGTGCCCCCTAGTTGCTCCCTTGGCTTTTTTTGCCAGAAACCAAGAAGATAATAACATAAAAAATAAAGTTTAAAAAAAAAAACCACCACCAACAAAGGAAATTGTGGAATCCTCTGTCAGGCTGCAAGGGTGGCACTCATTTAACTTAAACTTGCTGTTCTCATATTCCCTATGCGGCTAAAGAGAACTGTAAACTGAATGGCAAGGACTAACAAAAAGCCAGAAACAAAGGAAGTACTTTGTGTATCCCAACTGTTTGAAAACTTTCAGTAGGACGAATCATTGTTATAGGTTGTTTTGCTTCTTCTAATGACTAATTAAGTTGTCACTGGTCAGAGGCATGACAATCCTGTTCCAAATACCAAGACAAATTTGTCATTTATGAAGTGGCAAAATTACATTTACAGCACGATCGAGTTTTACCAGATTAACTCCGGGCTCAAGCATCATCGTCTGACAAGAGCACCCCTCACCAATACAGCAATTCTGTTCACATAAACAGCCAAAATACTCGATTTTCCAGCTTTGCTGGTTAGATTTGCTCCCTACAGGTGTACACAGAGCAGTACAGTCTTTGGAAAGCCAACTGGAAACAAACCTGGAGTTGATATCCCAAAAGCATAGATCACTGTGGAATGCCACATTAATACAAGCGCAGAGAAAAGCCAGCTAGCAGGGAGACAGCTGTATAAACTGTAAATGAACACAAGATCTTTCTATTATCTCACAAAGCACATGCCTAGCTATTGATATTTTTGTTTGCAGCCAAAAATTTCACATATAGAGCTTGGAAAAAAAAAAAGTGCTTACAATAAAAATCTTTTTGAACCTGTTAAAAATGAAGGATATGAAGTGTTAGAGCAGAGAGACACTGCCAAGGACTACAGGAGTTCACACTCAGGAGCATCTTGCCAGCCCCAAAATAGATGCAGAAAATACCTTTTTCAGAGCCCAGGAATTACACCAGTGTTAAGGACAAGACACTTCTATCCTAGAAGGGCTCAAGAGCTTCAGAGAACAAAACCCAGGGAAATAAAAGCATCAGTCTCCTCCTAATCCAGCCCTACAGGCACCAGCGGTAGGAGAAACCTGACTACTGCTATGCCAAACAGGATGTACGTTGAGGGATGCAGCGTGGCACTCCAGTACCACTTACAGCTTCAGCAAGCATCGCACTTGAAATAATAGCTGAGCAAAAAGACACTTGTCTTTCCAGAAGCAATAAGTATAACACAAATACATTGCACTAGTACCTAAACGCCACCATATCGCTGCATTAGAAAATTTCCAAAGGGAAATAAATGGCAGCTTATTAAAAAAAGTTATATTTTTATATGCTATCATCAAGAAATAATTTCTCACATTGCAATTTCATCGTAACGTAAGAGTATTTTGAATACTGATATATCAATATATATTTATATATATCAATTGATATATATCTCTCTCAATATACCCGTATATTAATCCTTTTGAAAGCATCTTGCTGTGTTAGAGAACCATGTTGTTCAGCAGATCTTCAGCGCGGAGGTCTCTTTCCTTGGGAAAGTCAACCCTCTTCCAGCACAAGCCAAGACAAACCAACACTTCTGACCTTTGCTCATCGTGGAGCTCACGCACGCATCAAAATAAACATTAAACCACTTTGGAAGTGACAATACCTGTGCTGTATTTCCCTAAAAAAAAAAATTAGAGACAATTTACATAACTGATTGTCATCACATTACTTTTGAATACTGGGTCAAATAATATCTTGATAATTTCAGATGTTTTTCCTGTAGTCTTAAGAGCTTTGAAGTTATCTGGAAGAAGTTAACACAGCTTAGGTGCAACAACAAATTTAAGTGCAATAGTGCTAGGAGAAGATATAATAATGTCACTGCTGATGTTCTCTCTTTCTTCATTTTATGGAGGATTAGGGATAGCAAGAAAGGGATGATTTTAAAGCCTTCTCACAGAAAACTCTTTTTGGCAAACAACCCGCTTCAAAATAAAAATTTCCAGTGTTCCCAACGCAATTTTATTACATTTCACAAAAATGATTACCTGCCTGCTCCCGGCGACCCATCAATACAAAAACCTGAGCTTTTTCTTCCGCCAAAAAGACATTTCCAACTTACCTACTGATAGGATATATACTCCTCAAGACTAAAAGGAACAATAAAAAGCAACTCTGGCTGGTCAGAAGCCAAATACCATTTTTTGACATTTTAGGTAAAGCATACCTTTTAATGAATGAGAGTTCAAATAGCTAATTCTCCAATTTTTCTGCTCTGTCTCGTATTCTTTAAGCAACACTATAATTCAGCTTTTCTAAAGCATCTGAATGAAATAAAGTTATTTTTGGAAGTCCATATTCTTACAGTACCATGTGCACCTACCCCTGCAGCTGCTGGCATCTGCCAGCCGTGGTTTCTTCTGCTATAACGCTTATTTCCGAAACACAAGCCCACCCTTTTTCTTTTAAAATCCTCCTTAAATGAAGGCAACCCTCAAACTGCAAAACGTATGCAAGTTTTGTCTTCTGGTTTGCCACTTCTGCTTGCACGTCCTTCCCGTTTATCATATGCAGATGAAATAATTTCCCCAAAGAGAATCATCTTTCCTGCAATAAATGAAAGTCAGCCCTCAGCAGCAATAACTGCAGCCTCGTCAGAAAAAAAAGCAGCTGAACATGACTAGATTTAGTTTCATATTAAGTAAGAGATGATACCATGTGTTATCCATTGCTTCTCGAAGTTCAGCATCCAAAACAGCTTAGTGCATCACTTAACCTATGTATTTTAGAAATTTGATATGTATAGCCAGACCACACAGGTAGCTTCCACTCCTTTAAACTGAGCACTTAAAAAACCTGCAAAATTAGTGTTTCTTTTCAGTGCAGAACTACACAACAGATTGTAGCGCTGACCTGAAAGCATCCTTCTGCTCCTCGGTCCATGTAGGTGCCAGGTATCCGATCCCGTTATCCACAGACTGCAAGCCGATGCATAGCTGGTAGCAACCTATACATTCTCTATATAGACTAGCTAGCACAAATAATACATCTTAAAGCATTTAGAAATGTACTATCAAACAAAGGGGAAGAAGTATTAAACCTGTACTGCCAGATCTGCTCAGTTACCTTAAGAAAACGCCCAAAAGACCAAACAAAACAAACACCAAACAGGATGAATCATATTTTAAACATGACTTCCAGCAACTAGGTTGACAGGGGGGGAAGTCTTTTTCCTCTAAAGGCCATATTTATAAAAACTGTTCATTCCACAGATCATGATAATTTACAAGCGAGGGCACAAATAGGATGTTGCACTTAAACTAACCACAAAACAATATATTAAATCTCAAACTTAAGCTGTCAGGTAAGTGCCACAACACAAGAGTGGCTTTTAAACTCAAAGAAGAGTGTTGTGAATGCATCAGGACATAAAATCAAAAGCCTTCTTACAATCCAAGAAATACTGAAAAATCCCTTGAATTATAGATGACAGCTTCACTAAAAATAGTTATTGTCAGCTACCTGAAAACACAAGCTTTGTAGTTCTTTGAAAACAGTAATATCTAAAAGAGAAGCAAAAAAAAAAAGGGGGGGGGGGGAGCTATCCAAGTATTTAATGATGCATATCACCAAAATAGTTCAAGGTTGATATTTCTCTAATTAATATTGATATTATAAAATTGAAGGGACAGCTTGTTTGAAATACCACCAGTTCTATATACATGATTGATATATATATATAATATATATACCACCACTGTTAGAAGTTAGTACTTCTAGCATGAATCTCTGCACTTCAACTAGTCTTTTTGTCCAGTTAGGGGCAAAGCTTCCTATATAAGTTTTATTTATCTCACAAGGACACACACCTGTAATCCTGTAATCCAAATCTACTTTAATTATTCAATGATATACCTGAAGTAAACTGTGGATTTCATGTGAAGGACTAAGAAAACTAAACTCTATCCTGGCATGACTTTCAGCATTCTTAATAGGGAAGGCAAGAACTGGACAGACTATGGAGACGAGGTTATTTTGCGGAATTAGAGACCCTTTTAATAAACAGAAGCGCAGTATGGCAATGTGGAGAAAATTTCCACCTCTGCTGCTCATCTAAGAGCAAAAATACAGGAGGAAGCCAAGCTGCATTTTGAAAAATGGATGTGAGACACTAATTAATTAACTAACTAGGTTGCTATCCTCTGCAAGATGGGAGGTACTGTTACCAAGACCCACTTCTTATTTGCTCAGTTAAAACAAGCATTGAAATACCATAGAAAAGACCACTTTATTTAAAAAAAAAAAAAAAAAAGGCAGCAAAAGGAGAAATTCCTACTTGTGCATGGTGTTTGTTTCCACAGGCAAAGTGCTACGGATGGCCAGTGAGAGATCAGTGCTAGCATCCAAACACAATACATATAAAAGGCGAACGCTTGACCAGGTGAGGACTGGACTTTTTAATGGCTCTGTGGGAACTACAAGCCCTGGTCAAGCTAAATTCAGCTTCTCCTTAAGGTTTTCAAGTTATTGCTTTTCTTGATGGAACAGATATGCTGACTGAAGTCTGCAGAAATTCATCGATGTTCAGTGACCAGTACCAGGGAATCGATGCATCCATAAATCACCTTTTTAAAATGAAACAAGCAGTAAATGATTAAGGACCTACAGCAGATGCTGTGACACACCACACTGCCATAATAAACATGTATTTTAGGGTGCCTCTAATATCCTCTGTGTTATTTAAAGCTGGTTTATGGGGGGTTCATACGCCTTTTGCTAATTGTGCATCACTGATAAGGGTTAGGAAGAAAGCATCCTGATTTCCAAACCTGCTAAACAGGTGACTCTAAACAGCCATCCAACATGAAGCAGGACAAGCAGCACCCACAGACAAGGATTAAGATGACACCAGGGGAGAAAGACATACATGGACTTTGCATTTCATTTGAATCTTCCCAGCTTTGGGCAAAAGATAGAACAACATAGCGGCTTGGATCACAATTTCATTCTTGCACTTGGGTAACAGCTTCCACCTTAACCAGCCAAGCTAGAGCTTGATACAAAATAGGGTAGCAGAGGAATGTAACTGCTGAGCAAATAAAATTAAAAAGCACATTCTGGAAAACAATTTTTTTTTTTTTTAAATCAGTACATTAGTCCAATAAGGTAAGAATTAAGCCAATAGAGGTAACAGGCTGAATCTCATTATATTCTCTGAAAAAACCCCACCTCGTCTGGAGGTTGGAGATCTGGTTTCTTTGGAGATCAAGCAGCAAAAGCAGAAATATTCACAAGACTGGTAGTGGAATGATTTCAATGCTTCAGTAGGCACAAATTAAAACCAAGCATATTCAATTCAAACTAGCACAATGTATTTGCTTTTTCTCTTCCATTCAGAGTTCTACGTGTCCTCCCTTGTCTTTAGAAGGACTATTTTTCCATCCAAAATAGAGGTGGGGGTGAGTTTCCCACTTTTTTCCATTGGTAGGCATGATTTTTCATTAGGATGGAGCACCGCTATGAAAAAGAAAAGGAAAGATTAAAACAAATAGAAAACAAATGGTCCTCGAGCACACAGCTCAGTCTGCACCAACAGAGGTCAAGCATCCTCAGATGGCTTAAGAAATCAGATGATAGAGATTGCAGCAAAGTATTAAACATCTCAAAGATAATTCCACATCCCAAGTAGAAACATCATGGGGAGAAAGAGAAGCTCTTTTAAGCCAGGTCTGCAAAACCGCTTCTTCGACATGCGTTCATGCATTTACCGCAGGGCAGCTCACAAAGCAGCTCCAGTGATAGCATTTGCCCTAACTGCAGCCAGTGGATAATTGTACTTATCCTGAAATGGGGTGCCAAATGCAATATGAGAAAAATCTCTCTTCCACTTCATATATTAGTTTGCTTTGAAACCTGCTATAAATCTAAACCCTCCCCTAGGATATTTTGGGTTTGAACATTTCTAAGGTGATTCTTCTAATTATTCAAGGACTATTAGCTTCAGTTGCAGGGTTATTCCCAAAGTCATCAGGCCCTCTCACCTCTTCCTTTCTACCACATGCCAATCTGTCTCTCCTAATTTTTCTTTTCCACATTCAAGGGGAAGCAGAGGTGCCTCTTCCACACAAAACATACAGTGATCTCTGTATCTCAGTACAGAAAACCATCAACTCCACCTGACACAGGAGATGAAATACAGACATCCCTCCAAAAACTGCAGTACACAGGGGTTTTAAGCCTCTTCCTTTGTAAAGGATAGTAGCAGTATATTTTAGATAATTTCTTTGCTAGTATAAAGATGCCATCAGCAACAGAAAAAGACAACACTGCCTTTAACAAATCTGCAGCGAAGAATCGATTATATACATAAATCCTTAAGTTTCTTGAAGCTTTTCTAAAATTATTATTATGACTTAAGTTAGAGAGCAACCAAATAGCTTCCATAAGCTTGAAACCATATGTCCTAGGAGAAGGGATTGTTACAGCAAGCAAGGTCCTCATAACATTCACCTGTTTCTGTAGGAAACCTTTCATTTGATCCAATGCCTATAAACAAATTATTTCCACAAGCAGACCACAGTTCCCAAAATGTTGCTCCAACTCTTAATATTATATGAGGTATACTGAACATCAGTGTATAATGATGAGAAACATGAGCACACAGTAGGCTTTACTAAGACCATGAGTGCACTCAAAACCAAGCAAGGACCACTGTGCATCTCCATCACAGCATACCTCCCCAACCTTGCACCCTGGCGCAGACACATAGCAGGACCTGTATTTAAGATAAAACACAACACCAGCTTGTGCATCACTGCCCTTGGAAGGGGACAGGACGTAGCCAAGGTCAGATGTCGAACAGGCTCAGATAACACAGATGGTTTTATTTCTACCTTTTACTTACATGAAGGACAACTGAGATGGGAACTACAGGCACTCCACAATATCCAGATCTAGATGTTTTTTCACAAAGCACATCATCACCTAGAAAAGATATGGCATTTACCCTGATACTAAAACCTGATTTACAAGAATCAAACATTGGTGATAAAAGAGAAACCATACTTTTTGCCACTTTGAAATATGATGTAAGATCACAAACCTCTCCCTAAAGTCACCAGACCTCAATACAAAAACACCTTCCAAGATCCTACCTAAAAAAGTTACACCATTTACTTTTCTCAAGTTATTAAGTTTTTTATTCATGTTCAGCAACACTGCAAATATTTCAGCTGAAATATTTTCAGTCTTGTGGATGCATCTTGTCTTTTTCATACTCAAAGGATTTATTTCACAATGCTCATCTGCCCAACTAAATCAGCATACCTAGAAGTTTCACAAGAATTGTTTTATTTAAAGCAGAAGTTAGGTGAGGGGGACCATAAACCATTTTAACCGAATGCTTTCAAGATTACTACAAATTATTCAGCTGGCACAAGGCCAGCACAACTCTCCATATCAGAAAAAGAAGTCGGGCAAATCCAATAACAAGTATCTAAAAAGACAAGTCAACAAAATTAGTTCAATTTTCTCGCTGGAGGCAAAGCAAAGTCATTATGAAACAGGCGGAGAGGATTAAGAGGGGATCCAACAATAAAATAAAATAATCTAAAAAATCAGAATATTTAACCTATTGGTTTTTTCAATTACTTGCACTCCATTTCACCAGCAGAATTAGAAACGTTAGGACAGTGGCACTGGCCACAACAGGCAGTTGCCTGGGGCCATAACATACAACAGGCCATCCTCTCTACCATTGCCCTGCAGCAAGAACAGGTCCACCCCAGAGCAGATGCTACTTCTCCACTCTCATCAGGCACACAAAGACACGGTGCTTGTCTGATCCACAAAGAGCTCCCAAGATTAGCTGCTGGCACAAACACAGTTGGAAGAAGGTGCGGGTGCATTACTCCTGCAAATTTAAAAATACACTAAGGAAATTATGAGATGCATTGATCTCAAACAGAAAGGTTTTTAGGACTCGTCTTAGTTGATCGGATGAATGCCAAGTTACTGCTAATCAACATGCATTGTTCAGAGAGGACCAAAATAGATCTCCTTATTTCTTTACCATAACTGACATTTACACACTGTTGGTTTTGGTTGGGTTGTTTTTTTTTTTGAGAGATAAAATGATATGAAAAGTTCTTCTTCCTGTTCATAACGGTCCCGTCCTCATGTCCCTCCCCATAAAATGAGGTCCCTGATATACCAAGTCCACCTATATTGCATGCACAGGAATCACAGACCATGATTTGGATCAGAAACCTGAGATTTAGCTGACTTTTCAGGATAGAAAACTTGTTTCCTATCTTTCCATCCTCAGCCCAGAAGTCACTTGCTACAGAAAAATGCATTTTAACCAGCTTCGGATTATTACCCTTATCTATACCTTGGCTGCAGGCAGAAAGTAATCTAAAGCTTCCCAGACATTTAAGGGCATCGATATTTTTTAAGCCGTTAGTATTTGGGGTCTGACAGACACATGGGAACGCACTTCTTGTATTCTTGATTGTCCTCATTGACTTTACATTTGAGCCTCATGGACTTCCCACTTTCCTTGAGCCTGTCCAGTCAAGTCTATGGTGAAATTCACATCAATTTGACTTAAACAAGCATCCTTCACCCTAACCTTTAAAGAATGATCAGGTTTGAAAGACAGTTTTTAAAAGAATGAGGGCTTTTTGTTGCTGCCTTTTTTTAAACATGTTTCTCTGAAACAGAGGTTTGGGGATTTTTTTTCTTTTTTTTTAAATGAAGAGTGAAACATGAGACCAAGTTATTAATCCTCATACTACATAACCTGCTGTTTTGGGATTCCTCCCTCATCAAAATTCACCCCAGGCTCTCAGGTTTTCATGAGGAAGGTACCTCCTGCATCTCCATCTTCCAAACCAATACCACTAAAGGGATTCTCCAATTTTATCATCTAACCCGTTCACATCCCTCCTTGGAAGTCTCCTTATCACCTTTATCCCTGTATCACTTGGATCCCAGACACAGTCCTGAAATCAACTGGGTAGAGGTTTCAGCTTCAATAACCTAAAATACAGCAATTGATTTCATGGAATAAAGTCACTCCCAGTGATTATAAACCTATCTCTTTTTAATTGCTCAATTTATTTTCTAATGCCAATTATTATCAGACATATTTTCATGACATTTCAAGATGTTTTTCTCTATTAAGACCGTAAGTTCATCATTTATATTGAAGGACATTAATTTCTACAAAAGCAGTAAAAATAGGTCCACTATGGGAAAATAAGTGTTCTCTCCGCACTGTTTTGTCAAGTTAAAATTTAACTGAGCAAATATCAACTTCTCTAAAGAACAGAAAACCCCATACTGGCATTTTGGTTTGCATTCTATCAGGCTCCATTCATAATTTAAAAAAAAAAAAAAAAATCAAAAATAAAATTTTAATTAAAAACCCCAAACCCTAAGGAAGTGTGTGCAAAGGAAGAGGAAGTTTCCCAGCCTAAGTTACCAAATAATCCAAATAAATATTTTTTCCTCCAAACTTCAGTCACATCTTCAGTCTAAGGACAACCTGTTCACCTCTAACACAAACCACTTTAAACAGACTACTGTATTTGTTTAAAGAAAGTTGCAATGTATTTAGTACCATCCAGATGCTGTTAAATTTGTCAGCTTCAGCACATTGCTCCAGTGGTTTAGGTAAATTGGCAAAGACTCAGCAGCAGCCTGTAATTGCAGCTGAGTTCATTCTTCAGGCACCCATCACAATTTGTTAGATAGGAAAAAAAATCATAGAATCATAGAATTGTTTAGGTTGGAAAAGACCTTTAAGATCATCCAGGCCAACCATTAACCTAACATTACCAAGTCCACCACTAAACCAATTAAGGGGAGAGTAGCAATTTCATGTTTCCTGGCTTGGTGGCTGGGTTACTTTTTAGTGAAAGTAAAAACTAGGAATCACTAAGATTGGATGATCTCTAAGATCATCACTCCAACCATCAACCCAATACCACCATGCCTACTAAACTATGTCCCAGAGTGCCACATCTACCCGTTTTTTGAACACTTCCAGGGGTGGTGACTCCACCACCTCTCTGGGCAGCCTGTTCCAATGCTTGACTACCCTTTCCATGAAGAAATTTTTCCTAATATCCAATCTAAACCTCCCCTGGCACAGCTTGAGCCCATTTCCTCTCGTCCTATCACTTGTTACTTGGGGAGAAGAGACCAACACCCACCTCACTACAACCTCCTTTCAGGTAGTTGTAGAGAGCGATAAGGTCTCCCCTCAGCCTCCTCTTCTCCAGGCTAAACAATCCCAGTTCCCTCAGCCGCTCCTCATAAGACCTGTGCTCCAGACCCTTCACCAGCTTCGTTGCCCTTCTCTGGACACGCTCCAGCAACTCAGTGTCCTTCTTGCAGTGAGGGGCCCAAAAGGCTGCACCTGGAATACTGTGTCCAGTTACCAGTGCAGAGTACAGGGGGACAATCACCTCCCTGCTCCTGCTGGCCACACCATTCCTGATACAAGCCAGGATACTGTTGGCCTTCTTGGCCACCTGGGCACACTGCTGGCTCATGTTCAGGCGGCTGTGAACGACCACCCCCAGGTCCTTTCCGCCAGGCAGCTTTCCAGCCACTCTTCCCCAAGCCTGTAGCGTTGCATGGGGTTGTTGTGACCCAAGTGCAGGACCCAGCACTTGGCCTTGTTAAACCTCATACAGTTGCACTCGGCCCATCCGGTCCAGCCTGTCCAGGTCCCTCTGCAGGGCCATCCTACCCTCAAGCAGATCGACACTCCCACCCAGCTTGGTGTCATCTGCAAACTTAACTGAGGGCGCACTCAATCCCCTCATCCAGATCGTTGATAAAGATCTTAAACAAGACTGGCCCCAAAAGAGATTGGGCTTTCTCCGAGTACATAATTCAGTTTTATAATTTACATTTACAATTGGCTACGACGATTTAAGCAGGGAAGATCCTGCTTTGCCCTGATTATTTAAACACACTGCAATACTTACAGTTACTGCATGAACTCCTACCTTCCCCAATAATTAATGTTACAGAAATAATGGTTTAGAAGTTGCTCTTCAAGGAAACATCTCATTGGTGGGCTGGGGAGGATTAAAAAAAAAAAAACCAAAACCCAAAAACAACTAATAAAAACTTCCAAGGTGACTGCATGATCTCCTTGTCCTCATGTCCAAGGTATCATCCTTCCCAGCTCCTCTAAAAGACAACAGGAGATGGCACCTTTCAGAAAACACAAGTTATCTCAGAGCTTCTCTGAGAACATGTGTGCCTACCTCTGCTACCTGAAAAAACAGAGTACATATTGGCATCTTATGGTAAAATAAAATATATAAGCATAATCATCCCTCCAAAATGCCTTAGAGAACATATGGTATGGAAATGAAACTGCCTTAAATCTATTAACTTGGCTATGTGATGAAATCAACAGAAGAGAGCGTGAAAAAATGTTTAAAAATATAGTCAGTGTAGGATCACACAACCAAAGCACATTCATCATCCAGATAATGTAATGACACCAGGAAATGAGCTAAGTAAATCCAAGATTGAAGTTTCATTTTCTGAAGTGCATCTGTTTGGCTCATATCACCCTGAACATCATCATTTAGCCCTGCTGGTTTCCATCTCAGATGCAAAAGATGCAAGAACATAAATCAAAAAGGCTTGTTTGATGAGCAGCCATGGAAAACACACTTCTAGTTTGTTTTTATAAATAAATAATCTGGATCTGAGCAGGTCCTTGCCACAGCCCTCCATGTGAGTATGCAATGGGTGACATCTCATTTCAGGTTGACCCTTACTAGTTTGCCAGGTTTGGGTTTTCTTGGGTTAAAGAGTGTCAGCCTTCACTAGGGAAAGTTAAACCAGCTGGTTTTGCACTGAGGCAGATGAGAAGCACTGGATCAAGCCAACTAAATCAAGAGGGACAGCACGTTCCTGCAGAGGAGGTAACATCCTCCACTACACTCCTTCCCTAGGATCATCTGGCCATTGCTTTCTGTGCCTGGAAATGAGGAAAGCCAAAATTGAGATGGGCTTACCATGGATACAGTCATCTAGTCAACTGAAAACATTTCTAGGGATCGCAAGTATTTTTTACATTTCATATACCAACAGTTCAAGCAACTGGCCAAAACTCTGGCTGAACACATCCACAGTGGGACTCTGACTTTGGATCAGGCAGGTAGAAAAGGGGTTGACTCCCTCCAAATGAGTCAAGTGGAGGCCCATCACACCAACCACCAGAAATCCTATTGAGAGGCCTACAAAGCAACTGATATAGAGATCTGGGGAAATTTCCAAAGGAAAGCATGCATCAGCTTGTCTGTCTTCTCCATGCCTAAAGACTCTGGTCACCAGTTTAGTTTTAAGATGGACAACACAGGTAGAAGATTACTAGACCAAGGCCAACCAGATGTTAGGAAGTTTTAGTCCAATGAGTTCTGCTGGCAAATGTCCGCAGGAGCACGAATGAGAACCAAGCAAGACCCAGACACACAGAAGCTTTCAAAATTAATATATGGATATTTTATCATCTGTTCAAATTGGATTTTTAATTACCTCCACTGAAATTATCTAAGTTGATGACCACTTTGAATATCACGCAATTCAACTCCAACATGCTGATCTGGTTACTGATTTTGTCAAACTACAGAGTCTGCTACATCACACTCCCATCTTTTTCAGTACCTCCTTATCTCCCTGAGGTTTCTCAGGTCCCTTCGCTCTGCACCATAACCAGAGCAAACTGAAGCAGTTTCATTTCCATACCATATGTTCTCTAAGGCATTTTGGAGGGATGATTATGCTTATATATTTTATACGCCAACGCAAAGAGCGACTAAACCAGATGAATATCAAACCCACCAAATGGTGGCACTAGGGCATTTAAAATATTAATTAGGAGAAATATAAAGTGGAGAAGGTTACCTAATGAGTTTACATAGAAATATGATGAAGTGAGAACAATTTACTCCCATAACATGATGAAGAACTTCAAAGTTTTTTTTTTTCAGATGCATGTTGAGCACAGCCATTTCATGGGCTAGCTTGCTATGCTTTGCAAGAGTTAACAAGGGGGTGCTCTCCAAGGGGTGTCCTGGTGTTATTTTGCAAAGATTTCCCCTGTAATTTAAAGTTGCCACAAGAATTTTGCATAAGGACAGGAAGAAACCTCCTCTGTCTGCAACGCCTGCCATCTCTACCCTAGTGCTACCTCTCTTATCAGCATGCAGGGTCACCTCTGGAAGCAATTTTCTCTCCCCACTTTCCCCCCAAAAAAGCCAAAAAATCCATGTTGCAACCACCAGCACTCTGGAAAGTCATGAAGACACTTTAGTACCTCATTTAACATGATTTTTATCTTCCCTTGTGCCTATGCTTTCCAAGCCTGAACAGAAGTAAATAAATAACAGCCACCAGCCCCACACCACCAGCCACCTTCCAACACCAATACCATATCTCGCTCAAGCTTTGAGGCTCAGTCCACCTCAACTCGCTCGTTACGTTTCACAGCAGAAGCAGCTCGACCTCCAGGATCCCTCTGCTCCGGAGCAGGTTGGACGAGTGGTTTTATTTGCAACAGCAACAATCTGCTTCTGGCCCCCTCTGACATCCTCCTTCTCCACGCCAGGTCACCGGACTGCGTAGGCGCCGAGGGAACAGGCTGCACATATTTCAGCCATGGCACTGGAAGCCCTGGGCTGACGCAGGAGCTGCCCACGGACACCAGATTCTTTACACATTTTCTGCATGCACACCGTAGGCAGCACCAGAAATACCGTCCATGTGGAAAAATGGGAAAATATTTTATTTCTGTGGTCAGGAAGAAGCCATCTAGCTAAATCAGGCTTTGTTTGGGGGCAGGAGTGCATGCTCCCTCCAATAGGGGTAATTCAGGAACACTGATAAGTCTGTCTTCTGTGCATAAATAACCTACGTTCAAGCCCAACTGCTTTATCTCAGTGAAGGACAAAGCCCTTGGTGGCAATGCCCTAATATTTGTCTACTCACTTATCAAGCAGGAGCCTTATTACAAAGGCTAATCCAAGCACAGATTAGATTTCACATATGAAGGAACAGACAATAGCATCAGATATTCTTCAAACACCAGTAAATAAGATTAATGCAAGTGCCGCTGCTTTGGGTTTTCACCTCAACAATGCCTTAAACAAACAAAAAACCCCACCCTGGTACCTCCAAACTAATCTTCCCAAACACTTCATCATATTTCATTGCGTAGACATCACCTTGCTTCTCTTGGCCAACAGCAACTACAAACAAGTCTACAGGAAGCCACTAATTTCCTGAAAAGAGGGTTAACTGAGAATCATAGGAAACAGAGAAAATTAAAGCCGGGTATAACATCTTGACTAGGCTAAGCATACTGTAGGAGGGAAAAAAAAATTGTTCACAGCACTGAGCATGATCAGAAATCTAAACCCATGCAAAATTAAGTAAGACTATTAAAATCATTAACAGAGACCTTACAAAAATTACCTTCTTCAGCACGCTTGCCTACAGAAAGCCACTTTCCATGCTTGCGTACACTTTTTACATGTAACTACCTAAAGGTGACCAGCTAAAATCTTAATTAGAAACAGAGCAAACTTAGTTCTAATATATACTAAGCACCTTGCAAATCGCAATACCTTGCAATTAAGTGCTCTCACCTAAAGGACTAATTAAAAAAGCAAAAAAGAACTCGGCAATGCAGTGAAATTTCACTTGCTCAACAGTCATGCTGACGGATGAGAGACACGTGAAAAATCAACTCGGCACTCTGCAGGAAACAATCCAAAAAAAAAAAAGAAGTAGGAACCTTGGTTTTAAAATGTCCTAAATTGTCACAAAATGTTGTGCAACAAAAAGAGAGGAGGGAATGCACAGACTGATGCATCAACACCAGATGAAATAAACAAGAAAAATTAGTTAAATGTAAGTATTATAGCAGCCTTCCAAAACTCCAGGGATTGCACGATATAGATGCAGAATAAGGAGGTGATATGAAAACCGTAACAGCTCTGTGCCATGGACTCTGTCACGCACATGAAATAATCAAGAAATGGGTGAAGGAAAGAAATGTGTATGCGAAGTGGCAGCAGAAGAGGAACCAGAGTGATACGGTATTTAAAATGTCACTGTCTAAATAAAAATTGAGTGGGCTAAAACCAACAGAGACAGGGAAAAAAAAGAAAAAAAAAAGGTAAAAAATCCTTTCCTGGGCACTTATCTCAGCTGATGGAGCAGCTTCCTGATCCAGATCCCCTTTCTGATCAGGGGAAAAGCAATCTTACCCTGCCCCAACCTGCCAGGATGCTGCAGCAAAAATCATTATTTTTCTACAACCATTTTGCTTTTCTCTTACATCCTAATACATCCTTACTGAGTTAACTTTGCATTTTTTTATCTCTACCTCTAAGGCTCTTCCTCATGTATAACTTAAGATCACTATCAAGAGGTTGACTCTTCTGCCAGCTCAGGATGCTGATCTCCATTTCCAGCCCATTAAGAAAAAAAAAAAAAAAAACACACACCACTTTCATGATTTTCCAAGACTCTCCCATCACACATTTGAAAGAGGCAGCCTCTAAATATTTATATATCCTTTTCATAGTCTCTCAAGCTTTTGTCTCCCTTACATGACTCCTGCAAAACAGAAATACCCCACAGCCAAGGCTGTAGGTGTGCCAAGACCCCACACTAACCTATAGTTTTTTGTCACCCTCCTTGGTAGACCCTACGGATCCATCTCAAACAATGAGGTTGTTTGCAACTTCTGCAAGAGACCTAGGGCTGTTGTTAGGGCACACAAGCAATACAACAAACAAGTAGAATAAGCCTAAAAATATGATATAATACTGTAAACCATTTATAAAATATTAGAAACTGACAAAACATTGACAATGAGTTTCAGTTGAAAAAAAATCCCTAAAAACAAGAGTAGAGCTCACAACAAGGAGGCTCTTGCATGAAGTTACTGACAATTCCTGACAATTCCTGCAGTTCAATGTCCTCTTCTAGGTCCAGCTGTGTCTTTCCCTGCTGGTGGCACCATCCTAAACTTCTGGTGGAACTGCTCACACTCCATGCTCCAAATAAGCTTATGAAAAATGTTACTCTTTCAAAGGTTTAAAGCTAACGTGATTTAACCAAAAATGAGGGAGAAGCATTTATACTGTTAGCTTTACCAGGAGAATGAAGGAGAAGAGGGCAGGAGTCTCTGCTGGCATCACAGCCCTGAACAAAGCACACCTCTACTTATACCCTCAGGAAAAATAAAACTAAAAATTCCCTTCCTATCCTAAGAATTTCCTAACTGACACACTAAACCCTACATATCAGCTCTACAAAAGAAACTAAGAAGTGAAAAAACTGTTCTGCTGATTGTATTGTTGGTCTCAAAGGGCCTTTTCCAACCCATCCCCAGTTCGGCAAGACCCTCTGGACAAGCACGTGTCTTGCTCAAAGCAGGAAGAAGAAACCCTTCTCACCCTTAGGGGTGAATTCCCTTGAGATTTGGGCGCATCTCACCATCTTCCGCACAACAAGAGATCCCAGGACCAGAAAGACAGCCTTCACTCAAGGAAGGTCTTGGTTCAGCTCTGGTTTGAAATCATGGGCTGCTCCTTTGATGCCCTGCCAGAAGTGGCCTCCAGCGAGGAAGCCCAGGATGAGTCATGCCACCGGCAGAAGGAACTTGCCAATCTGGATTGAAAAGCACAGATGAAACTTGAGATTTTTCTCCCTGCTCTGCCATCTCCATTTCTGCACAGCAGTTCTTGGTAATGACATGGTGCCAGGCAGGCAGTCTGGCAAAGGAGAAGCAAAAATACATGGCAGAAATAGGGAGGGTCTGCCAACCAAGGCTTTTTTCCTAAAAGGAGAAAAACCGAGACAAGGGGTGTTAACAGACTGAAAGGATCATCTGGTAAGAGCACCATAAAAAGCTTTTTTATTTTTTTCACTGACTTGCATGAATTCCAGTTGGCATAAGGGTTTATTGCTTTCCACACCTGCGGAGCTATGTGCCAAGAGCTCGTACCACTTCTGCATCACCTCTTTAAATACTGTGTCCTCTCATCTGAGTTGGTTCATACATAAATCCAGGAAAAAAAAAAAAAAAAAAAAGAACAAAAAGAACAACACACTTTTAAACCCACAAGACAGCCTCAAGAAAAAGAACTTTAGCCCCAGTTCTCTCTCCAACTAGGAATACAACATGCCCAAAATTGATCCATTCTACATTTACATAAGATGCAGGGGGCAAAGCAGTTTTTTTATAAAAATATAACATCTTGAGTATTAAAGACTTAAAATTATCACACAAATCCTTTTTCACAGAAAATCCATTTCACTCAATGGTTGGAGCAAGGCATTTCTTTGCTTCATTCACTATCACAACCTATTGCTATTCAAAAACATATTAACGCGGAAGAACAGTAGTAATAGCTCCTTTGTCTTTTCAGTTCAATTTGGCAATTCTGGTAATAAAACTACTAATTCAATATGTTCTTTACTTAAATCAAACTGAAACTGCAAAACATCTGCTGTAGCTGCTGACCTTGCTCCACACCAGAGCATTTGAAATCTCACTCCATGCCTCTTTATTGGTTTGTTTTTTTTTTTTTTTTTTTTTTTTATATCTATCCAGCCCAACCACTAATTTAAAGGAAACTGTGCTGGATGCTCTAGTTGACCCTGTTCTCTTCCTTCCCTAGTTTGTGTCTATAATTAGCCCTCCCAGCTCAGCCTAGTAAAGGGAATCAGAAACAAGACCTTTCCTAGCCACACCCTGCAGACCACTGCAACTGCCTTGTATTGTTTTTGCCCAAAAATCAACATATGCTGCAGCATTAACTGCTTCAGGACAAAAATAAGATTAAAAAAGCAAGAGGAAATGTGTATTCACCATTTTCAGACATGTTAATAGTGAATAAAGCTAACCCAAATGAAAATTTCACCTGCAACACTAATCCATTGGGCATACTTTGTACCATGAGCGAAGTACTTGTTTTCCTCAAAATAATACACAGTTGCACAGCTGCCCACACTAAATTCACCTACCTAGGACTTACACTGCTGCATATCTCAGCACACACACAAAACGCAGAGAATAATTCAGGTCTGCACTAAGGCACCAGAAGGACCCACACTTTATTTCTTGAGAAATTAGAAGGTATGTAGAGAATGAGGAAAGGAAATGCATAAAAAAAATAGTCTTATCAGCAACCAAATGCCACCAGAGAAAATTTACTTCCCTGCTTGCCTCTACAATAGGTGACGATTCCTACCAGGTGACCAGAGTTGTGGTTATTTTTAGGTACTTGGGGAAAAAAAGAAAAGAAAACAAACCAAACAAAAACAGCAACCAAAAAAAACCCCAACCAAAAACTAAAACACCCCCAAAAACAGTTTAGGGCCAGATTTGCAGCGCCGCTGGGCACTGGAAGGTGCAGAATGAAGCGGCAGTCCACAGCGACGGCAGCAAAAACACACAGGGTGATCTCAAAGCCTGACCTATGTGCTCCATGCCACCATGGCATCTTCTGTCTTGGTCTTCACCTAAGAATGATACTACAGCCTAATGCAATGATCCAAAACTAAACCAGAGGATTATTTTTTTTGTTAGTTTTGAGCTTCATGTCCTTCCATTTCACTTCTTCCATCTCTAAAGTTCCAAAAGCACCCATCTCAAGAGGCTGTTGCTGTAGAAGGCGCCCACCAGGAAAAGCACCCCAAGGTCTGCAAAACACAATACTGGTGTGCACCAAGTCCCCAACTCACTATTTTGTGCTCAACTTTCACACTTGACTTTGCAGCTTTACAATTATTTTGCACACTACAAAGCTTTTTTGTTGCATGGAGCTTAGAAACCAAAACGGCTGCATTTTTTGATGATTAATTAGCATTACCAGCTGGGACTCCTCTTCAAATCCATGAGCAACTGTTCACTAAATATTATCCTGGCATTTCAGAGCTACAGCTCCCCGAAGCGCACAAATATGCATACTTCCGTAACGATCAGGAATTTCAATGTTTATACATTTAGAAAATTAAATTGCAGCTGTCAGGAGTCTCACTAATAACGGCAGCATCTGAACCTGTAATGATCCTTCACCTAAGGAAAATTGTTCAAGTTTTTTGAATACTTGTCCCCTCCATCCCCTGAAGAGCATACCTGAAAGATAAGTACGTAGATTAATGCTCCCAGAAAACCTAAAGAGCAGAAAAGAAAGTTGATCCAGTCCAACAAAAAAAAAAAACCCACCCAAAAAAAACCCACACCAAAGCAAAAAAAACCCCACCTTTCTCGGTGCAGAGGATAGTCCATGCTCAAGTAAAAATAACTTATAGATAACACAGAAAAACTGCACCTAAAACATTTTAAATCCATGTCTGCAGGCTGTAAGGTCAATTTTTCTTCTTGAGAGAAGAGCTATTCTCTCAAGGATTTCATTTTTACTAAAAATAAACACAAAGCAACAGAGAAGACTGCAATCTCCCCACCACACAGCCTGAATCACGAATATCAACACTAAGCTACTTTTAAATTATTTTTGCATGCAATTGAAAATGGTTCATATTTAGCACTGGAGATCTCGCACCAGGGCCATTCGCTAGACTACAACAACTGCATAAAACTTCTCATTCAGCTTTTACTCCACAAGTTTCACATCTTCCCGAACAAAACAAAAATGAAAGCAGCATTCAAGTAGGACAGCTGCACTGCAGAGAAGTAAAACAGAGGAGGAAACCCCTAATGTCGCTAAAACCCAGCCAGTGAATGTTGCAGGAGAGAGTCACACCTTCCTTCAACAAGAACAAAATACAGGAAAATATTCAGGCAGGGTTTTCTTTTTCCCCCACCTTGTTTCAGTTTTCAGATCTTATTTCTTTCCAGCAAAGACTTGCAGGTGGGAAGATGAATTCTCATTAATGCAGACATGGACTTTGGTGCTCATTTTTTTCTCTATTTCATTATCCTTACCCATTTGCTGGAGGTGCTTTTTTTTTTTTTTTTTTTTTTTTCTCCTCATATTTATTCTATTGCTCACTGCAGATGAATAGCAACGGCTCTAGAGAGGTATTTAAATCACATAAATGGAGGGAGAGGAATAGAAACGGAACATATAGTACAGCTGAACTCAGAAACAACACATCTGAAGGCAGGCCTGCAGCTCCAATCCTGTAATTAGAAAGGGATTTGAGCTTGAAACAATGCGCAAGTCCATGCCTCTTCTAAAGAGTGGTAACAAACGTGGTGGGGCCAGTGATGTGCAACTGCTGCTAAGTCATCTTTCTTGGCAATTTATTTCTAGATGTACCATTTCAGCCTTAGAAGAAATACAACTGCTAATATTTATTCATGCTAATAAATTCTTCAATCAAATCACTGCAGATCACAGTGAAATCACAGATGTACTTGGAGAAGCACAACTATGCTTTGAAACAGGTCCTGTGCTTTGACAAGTGAAGATGTGCTTGACAATCACTAGAGTTGAACAAGGTTATGCAGTGAGCAGAAAAAGTGTTATCGATTCATAAAATCATACTTGCTTTTCATTAGTTCATTCTGTTCATAGTTTAGAAATACTCTTAAGATTCCTCGTGATCTGCTGCAGGCACCTCAAATCTGACCTCTGCTCTGCATTGTCCTCCTATCTCCTCGTTTACCTTCCAGGCACCGTGAAGTGCCTCCGGATAAGATTATCCGAGGCGATGGCCACAGCGAATGAGCCTGCTCTTCTGACATGAAATGCAAGCGCCTGCCTGTACAGATTATTTATGCAGTGGTCTTCCCATGAAGGATAAAATGCATAGCACATACCCTTACTGCTCATCAAGACATTTGCAAATGAGGTGGCCCAAATCCAGACTGAGTTGCCTGTCCACTGCATCTTTCTCCAGCAAGCCCTTCCTGCTGCAGGGCTGTATTTTTATTTTCTGATTAAAAGAAGCAGAAGAAGTAGTGGCTCTGCTTTTAAACGACATCTGTCCAAGTCCCTCTTTGAGAAGGAGTTGTTCAGCCATCCTTACCACCACCAGCAGCAACAAAACCCACATAATTATCCTGTTTGCTGAGCAATCAGTGAATTAAGGAGCAGGGACTCGCTCTCCTGCACTTACGTTTCTCAAAGAAACCCCCAGAACTGTTATTTACCAACATAACCTCCCTCTTCCAAAAAATACTTATTCTGAAATCTTAAAAAGTTGGTCAAGATTGTTTAATCGACCACTATGTTTCTAATGATCTACTGCATTCAATTATTTATTTATTTTTGCCTAATGGCGCCACATTTCTTAACAATGAAATCATTTACTAATTCCTCCTGGGGGAGGTTGTCCTATGCATCCAACAAGCATAAAGCAACCTAACAGTACTTAGACAAGTACCGTAAAAGTAAAAATGTCTATATTATTGAGGATTTTATTTCAGTCTACATGTTCATGTAAAGTATGAAAAGACAGTAGACTTACAGAAGTCTTCTAAAGTAAATATTTTTGGTTAACTTGTTTTAAGTTCATCTCTCAAAACCAACCATGTAGATGCCGAATACAATAAAAGAATTCTTGGTGGTCTATCAAAAACATGCATGGTCTGGGTTGGTTTTAAAGCTCAGGTTTTTCAAAGATGTATCTATATGGATTAGACACTCCACTTCTGTTAATGCTCGACCATGATATATCATATCCAGGATCATATACCTTTTTAAAGGTCATGCTTCACAAGTAATAGAAAACAGTCGTAAGAATTTTGATTAAAAAACAGCACAGGGGCTGTCAGATTATCAGTGTTTGGTGGATAAAGCAGAGAGTAAACAGGCAGACAAAGAAGAAGTAACTCTACCACTGATTCAAGGTCATTTTGGGGTATACCAGAAGCAATTCAGGGTGGAGAGACCAGTAAACAAGATTCAAATCTGATACTGAAACCCACATATTTTTGCCATTTTTACATTCATAGAGGTGGTAACCGAAGTAGCAGCATAAGAAAAATCAGTATTCACATACCCAGCATGCTCAGTTAGGTCCTAAATAGTTAACTATCAAGAAGTAAAAATACTGAATGGCAGCCCATTACACACCGAATGCAGTACTTCCGGGCATTAAAATTTGTATATTTTAAAACAAATTTTTCCTCTGCTACTGTACACAGTATCCAAGTGAGGCAGATCACTGCTCTATTCCCCATTGGTCCTAACAGGTATTTGCAGTAACTCCTACAAGTTGTAGGATGGAAACCAAGATGATTTCTCTGAGAGAAGCTGAGCACCCAGTTTGAACCACAGAAGACACCAGGGTTGAAAGGGCCTGATTGAGCCCTCCCCTCAACGCAGGCAACTTTAGACCAACATACACCTGCAGCCAGCCTATTCCTAGAGACCTTCAACACCCACAGGGATTTCATAAACCTCTGGAACCTGAAGGAGACACTTTAAATGCACACCAGAAACCAACAGAGAGATGAAGGAAGAGCATGGCAGAGCTATGCCCGCTGCTTGCTTGAAGTGAGGTGCACAGCTGCAAAAAAAAGCAATATAACTCAGCTTGGATGAGACACAGCTGGCTGAGCTTCCCCACGTGCTTATCTCATATCAACAGTCAGAGGATGCAACCAAGCTGTATTGGGTCTGGCTGAGGTAGAGTTAATCTTCCCCATAGCAGCCCTCATAGTGCTGTGCTTCGTACTGGTAGCTAGAAAGGTGTTGATAACACACCAGTGTTTTGGCTACTGCTGAGCAGTGCTTGCACAGCATCAAGGCTGTCTCCAACATTTCCCCCCCTCACCAGTAGGCTGGGGGTGGGCAAGATCTTCGGAGGGGTCATAGCCAGGACAGCTGACCCAAACTGACCAAAGGGATATTCCACACTGTATGAGGTCAGCTCAGCAATAAAAGCTAAGAGAAAGGAGAAGGAAGAGGGGGGCATTCATTATTTACGTTTGTCTTCTGGAGCAACTGCTATGCTTACCGAAGCCCTGCTTCCCAGGAAGTGGCTGGACATCACCTGCTGATGGGAAGTAGAGAATAAAATCTTTGTTTTCCTTTTGCTTCCATGTGCGGGCTTTGCTTTTGCTTATTATTAAGCTGCCTTTATCTTGACCCACGAGGTTTTTTTTTTCCCCATCTCATTTTCTCCCCGCCTGCGGCTTGGTGGCACCTGCTGTCCAGCCAAGGTCAACCCACCACACAAGCAGACCCTATCAATGTTCCTGGTGGAGGATGGAGAATTGTAGCTCAAAGGGTCTAAGCACACCCCAGCTTGTATCTGGGGCATCCTCAGCACACTACGGGCTTTCCACTCTGAAGACTCATCTCCCTTGATGGACAATGGGCTTGGCAGGAGACCTAGCTCCGTCTCTTCACGAAGCTCTTAGCAAAACCCTAAAAAGGGCTGACAAGAAACACTAACAGAGCCCGAAACAGCGACCCACAGCTTTGTGTCACAGAGCCAGTGCCAAGCCATGTCTTGGCACAGTGTGGACAGCAAAACAAGAACCCTATGCAAGAAAGAGATGCCTCATTCCTCCCCAAAGGGTTGCTCATCCATGCCTGAAGAGAAACCACAATGCAAGATTTTAATGGCAGAAAGAAATCAGTGGAGTAACGATAATTCTTAAATCTACAGGTATTTGTTATTTAATTTTGCCTAGAAAAATGGCATGTGACCACTTCACCTCCAAGGAGTTTCCACCAAAACACTGCAGCGCCAGCCACTTGCCAGCTTCGGGCTGATTATCAGCAAATCAACCTGGGTGAGGACTATCCCCATTCCCCTCCCAAGATTAACTTCATCCAGGTCAGATCCTCTTTCAACAGAAGCCTGCTACTAGATCAGCTTAACAAAATTATGGAAACGCAGCGTAAAGAGGCTTGCAAGTGGAAGGCTGTGCTCCGTGAACAAGGGCTGCCATCGATCACACATAATCTTGTTCTCCTTGGACACTTTCCACCCAACACAGCTCAAACCGTTCCCCTTCCCTTCTCACGACCTGCAAACCACGGGTGAAAGACCACCAACATCAGACGTCTAAAGCTGCAAGGAACCCGCTCTGACCTCACAGCCAACCATGCTCAGAGCGGGATTTTGGACTAAGTGACCTCCTGAGGTCCCTTCTGACCTAAACGATCCTAAGGTCCTCCATCGGAGGAAAGCAATGGAAAGAAAAAAATAATCTAGAAGCAGCAATACACAACTGAGTAGCATTAAAGTCATGGGGGTTTTGTTAAAATAAAAAGCATTTGTGGCAAATACATACAGTTCTCACTTCACCTAGAAGACTTTTCCATAGGTATCTGTTACAGGATTCCTCCCCACAGAAAAAAAAATACTACCATGATGACTAGCAGAGCCATAACTCTTGATAATATTTTAATAACAGATAGAAAAATCAATTCCAAAATCACTGTTCAATACACTTCCCTTCTGAATTTTGACATTTTCTGAGGACATATGGTTTGTTGAGTTTGCTTTTAAATGTTCAATTCCTAAGATACAGAAGTTAAGACATCAATGCAATCACAGGAGGGAGATGTACATCACATCATGGTGTTCAACCTGCCTAATATGAAAGAGTCACACAGAGAAAGCAAAGACTATTCCATTTCCCTTTTTTCCTGTTATCATCCATTATCTGGCAAGAGTTTCACATGTTTGGTTTAAATATTCTCAATCCTGAACACCCGTACCTTCACACATATACCCAAAGCCTACGGAAAAATTTGGCCAGCGTAAAAAAACCACAAAGGACCATAAATGTAATCTCAATTCTGACGATCTATAGACATCACATCAGCAGCATTTCATTCTTACAGTTCAGTAAGAAACCCACGCCTAAGCTTTGCAGCAATCCCAGACATCTAACCTGAGAACACAGCATAATATTTTTGAACTCTAAGATGCAGCAGGAAGCCCAAACAATTAATGAGCATCTTCCCAGAGCAGGGAACTACCCAGACACAACCAAAATCTGCAACGATATTGCTTTTATCCAAGGAATGCTAGAGAAAGTCTCAAATTTGCAAACTTAAGCTGCGATCCTTTAAATATTTATGCTCATGTTTACTTTTTAGAGAAGAGAGAAATCCCATTCACTCAAAAGGAACTTAAGCAAATATAGGCATGCAGGGCCCAGGCCTGAGAAAGTAAGATGCTCTTTTTAAACTCAACACAAAAAAACCCCGTCTTCTAAAGCCAAAACCTGCACTCAGCCCATCTTGGGGAGTCAGACTCCAGGACCAGGCTGGGAGCTTCATAAATCACATAACAAATATGCCTTCAACTTCAGGGTGACGCAACAGCAAAACAACCCATCTAAAAATGATGGGAGTTTTTGCCCGCAGACAGCAGCTCTTCTTAGGCGCTCTGTCTGCCTTCATACTTTGAGTATTTCATGTGCAAGTGGGACTGCAATCCCATTTTATTTATAAACCAACGGGATGCAGGAATTTCTGAAATCGAGTCTGACCAGCTAAGACGCTTCAAGTGGCTCAACGACCTTGTTTTCTCCCCAGTAAATGTATTTTTAAAGGAATTATATCCAAAAGCTCCATGGTTTGGAGCAAGAAATAGAATTTGGCAGAAAATGGCCGTGCTATGCCCACCAAAACCAACCACCCCAAATGGCTTTAGAAACTCTTGGATCACATTTGCTCGCAATTTTGCTAGACTCAAGGTATTTAAGGCTTCAGGACTACGAGCGTGGCATGCTTGGTCCCAAGGCTATAATGGTGAACCCCAGTCTTCCCCACCAGCTGCGTGGTGGTGCCAAGCTGCAAAGCCAGTGGAGGGACCAGCATCATCCCTGTGCTCCCAGTACTCCCCCTGTTGACTTGCAGGCAATGCAGAGGAGCAATCTGTTCTTCCATCCGGAGCTGGATACCATCCTTCCAGAAATCAAGCAGTGTACATGGGTGATTAGGAATTCTAGTACAGCCCTACCTTAAAACAGGCTAAATTAAGGTTGCATAGGTAACCTCAGGTTTCACATTTCCTGAGCACCTGACCTCACATGCTTCACATTCTCAGAGGTTTTCTTGCAAATGTGATGAACGCTCACTAAAAACACCATGAACATCCTAGATAAAAATAATTTAGGCATAAAACATTTAGATGGTTAGATTTTCTAGCAAAGGATCCCAAAGGTTTGCTAGTCTGAGTTTTAGGTGGCATATATAAGTGCCGGTGTTTGCAAAAGATATCGCAACAGCAGATGTCTATGTCACGTCAGCCATTTGATACCTTTAAATCTTCAAATGTAGCTTCCCCACCCAAAAAAAAGAAACAAAGGTAAAAATGTGAACTTTGTAAGTCGTAACTGGAGCTGTGAATGCACAGGAGAAATAACTCTTGAGGCACGCTCCGCAAAGATGCATCTACTTTTTAATACTTTTTTAAAAAATAAGGAGAATCAGGGTATTCAAATAAACCTTTTTTCAGATGTTTCAGAGGCACCAATGATGGACCGTAGATCTTTCAGTAAAGATGAAACATCTCTAAAGCCATCCTGATTTATATATTGATTGCAATAAATAAATAAAGATATATAAAGTTGCATCATCATTGATAGACCAGGAAATAAAAGCTTATTAGTCGTGTGCCAGGGCTGCTGAATTACCTTCCCTACTGTCAGCAGCCAGACCAACAGCTTCCAAAATTCTCTTGGGAATGAAAAATCACAGTCAGGAGTGAAAGCGAAGGCTGGAAGAGCCTTCATAAGGGAAAAATGCAAAGAAAATCCTCTTACTTTAATTAAAGGTAGAAGATGAGAAAAGCCACTGAAATGGATAAGCTTACTCAAAGACGTAGGGGAAATCGTAATTATTGCGTGACTCCAGGACGACGGGCTGAAGGGAAGATGCTCTTCAACGATAACACAGCCTCTCTGACCCCAACCGGAGTTGCTGGTGCCTGTGGTTAAGCTCAGCTCCGTAAGGTTGCGCTTAAGCATTCACAGCCCATCACCACCGCGTCCACGAACGTCTCGTCAGAAGAGACAAGAAAACGACGCTCCCCTGTCATTTCCTAGCACTCCCTGGGGAAAAAAAGCCGGGAAAACACTCGAGCCAGCCAGAAACCCATTTCCCCAACTACTAACCTATTTACGAAGCGATTTATTAAAGCATTTCGTTATCGATTTAGCAAAATGCCGTGCTGTTTTCTCTCCCTGTAGCAGCTCTCTCCTCCTTCCTTTGCCGCTACGTGATTTTTTTTTTTATACGCCGATGGGCAGGGTAACGCATGCTGCAGCAAGGGATGTGAAAGCCATGATTTCTGCTGAGCTCATGCTCCCGACTTTATTAATCTCAGCTTGATTTCAGGATATGAAAACGTAAATGGAGGAGGAGGAAGCCGATCTATAAACAGAAGGGCGGCAAAACGCCCAGCTCTGAACTTACGGCAGGTCCTACCGTGAGTCACATCAGAAAATTTTTGGGGGGGATAAAGCAAAGGCCGTTTTGGCTGTATTTAGGAAAATTCCAGAAAGAAATATTGACTAGCTTAACCTTCGGAGGAGCAGCGCTCCCATAAAGGTCCAGAGTGCCAGGGAGTGAGCTGCCATGGGTTCAAATACTGCCTTAAAAACCAGAAACATCTGATTAAGACGGGGTGGGAATCGTTAATGCCACTCGCATTTAGCGGCGTTAACAGGCTGCTCCTTTGCCAAAGACGACAGTGCCAACCGCGCTCCAGTCCAGTCGCAGTGCCCATCGTCACAGCGTCAGGGCTGTCTCCCCACTCGGGGCGGGGGAGGGGCGGGTTGTGAGGATGCTGCCAGCGCACAGACCCACTGGTGACACTGGAAACACTTAGGGAGGTAAAAGCTCCCCCCCCCGGCTGGTTTTTTCACATCTTGCGTGTCAGACCCACCCCAAAATGGGTGTAAACTGCAGCATATGGGCACCAGAGGATTAAAAACCAGCAGCCCCGCTACCACCCTCAGCGTTCCCACGAGCGGGGAAGCCCAGGCGGGGCCCGCGGGCAGGATCCGGCCGCCGAGGAGCCGTCCCGCACCTCGCACCCGCTGTTTTCCCCGGCCGCCGCTGCGCGCCGGGGGCCGGTCACGCCTGGGGGCGAAGCTCGAGTGGGCCCAGCCATCTTTACCCCTACAGGAACGCGGGGCGCGGGGGGCCCCACGCCACCGGAGGGACTCGCCCTCCTCCGCCGAACAAAGGCTCCCGCCGGCGCCGCGGCGGCACCGGGCGATGCTCCGCCGCGCCGACGGGGCTCGCCTGACGCCGAGCGGGACGCGGCGACCCCGGCCCCGAGCGGCACCGCCCGCGGGCACCGCGCCCTCCGCTCCCGCCTCGCACACACGCACACCCGGAGGCCCCCGCCCCGCCCCGCTCCGCTGCTCCGCCGCCGCCGCTCACCTGGCTGTCGGAGCGCGGCGCATCCCTCGCGCGCCGCCGCCGCCGCTGCTGGGGGGTCCCGCGGGGCGCTGCTGGGGGGCCGGGGACACGACGACAGGGGAGGAACTGGCGCTCCCGCCGCCGCCCGGGCGCTGCCCGACTGCCCGCGCGCGCCTCCCTCGCGCACCCGCCGCCGCCCGTGCGCCAGCGGGGGGGGGGTGGGGAGGGGGAGGCAGGCGCGCGCCCCACCCCGCCCCGCCGATGGCCCCGCCTATCGCCCCGCCCCGCCGGTCGCCCCGCCCCCAGGCCGCGCCCCCACCCGCGCCTGCGCTTACCCTGCGGCCTCAGGGTCATTACGACGCGGCGCTGCCAGCTTTACGGCAGCGCGCAGCAACCGGCCGGCGCCGGCTCCGCGGAGGGCGAGCGGGCTATGAGGCGGCAGGTGAGCGGCGGCGGCGGCACGGGGAAGGTCCTGCTGGGCTCGGCTCGGCTCGCGTTGCTATGGCAACGGCCGTGTCGGTAGGGCCCCGGTGGTGGTTGCCGTGCCCGGTGGGCGCGCAGGCCGCAGCCGCTGGGGTCCGTGCCGGCCTCCACTGGGCCCGGAGGCTTCAACGCGCGTTTTGAGGGAAAATGGTTAAAATCGTTAAACGTAGAGCCGCGTTATCGGCACCGGGTGCCGAACCGGGGCTGCCCGGGCACCGCTTGGCCTGGGTGGGCTCGCAGGGAGCAGTGCTACCGGCTGGTCCCGGGACAGGCCCTGTTCCCCACCCCGGCCTTGACCCTGACCCCAGCCCCGGCCCGGGTCCCACAGCCCGGGTGGACCCTCTCCTCTCCCCTTAATTCTCATTTATTTCCTTAGAAGCAGCAGCGGGATGAGCGAGCCTGGAGGGCTGCTCACGTGCTCTGATCCTGACCAGCACCAACTGCTAGCCGCCAGGAGCAGCTCAGGGTCAAGTATGTTGCTCCTCTGCCTGGGTGCCGTGGATCGTGTCTCCACAGAGCAATGACAACCCGAATCCGTGCTGCTGACCAAATTCCTTCTCGTGACCGAATTCCTGCCACCTTTAGGTCTTTCAGGCGAATTAGATTCCCTCCCAGCACTTCCCACTACTCTCTTGAATAAACTCTTTCTCAAAGTAGGTGAATGCGATACATCGACATCCAGTTTAACATCATTTCGATGGACCGAGCTGAATTGTTACCTCTGGGAGAGTCTTGGTGGCATCTCTCATCCTTGGGCGTTCAGGTCACTGGGTTTTTTTGGTGTTAAACTTAATGCTTTGGCCAACCCCATCCTGGGGAACAAAATGTGTTTGGTTTAGTAGCATTTGGTGTAGTTCCTCTGGCTTTTCGTTTACTGCCCTGTGAGATGTTCTGAAACAAAGCAGGGTTCTGGAGTTTGGTTGTGTAGAGCAGCTGCACGTGTCTGGTTTAGGGAATTTGTCAGGAATGGAAAGGTTTGGGCATTGTCTGTGCATACGGAAATTATGAATGTTTTCTTCTGGGTCTGGCATTCAGGGCCTACTGAACCTGCAGAGGTTCTGTTCTCATATCATACAGGAATTATGATCTGTAGGCTACAAAGAGATTGCTTCTATTTAACAAAAGAGTAGACAAGTACACTTCTTTTCTGGCGTAGTTGTTTAATTTTGCTTGCGTTTCTTCTCTGGCTCTGTTAGGAGACAGATAAGTACGGAGACTCAGATGCTGGTAGCCCAGCCCAGCTCACACTGATAAATAGAAATTGATGTTCCTTGTCTGATCTTGCTACCGTTAACAATGACCACTACTAAGAGCGCTGACACGGTGTCTAAAAACTGTATTTCCAGTAAAAGGGAATGGTCTGGTGGTTAAATCATGGGGCCTTTTACTCTTGACTGTTCCAAAGAGCTCAGCCAAGCTGCTGAAAACTTCGCTGTCCCTCCTGCTCTTCCCCGGTAAAGTCTGAATAATTTGTCTTTCTGGTGGCTTTTTGTATTTACCTCCATATTCTTGAAATTTGGTACAGGAGTTTAGTGACATAGCACCTTAAAATGTTCACTCTGGATGTTCTTAGCACCTTTAATTTATTAAAGTAGACTTTAGGAATCTGATTCATCCTTAATTGATGCTCTCTTTGCTCAATCGCTGCCTATTTACACTCAATTGCTAGGGAGTTTCATTCCCTAGCTCTCAAGAGCTGCCTTCAGAGTGCGAGGCAACAATTAACATGCGGAAGGGAGTTGTCTTTAATGTTGTGAAAATAACAGGTTTGGGTTTTTTTTGTCAAGTATTACAAAACGCAGGCTTTGCCTTGCATCCTGGACATGAAGGAGTCCCATCAGTTTATGTATCAACCTTGTGCTAATGATGGCGGCTTATTTGTTAAATTGTTATAACTTAGAGATGAGAGAAACTTGAATTCTTGCCATATTGGTGCAAGATAGCACAGTTTTCAAATCTATAAATGAAATGGGCGGTTTCATCTTGGTTGGCTTGATGACATTTTTATTGAAATGCTCCTTTTTCTCTCCCTGGTGATCTCATCTTAGCATTCAAAATGGAGCAGATGAATATCCCTCCCAGAAGCTGAGAATTACAGAGAGTTTGCACAAATTCCAACTACTAATATGCAAATGAAATGAACAAGCAAGACTCTTGTTGGCAACCTACAACAAATGTTCCACGCCTGCGTCACTATTTATTCCTATTTTTATGAAAACTTCTGAACAGAGTGTGCCTGAGCCTTCAGGAAGCAAATCCTGTCCATGTCTGAGCAGAGCCATTTGCGATTCTGCGACTGGATTTCAACACCCCTTAATGTCAAATGTGCTTAATCCATGTCCTGGCTTCTCTGTGGATTCATCTTCAGCTTTAATGGGAAGGTTCTCCCTAACAAAACAACCTCTCTGATGTCTTTTTGCAGCTCCACTACTCTTTTTCGGTACTCGCCACTTACCTTAAGTGGCTCTGAAAGGTGTCCGAGCCTACGAAGGGTTTTCCTTTAAGCTGTACATGGTGAGTCATCCTGCAGGACTCACACACAGTTTCACAAATACCAGATGGCAATAAAATTAAAAGTAGTAGCTAGTGGCAATTAAGGAGTTGCTATAACCATTCTCCCTTCCTGACTGTAGGAAGCTGCCAAATGTTTTTTGGTTGGGGTTTGTTTTTTTTTTTTTTTTTGTCCCCCCGTTGACTGAAGAAACACACAAACGCTGTTTCTGCAGAGTGGAAAATTAACAGAATACAGGACACACACTACCTTCCCTAGCCTGTAATCCTATTTGGACTTGAGTGGAAAGCTATTTGCTGTATGTTGTACATCCCTAGGAGAAGATGAAGCACAAAAAACATGCAGTAAAGGAAAAATTTGGGGCATTGTATGGACACATGCAAAAAATATTTCAGCAGTGACCCTGTTAAACCTGCAAACTGGTTACTTCTAGGCTCGCAGGACGTACAGCTCTTTAAACAAGACTGTATTCAGGCATGCTACGGAGTTGCTGGGACTTGGTTTAGATTTTTTGTTTTGTTTTTATACTGCAGGCTGTTGCAAAGGATCTGCCCCACAAACTTGGAAATAATTCGAGCTCATTAACGTAGGAAGTGTGTCCAAATACCATTGTGTTTGGCTCAGTATAAGTAACAATGGCTGCTCCCCTTCCTTTTCAGTGACTCTTGCTGCTTGGTATGTCTCGGATCTATCAGCAATACACAAATAGTTATTAGCTTTTTCAAGCCCCAGATACTCTACCTCGGCCCTTCCTTCCGATATATTACACATACAGCATGCTTTATCCATTCGGTTATTTACAAGTTACATGTGATGTGACCCTGCCAAGATTTTTTAGAGATAAATCTCTCTGAACTTATGCATACCTGGCCAGGAAGGATTTTCTTCATGATTCACGTCACAATAAGAAGCACAAATCTACTTCTTCCTAACATGTAAACAACACAACACTTGGGTTTTTTTTTTATTTTCCCCTATCATAATGGATAATTAGTGTCTTATTTATAGTGAATCATATTAAAGTGATCTTATCGTTATTAGCTTTCACACGGTGCTTTAAGAAATCCTAAGATGTTTTCATGCTGCGTTTGGCACAGATGAGGAAAGGGTAAGGCCAAACCAGCTCCACGTCACCACTGTCCCAAGCTGTGGCATTTCTAGCCCTGTCCTGGCAAGGAGAGAAGTGGTGGGGGCTGATGGTGCATCACAGCAGCTGAGGAGCCCAGGCCAGGGGATGCAAGAGCAGAAGGAAAACCAGGGCGGATATAAGGGGTTTAAATCAACAGTTTCTTTTCTGAAGATCTCCTCCTAAATCCTAGTCTGGTGCCACAAGTATTTCGTGTTGTCTGTTGAATAGCACCTCCTAGCGTGCTGTGCAACCTCTTTCTCAAAACACACTTTAATCCCCGTGGGACGTGAAGGCAGCAAATACAACCGCTTCTGAAAACGAATGATATGACTGGTAGAAAGACCAGAATTAGTGGATACTCAGATAACCTGCTAAACAGAAAGGAGTCAGGAGAAGTCTTGCCTGGAAGACCTGCTGAAGTCCCTTGAGTACATCCTCAAACACGTGGGTGGGGAGAATCAGGTGCTACAGTCTACTTGAATTTCCAGGCACCTTTTTAAGGATAAGCAGCTGCTATTTGTGGAAAGCAGGCACAGATTAAGAAGGAAGAATGTAGCCTGGACAAATAACAGAGTAAAAGATTGGAAAGAGTGGGTCGACATGAGAGGTCACTCCTGTTTGCAGCTGGAATTCACCAGTGGAAGCCTGCAGGGTTCTCCACCCCTCAGTGTACCCACGAGTGCTTTCTCCTTTTGTGAGCAAAATTTTGTCAATTTAAAACCTGAGCTAAAAAACAATAGGTATTTTGCAGACCATCGAGCTTTGGTGGTACTTGAGTTATTGAAATCTCTGCTGGCTAGGTAGAGAGTTGTTCTAAAGATTCCCATGCTAGGGAACTGGTTTGTTTGTGATCTTGTTTTGCTTTGTTTCTCCATGCTCATCACCGCCTTGCCTCCTGTGCTGGCAGGCCAGCAGGTTTTCCTGGAACAGGTCATGCGTCTAGCACCGAGCTGTGGCACTATCTGCTAGGCAAAAGGGACTGTATGCCTGCCAGACAGCCCTGAAAAGACTTTTATTTAAAGAATTACCAGCGATGCAAAGAATTACAGTGCTTGTCACTGTGCAAGTAAAACACTGAAACACCAAAACACCAACCAACTTCTCCAAGATCATGAATGGTTTCTGTGCAAAGCACAGAACTGAAGGTGTGCCTGCAGTTCCTGAGCAGGAACTGCTTTGAAATCACTTTGCTTTGAGGTTAAGATCATAACGATGAAACATTTATCTAACCAGAGCCACACACTGCTCCTAGAGCAGCAGAAGAGCCCGGCTCAACCCGTCACATGCTGCAGATGAGGAACTGCATGTCCTCCATCTGCTCATCTGGCAGATAGTTCAAACGCTGGTGCTTCAAATATCCGTCTGGGAAATATGGGCTTTTGCTCACTGCTTGCTGAGAAGGAACTCAAGATGTTTGTTGCACTGTATCTTGTCCCAGGTGTGATCTAACTCCTTAATTCATCTTCCCTTTCTATGTTTCAGCTTTTGAAGTTTCCTGGAGTGCTGCAGCCCTGACCTGTACAGGATGGACCCTGTTGTTCTCAGTTACATGGACAGTTTGCTGAGGCAGTCAGATGTTGCCTTGCTGGAGCCCCCAAACTGGCTTAATGATCATATCATTGGATTTGCCTTTGAGTACTTCGCCAACCACCAGTTCCAAGAATTTAGCGATCAGGTTTGTTTTATCAGCCCCGAAGTGGCTCAGTTCATTAAATGTGCCCTTAGTCAGGAAGAAATAGCCATATTCCTTCAACCGCTGGACCTTCTCCACAAGAAGCTGGTGTTCTTGCCTATCAATGACAACTCCAACCAGATCGCTGGGGGCACCCACTGGAGCTTACTAGTTTATTTCAGGGACAAAAAGTGCTTCGCCCATTACGATTCCCACAGTAAATGCAACTCTGTCCACGCCAAGCAAGTGGCAGGGAAGCTGGATGCCTTCTTGGGCAAAAGAGGGGGCAAAGCAACCTTCGTGGAGGAGAAGGCACCTGCCCAGCAGAACAGCTATGACTGTGGGATGTACGTCATCTGCAACACAGAGGCTCTGTGTCAGGGATACTTCAAGGGCCGGCCGGAGCCTTTGCTGCAGCTCCTCACTCCCTCCTACATCACGCAGAAGAGATCGGAGTGGAAAGCTCTCATCACAAAACTGGCACAGAAGTGATCGAGATGCAGCTCCAAGCCCCCCCAAAAACTGCCTTCCCCGTCCACAAGGCAGCACCCCCAGTGCCTGAGGGAGATGCCCATGCACAGGATTGTCCCAAAGAAGAAGAATGTAACCCCTCCAGCATGGCTACACCCCCCAAACACCCTGTTCCCTCCTGGAAAAGCCTTAGTCTCCTCTGGAAATCACTGGCCTTTGAACCTCTAACAAGAAAAGTCACTTTGCTTTCAAAGAAATCCTCCTCTCTATGGTGAATTTTTACACTAATCGCTGTGGCAAAATGGATTGCTAAAGAGAATTCTCCGCCTTTGCCCAGCAGGCAACACGCCCTCATTAGGTGGCTTCAATTGGCTATGGGCATTGCCAAGCCAGGTTTAGCAAATGCCCTTTAAAACCAAGCCCCCAAATGCTTTATCATGGCTATTTCTAATTTGTGCCTCCTGCTAGTATTTGAGCAGTCTAGGATTCAGCAGCAAGGATTTTTTTACCC
The DNA here is from genome assembly GCF_030463565.1 of Pelecanus crispus. Lineage (NCBI taxonomy): Eukaryota > Metazoa > Chordata > Aves > Pelecaniformes > Pelecanidae > Pelecanus > Pelecanus crispus. The sequence goes on along the minus strand of NC_134649.1, from coordinate 24,048,461 downwards.
CTGAAAACCTGACACTGAGATGTCGATGTCAAAAGACAAGACTCCAAAGGAAGTACTACGATTAATTAAAGAACAGGGCAAAAAGAAAATCAGTTTTCTTCAGACAGGTGCTCATAGGCTGTAGAGCAATAGCTTGCTTTTTTGTCCCTTACCACTGCTTGCTCTTATTACAAATTAAAACCTGACTCGGAACTGCTGTAAGATTAATAGGAAGCTGAGAAACCCAATCCTAGGAAAGGAAACTTAATTGAGATGAAAAGTGACACTCATTCTTTGAAGGGTGTTTTTTTTTCCCCCCTTCATTATGATTTTAGGTCATCTCCATTTGGGGAGGGTTCTTCAGCACTCCCCAACCCTCGTTAGTGTTTGCCATGCTCAGAGCATACAAGGTGGTTGCTGCTTCCTCTAGCACAAAACCAGTTCTGTTACTAGCGATAAAAAAAACACACCAGGGAGAACAAAAGGACAGAGTTTGAGGTATAAAAGCCAAAGATAACTGCAATCTCCTTGAAGCCCAAGAAGTCTTAATACACTTCTAATCAATTCTTTTTCTCCTGTGCTGGATGATGGCTGGGATCTCAGTGCAGAGCCTCTCATTAAAGACAGGCTTAGCAGTAGGGAAAGTAAAAATTAAAATGAGATGTCATTGCAGGATAAGAAGTAATCTCTAACCTCATGAGAAGCAAAGAGGCGGTTGCTCAGGTGGTGTCTAGCAGAGCAACCACACCCCAGTGCACCAACTGGGTCTGGGAAATCCAGGTTAAATATAACCCTCAGAAAAGGGGAAACAATTATTTTGAACCCATTATTTTGATTATATTTCACCCACCTTACTGCCAGCCCACTGGTGTGTGTACCAGCACAGAGGGTGATGGAGGTCTTAAACTTCTCTTGTTGCTGAGAGGAAGGTAAGTAGCCACAGCCCAGGCTCTCCCAAAACACCCAAGCAAACACACACAGGTAGCAGAGGGCCAAAATGAGAGTCAGGGTCTTTCCCATCCTTCCTAGGCTGCCCAGACCAGAGAGCAGCCAGCCCTCTGAGCACCAGCCCTCCCTGGAAAACCCTTTCCACCGCTCGGATGGAGTCAAAATGGCATCGAGCCACTCACCAAAGGGGATTCACATGGGGCTTTGCCAGAGCAATGTCACTGCCGCTGCAGGAGGCTGCCTTTCTCCCAGGTCTGGAATAAAACTCAAACCAAACCATATGCTTGTCAGCATCATCCCATTTATTTTTGTGTAGGTACCCGCTAACAAGCGGTGGCTGTCACTGTCCCGTGTTTTTTTTTTGTGTGATGGTGTCACAACCACAAGGGCTGTGACTCATGGGCAGAGCCTTGGGTCTCACAGCATCTTTACAGCCACTCTGCGCCCTGCAGTGGGTGAATCAGAGCAGAAATCCGTCTTGGAGAGCCAGCAAGCCTGAGGACAACTCCACCAGCGCCTTGTGCGATAGTGAGGAGGACATACGGGCTGATTTAATCTCCTAATCATATTCTTAGGGGTCAGTTTGGGCCTGGAAGGAGCGTGGGCAGCAGGGAGGTGGGAAGGCAGGATGGTGGGTCCAACCAGGGAAGCACTGGAGGGACTCGAGGGCAGGGGCTGTGTTCATCCAGAGGGCACCCCATGCTCCGCGTCCCTGTCCCCGAGGGATGGGGCAGGGCTGCCAGAGCCAGCAAGGTGAGGACCCAGGGATGTTTCCTGCACCTGAGGCTTTTACGCAGCATTTCTTTACACAAAGAAAAGCAAATAAGCTCAAGCAGGGCGTCGCCAGGAGAACAAACACATGCCAACCAGGCAGGCAAACACCAGCTGGAAAACAAAACCGGAGCCTTGCAAATGGCTTCTGGCACCAGGGACACCCCCAGACCACACCGGGGGCTCGCCCCAGGTGTCTCCAAACCTCCTCCACGTCAGCCAACTGCACCCATGGATTGTCCCACTGGCTTTAACCAAAGTGCCCCAAGAGGAGCCAAGGTGGCTGTCACCACTGTCACAGGCCTGGCCTGGACTCGGCACAGGGGCGAGGGACCCCATGCACCTGCTTTGTATTGGGTGCTGCAGAGCACCCAAAAAAACCCACCAAGCTGGGCACACAAGACCAAAAAAAAAAACCACCCCAGTCCTAAACCTCATTTTTGGGGCCTTAAGCCCCACTTTGAGGTTGAACCTGTTGAGCACCAACTTGTTTTTAGAAAAACAACCCCAAACCCTCCAAACCCATTTTGGCAGCCACACCAGCAAAACAAGCTGGGCGAGTCCCCAGTGGGGATGGTGTGGCAGTGGGACAGCACCTTTCATCCGCCAGGTCACCCACAAAATCAAAGGCTCCAAGAGCCCTGTAACGCCAGGGCTTTGAAGAAGCAGCTTCAAGTCTGGCCAGAAATGTGGCCAGACCACAGACCCCCGCCCAGCACCCCAGGGTGCTACATCTCCTGAAAAAAATGGGGTGACACCACCCCAGTCCTCGCTTAGCCAACACCACCTCCACTGTGGCTTTCAAGTTGGGCCATTTTCATGCATTTCACCCATTTTCATGCATTTTGCTGCATGGGCCAGGCGGGCAGGTGGGGATTTGGGTTGCAGATGCTCAGGGAGGAGGAGGAGGAGGAAGGCTCACACTGTCCACCCCAGCAGGATGGGGCTGCAGCTCAGCACCCTCTGCAGGCATCCACTGTCCCCAGGGTGGCCCTGCCACCAGCTTGAGCATCACATCCCACAGTCTCTGCTGCCATCTAGTGAAAAAAACCCCGTCCCCTACGCCCGGAGCATCCCTGGCCCTGGGTGTCCCCCAAAAGCCACCCCTGGTCCCCCTGCCCCAGCCAGGGCTGTGCCCCCAGCCTGGTGTCCCCCCCGGCATGACACAATGCTGGAGAAGTGATGCTGAGCACCCACCAGCATGCCGGTGGCATTGGACCACACAGTATCCCTATGTGGTGTGACATTGGGGCCACAAAGCCCCAGGTCCACCAGCTCTGTCCCAAGGGGAGAACAAGGCAATGCCACCCATTCCTAAGCCCATGCGAGGACAGAGCTGTCCCCATGTAATCCACATCCTGAGGATGTGGCCAGCGAAGGGGCACCGGGACAGCCCAGATTCTGGGGTACCCCATTTTCAGGGCTTGCAGCCCAGCACCACCACAGCAGACAGGCGTGCTAGAAAATCCTGGGTTTATTTTCATTTAAAAGCCATTCTGAGCCCCAAGCAAGCAGCGAGCTCTTCCCCAGGGTGCAGGGATTTGGCCCCATCAGCACTTGTTCCAAAAAAATAGGAAAGAAAACCAAAATAAATTGCACAGGTATCACCTGCTGCCCCAGCATGCTCCTGGAGGACACTGCAGGATAAATCCTGTGGGATAAATCCTGCGGGATAAATCCTGCAGCACTCGGTTCTGCATGGTGATGAGATTAACACAAACCAGGGCACAGACACAGCTGCAATCCAGGACGTTCACCAGTGGCAGCCATGGGCTCCTTGCAGTACGTCTTAACAAGGCGAGTGGGGCTAACGAAGCCCTGGTCCAACACCATTCCCAGATGCGGTCCCTGGCGAGGACGCCTGGTCTGGGGGGACCCTAAAGTGCTTTGCAGGGACATACACACATATGCACCCCAAGATGCCCCGGTGCTCCAGGAGAGAAGGGCTGGGGGCCGGTACAGAGCCCAGCGGAGCTGGGGAGGCCCTGGATTGTATCCCCACCCTTGGGTGCTGGAATAGATGATGCCTCACAGGGCTGGTGGCCCCTTTCTCCCTATCCCTGCAGACCCCCGGGATTGGGGCCATTCCTCCAGCCACAGCCCTGGGGGTACCAAGAGGGGGATAAATAGGTGGGTTCAGCCCAGAGCCGCTGCCCCTGCTTCACCCAGAGCAGCAGCAACTCATCCATATTTTGGGGGGCGTTCCCAGTGAGCCTAAGGTCATCTTTTAACGAGAAAAACCCAAGTCTGGAATAAAAACCGGCACCCGTTTTAGCAGCAAGTCCTGAGGGGAGATCCAAATGCTTGGCAGCCCCGAGTCATTGTCCAGTGCTATGGTGCAGCAGCATCCCGAGCAGAAAATGGGTTTCCAGTAGGACAGGGAGTTGGCACCGGTGGCCATGAGCCGGCCAGGCGGTCCAGCCGTGAGCGGGTGCCAGTAGGAAGAGAGAAGATACTTGGTCCCATTTTACTAGCTGAGGGAATGCCAGGCCATGTGCAACAGCCACAGCCAGGAGGATGCAGCACCGGGATCCGTATGCAGGGTGCCACCGTCTCGGTGCCCGTCCTCAGCCAGCAGTGGGGTTAACGGTCACCTGCAAGCAGAGAGCAGGGTAAGAGGGGGCAAGTGGCTGTGGAGGCCCCATACCCCAGCCTGGTGCCCAGGCCCCATAGGCACAAGGAGGGAGGACCCCCCCGAATGTCCGCAACCCAAGGGAACCCACTCCTGTCCATCCCTTGCTGATGCCTGCAGTTGTGTTAGCCCCAGGGTGCAGCCCAGCTCCACCAAGACGCCTTGGTGCTTCCTATGACTGGGGAACCAGCCCCAAACCTGCAAGGAAACCTTTTCCCAAGGGCTAAAAGTCTCAGGGACAGCAGAGCTTTCCCTGGTCGCTCAAACCAGAAGTTGATGGGATCATCTACTGCATGGGGATGGCACTTTGGCATCTGCCATCAGCCATCCCAACAGCAGGCACAGGATAAGGGACAAAGCAAGCCTGGGACATGTCACGGAGCTCTTTGCACCACATCACTCAGTGTGTGACACTCATGGTGTGACCCACTTGCCCCGAAGTGTTTCTGAGGGTTCCTCACCTCCTGTGTCCGCGGGAGAGGTAGTCCCGGTTCAGAGAGCAGAGCTGCTGCTCCAGACGGAAGATGCGAAACGCCAGGTATGAGGAGGACACGACCAGGAGGCAGATGCTAGGAGCAGAGGAACAAGCAGAAGCGCTCAGCGGCTGGTGGTTGAGACAGACATTCCCAGCATAGTCCCCCATCCTCCCCATGCTGCGGCCACCCTTGGCACACTTACAGCACAATGAAGATCTTCAGGAGCTGGTAGTCGGAAGGTCTCAGCTCTGCCACACAGTTCTGCTCCACCTCCAGCTCCTCCTCAGTGTTTATTGCACTTTCTGAAATGCAAGCCCAGCGTCACCTTGCTGCTGACGCTGGGCAGATGCTCATGCTCCTCCAGCAACTGGGAGTCTTCAAGCATCAAATATTCCTCCTCCATGGGCTAACGCTGCTGGCACAGGCGTTACAGGCACACACCAAGGGCTCAGACCCTGCAGACAGGACACCCCATCCCATCCCCAAGACCCCATCACTGACTCCCAGCCTCAACCCTGCTCATCTGCAAGGCAGAAATCCCCTCCATGAGAGCAGAGGATGGATGAACATACATTTATGGAGATTTATGCCCAGCACTGTGTGCAGGGCAGGGCACAAACCCACGTTCCTGGGTAGGATGCAGCCCTCACCCGAAACCAGGGGCTCCTCGGAGGTGAAGGAGCTCTCCTTGGTGCTCAGGCTGCCAACAGAAGTTCGGTGGATGCACTGGTAGTCGGCATCTGGCAGCGACAGTGACAGCGAAGCGGGTGACACCTTCCTCCACTTGCCCTCAGGGACGATCACCTCCTGCGGGAACAGCCCCGGGTGAGCCGTGCTGTTGGCAGCAGTTTCTCCCACAAAGCCGGCAGTGTCGAGGGCATGGCGGGGCCAGATTCAGACCTGAACCTTACGGCATCACCATCAAGCACCAGCACATCCAAAACATCATCCTAAGGGTGAGCTGGTCCTTCACGATAGCCCTGTGGGGATGCAGGTTCCTACTGCCATAGGAAGGACCTGCCCATGCACCCCACGCCTGCCCCAAATAACGACTGCTGCCTCCTTCACCCTTTGGTTTGAAGCTCAGCACGGTCACCCATCATCCTCTGAGAGCCCCTTGTCTGCTCAGCATCCCAGACCCAGCACACCCCGGAAAGGCACTGAATTAAGCAGGGCGGCAGCCAGCTGGGAGGAGGGTTCCCCTCCCGAAGAGTCCCTGGGGCTGGAGCTGCTGGAGCTACATCCCTCAGAAGGACCAGGAGATGCTTCCAGCCTGGATCACTCCTGATTCACTCCTTGAAAAGTGCCTTCAACCCCTTGGATGCCACCAGCCCACAGGGGACATCCCACTTGTCACCTCCTGGTCCTGTGTGCAGGACCACTGGCCCACAGGGAACACCCCATTTCTCAACTCCTGCACCCAGCACAGGGCTACCAGCCCATGGAGGACACCCTGCTCAGCATCCCCGTACAGCCTGGCACGGCGCAGCACCAACGGCTTCATGACCAAGTGCAAACAGGGATGGGCCACCCACATTTCATGGAGGACACATCCCGCTGGCTGGGGATGCAGCCACTGTGGGCAGAGCTGAGCCCTGACAGGCTCCAAAGGCAGCAGGATGCAGCCCCTCGTGCTCCCTCAGTCACACCACGATTCAGCAGCCTTTTCCCTCTCCAGCCTCCTGGCTACAAGCCATCCCACTCATCCCACAGGTTTTTGGATAATTCAACCATGTTTCCAGCCTGTTATCCGTGTTCACAGCTGTGAACAGCACCAGCCGGTGGGAGCAGAGCAGCAGCATTTTGCACATCGCTCCAAAGTTTTTTGGTCTGTAAATGGACCCCCAAGACCAACCAGCCAGGTCATCAGCTTGTGCTGAGCCACAAGCTGTCCAAATTGTCCTCTTGACCCAGCCATTTCCGCCAAACCGGGGTATGAGGATCCCAGACAACGAGCTATGAAGGCAACGGCTGCATCCTCATGCCACCTTTCTTGGCAGCAAGGGGAAAGGACCGACTCTGCACCCTGCAAGTGGCTGCCAGCCAAACCTCAGCGTGCCAGGAAGGTAAACCCACCAAGGGGGCCAGGCGGATGCTCTCCTGCCCACAGCGCGAGTTCATGGGGGTCCTTCCGTCTCCCAGAGCTGCCCTGACCCTCACCAGTGACACAGCATCGGGCTCCTCTGTCAGCTCCTTCAAACTCAAGCTCTTCTTACTTGAAACCTGGAGGGGAGAAAGAAATGGGCATTACCGGCTGGGGCACCATCTCTCCCCTGATTCCCCTGAGCCAGACAATTGAATTTTGACATTTCTAGTGAGTCTATGAAGAGCACCCACTTAAAAAACTTTAAGTGGGTGTGGGGATTTTGGAGATGAAGAAAAGCATCTGGCAGAGGACAGGGCACCACATTGCTGCTTCCCACTGCCAAAAGCCCTATGGGGTCAGGGCTGAACTGAGGGCTCCTGCAAGTACCAGTCTCGGCTCCCGGTGGAGGGGATAAACCATTGCAGGGGAAAAAAGGGAATATCTGGGCAGAACCAGGCACATTTCAAAGACTAAGTTTGCTGGTTTGGCAAGAGGGCTGAGTCACCCAAATCACCATCCTGGCACACCCAGCAGCCACCCTTGCAGGCAGGGAAGGGCTCCAGCACCGCTTCCCATGTGCTTCAAAGGCAGGAAGAAGAGGAGGTCCCCACAACCCTCCTCTCCAGCTCAAGGGCTGATGGATTTCTTCCCCCTTCTGGCTTAATTCAATTTTTTTTTTTTACTTTGTACCTTTTTTCCTTCTTTTAAACTTTAGATCTGGGGAAAAGACAGCAATGTGTGGAGTGGCAGAACTAGTATTACTACCAGATTATAAATAATTTATATACATGCCCTGGGAGAGAGCAGAAACTCTGGGCTCTGCCTCTGTCATCCGTGACCCAGAAAAGGCCACCAGCAGCTCATGGGGACAGGACACCTACACGACTCCCAGGAATGGGCTCTGCCCCACCAGGATGCTCAGAAGCGTGTCAAGAAACAGCCACCATCATTTTGAACTATGAAACGGGGACAGTGGGACAGCCCCCTGAGTCAGGTGGAGGGGATGGTGGGGATGCAGCAGTATCATGAAGTGCTGCTGTTCTCAGTGGGCTCCTTCCCCTCTTCTTGTCCCTTGCTGCAGAGCAAGGATGCCGAGAAGAGGCAGCAGGGCACCAGGGAGAGGGCTTTGGGAGCAGTCCAAAGCCTTCATGGCAATGGCAAAGAGCTTTGCTCCCCAAGACACAGCCCAAAGGGAGCTTGTGGCTATCAAAATACCATCAAACACGGGGCGGAGGGTACCTGCAGGTGCGTGCAGACTCTCCTCAGGACGTCATAGACACTGTCACGGGATATGAGGGACACGAAGATGTACTGCAAGAAAAAGAGAAAAGCTGCCAGGAGAGATTTCCCCCATCCCAAGGCCAGTTCCCCAGAGGCAGGGGACAGGCAGAGACATCCTGCCCTTGAATCTCCCCTCTTTCGGGAGCCACATCCCCCACAGGCATCTCCCTGCGGCATTTCCTTGCTGCTATTTTTGCAGCCTGCTAAAATCTGGACCAGATTTTTTTGGGGCCCATTTCACTTGGCTGCTGTCCCCATGGGGCCTCCCGCGCTCAACCCAGAGGGATGCGGCAGTGAACGGGGCCAGGCGCAACCAAAAACGTCCCCACAGATCAGCATGAGGTGACACGGGGCAGCGCTCGCCTTCCTTGATGCAGAGCCCACACAATGTGCAGAGTAGTCTTGCAACCAGACCACTCTGAACGCCCAAATCCTGCCTTGTCCCACCCCCTGCTAAAATCCTGCAGGAATAACCTCCTCCCTAGGAGGGGACAGGCAATACACACTGCCACGAGCAGCACCTGGGCAGGCAAAGACTCAGACACACAAAGCAGTACTACGTCAGCTCACTGCGACCAACAACACCCAACGTGATTTAAAAGCTGGAAATTCATCCCCTTAACCAAGTTTTCTGCCAGCTCGGGTTGAACGCTGGCCCAAACCTTTCTCCTGCTTGCATTTAAGAAGTTTAAAGGTTTTATTTGGGCCTGGCAGAGATTTGTCAGGATCGGCCGAGTTTCACTTGGGCTTTGCTTCGCCCAGAAGCAAAGTGAAATTCAGAAACAAAAGCAAAGCCACAGTGTTTCCCCTGGCTGCCAGCATGGAGAGCAGTGCTAGCTTCCCAACTGGCCCATGCTTTCAGTCGGGGACGGGAATCACTTCATCCCCTGCTCTCAAATCACAGCAAACTCAGACCAGGGCATCCCCCGGCTGCAGCAAGGCCAGGTACCAATGCTCGAAGCGCTGGCATTACCTTTCTGCTGGCATTGGTGGTGATGGCCAAGCCGTTGGGCAGCAGCCGAGCTGTCTTGTGCTTTTTTATCAGCTGTACAGAGACCACTGGGATCACAACCTGGAGGGCAAAAAGACACAGGGACGGGCAGGGATGGGCACAGCATGAGCTCAGGGAGTTTCTTTCACAAGAGTTTCTTTTAACACGCATTGTAATTTTGTCCCAAGCAGATCGGCAACGCGGGGATTCAGCATTTCCCGGAGACAGCTTGGTTTTTATTAAAGGTCATGGCATCCCCGCTGCATTAATCTCGGCTTGGAGTTCGATTCTACTCGATCAAAACAGAAAGGACAAGGGGAAAGCATCATCCAGCGAGTCTCCCTAAGCCCCATCACAAGAGCCCCCCTGAAAGTCTAGGGAGGGTTAAAAATAAGGCAGGATGTAATTTATGGCAGGATAACTTCGTTGAAACCCCATACTTCCATCAGATATTTGTTTAAAGCAGCTGATATAAATAATTCAGTTCTTCAGCCCAGTTTTAAAGGAAGTCGTCTCTCCCCAAGATCCCCGTCAGCCACAAGACTAACGGGGAAACATCAGATTGTAAATCAAGAGGAAAAGCAAAGAGAGATTCAAATCTCCCCCCCCGAAACCTTTGATCTTCCTTCAAACACTGTTGGAGCTTGTAGGAGGTTTTGCATCAGGGAATTTTAAACCAAACCAATATTTGGTTTCCCCAGGCAGATGCTGCAGATGATTGGAGGGGGAGGCACAGCCATGCTCCCGTTCGCATTGGAGGCTTTTGACAGCAATTTTGGTGGTATTTGGGTGCAGGAGGGAATAAGTGGGCTTTGGCATAGCCTGGGCCACAAGCCCTACAGGACGGGGGTGAGCTGGCCCCCATGTTACCTTGATGTCCTTCCCAAAAAGGTTTGCGTAGAAGCAGAGCCAGTTGGGGGAGATGTAAAGCCTTCCCTGGATGAGGATGTCTCTCTGGAGGGCACAGGAACAAACTGCAATGCAGAGAGAGGGGGGCATGGCAGACCATGTGCTGGATCCTGCCACCCCCGTGTCCATCCCTCACTGTGTCACCCACCTTTCAGCACGCTCTCCTCTGTCGGGATGTCCTTGAAGAGCTTGTGGTACTGGGAGTTGTACTTGCTAGCGGCCTGAAAATGAAGCAGAGCAAAGTTATCTGGTGACCTTGTTGTTAAGGAGACCCAAAAAAACCCCACCCTCCTGCAAAAAAAATCTCCCTCTCCCCGCACCCGGGACTGGCACAGTGGGGTCCCACCAAGCTGGGGACGGTGGAGCCGAAGGGCTAGAGGAGGGTTGGATGATCCAGCACCCACCAAACGCTGTGCCATCCTCCCAAATAAACATTTCCCCTAATATCTAAGGAGGCGTCTGAGCCTCTGCGAGGAGCCAGCTTTCCCCCAGGCTCATCTGCAGGCAATTTATTTTGCCCAGAGGTTTCTCTCCTCCTCCTCCTCCTCAAGCTCTTCCCTTATTCGGGGCACGGTGACAATACTTGCTTTGCGCCCATCACGCCGCGCCATCCAGCTATTTATATTCCTGATGCCTCTTCAAAGCCTGCCGGCAGCCGCGGTGGGAAGCTCGGCAGGTTCGCCCTTAAATAATTCTGTGTATAAGTTAAAGGCTCCGAAGCAGTTCAAAGCTTTGCATTAAATCCACTCAATCAGTCCTCTAAGGCAGCGCAGGCAGATTTGTTCCCCCTGCACCAAAGGAGGCAGCACCCTGGACCTCAGGGTGCTTCCCAGGGACGTGGCTGTCCCTGTGGTGGTGACGGCTGCCACCCGAAATCCAAGGGACGAGACGCTTTGCCAGGACATGGAGAGATCCAGCACAGCTCAAAGGGCCCTGGGGCAGCAAGGCTGGTTTGCAGGCAGCACTGCAGGCAGAGCCCTCCTGCCTGCGGTGACAAGGTCACCTTTGCTCCGCACACCTTGTTACTGGATGAGCCGGGCCGTAAGAGGATCAAGGCTCTGCATCACCTGGGGTCAGCTTAGACACTCCCAGGAGAGATGTCAGGATGGTGGCAGGTGCCGGTGCGAACATTTCAGGGGGACACAAAGGGATACAGGGGGACATGGCGGGGACCGTGGCATGGCCTCTGAGCCACCCCTGGGCTGTCTTGACCCGCAGGTCAAGAAACACCCCCTGGCCCCAGTGCAAACTCGTTGCTGTCTAGTAACCCTCCCAGACGCCTCCAAATAATTGGCAAAATGTTTTTGTCCTCCATCTTTTTCATGGGCAAAGGCAAAACACCTCCTCCCTCTGCTCCTTCCTCTTCCAGAGCATCTCTTGTTTGTAGATGGACTGAAAAGCTCTACTTTGGGCATGATTTGCACAGCCAAAAAGGTTCAAACGGATGGGAACCGAGCTGCTTGCAGTCAAGATTTCCACTTTCTCTTTTGCTCTGGATGGAAAATCCTGAAAGTGTTTGCAAGGCAGATCACAGGCCACAGGAAACTGTCATCACCTCCCCTGAAAATGCAAGCAGGAGCCTCTGCCCTACACCAGGAGCTGCTGTGACTTTGCCTCCAGCTCCCACAGCCCACATTTGAGACCCCGGACGGACTTCTCTGTGGCAAACAGCCAGGGTCAGGCTACAACAAACCAGCCCATTCGCTCATGAAGCCAAAGACTTACCACTTCCCGGTGGCATTTCTTGATGTCTTCATCCTTCAGGGCTTCATTCAGGTGGAGGCTGGAAGGAAAAATAATCAGATAAGCGAAGAGCCCCAGGTCTCTCACTCAGTCCCTAAAAACATGTGCTGCAAGAAGAGACATGGCAAGACATAGAGGACCAAAAAGAGACCCTGGGAAGCCACATTTTGGGTGTCTCAGCAACTTATCATAGCATCGGGTGTGCAGGGACATCACTGAGGTTAAATAGTGGCTGCAGAAGGCTGATCTCTGCCTGGCACCGGGCTGATGGCAAGCTGGCCCATGCCATGGTGGAGGCACCGGCGCTGGGGTGCCCATACCCAAAACGCACCCTGGCACTGGGGAAGGAGCCCAGAGCTGGCCCTGGCAGCAGCCTAGGACAGGTTAGGAGCTGGCGATGGGCAGCTTCGGCCAGGTCAAGATTTCCCCAGGGAAAGCACAAATGGGAATTTCAGAACATGCCCGGGGCAGGAGGATGGACTCAGCTTTGGCCATGCGTGGGGGCACCCATCCACATCCATCACACAGGCAGATGAAGGGAGAAAACACAGAGACAGTGAAATCATCCCAACCGCCTCAGCAGCGGGAAGACTGGTCCCCTTCCCCAAGCCCCTCTCCCCTCCCTGCTTTTATAGACCAAATATTTGAGGACAAAAACAAAGAGGAGACCCCCTGTGCCCAATCCCAGCTGGCAGGCTGCATTTGTGGCTCAGAGGCAGCAGGGATGCTGCAGGAGGTGGAAACAGGAGAAAAAAGAGCAAATGCTTGACTGCAGACCCTGGGACCCCACGGTGACGCTGCCCCTCACCTGCCGTCAAGGGAATCCAAACTCTTCTCCTTGTGCGATGCCTCCAGTTTCTCACGGCCATGCATGGGCTCAGGGCTCTTCAGGGGAGCTGTTTTTTCATGCATCGGTTTGGCACTGCAAGGAGAAGCCCATTAGCCCCCAGGGGGAAGGGATAAAGGAGAGAGATGTGTTTCAGAGCTGTAACTCCATTCCCTTCAATCCCTGTCTGCACAGAGACGTTTGTATCTCTGCCACTCAAGGACAGCCGGAATATTTCTGTGATTTCTCAAGTCACGTGGAGGAAAAAAAGGGCATTTCTTGCCAGGAACTCCCCAGCGCTTGCAACCGAGTAGCCAAGGACCAGCGGTTCCCTCCCCACTGCCTCAGATAACACCCTCCAAAGCAGAGCCTCTCCCCCTCAAGAGACGGAGGTTGGGATGGGAAAAATCACGGGTCTGCAAAACTCCCTGGGGTGATGGAGACTTTGGCCAGAGGGTGCCAGTATCTGCTCCTCCAGGTCAGCAAAGCACCATGTTCCCAGGGCAGAGCCTGTGCCAACGGCACCACCTCCCTCCTTTAATTTGTCCCCTCTCATTAAAGCCCGTTATTTACTATCATGAATTTTATCAGAGGTGCTTATCGTCTGCGACAGGTAAAGTAAACACACTCTCAGCACCATGCAGGGAAGGTTATCACCCGGCAGGCCAGAAAGGTGATGCTTCCGCCCTTGGCAAACTGCAACCGGAGACTGCCGTGCCGCAGCACTTCTGGCACAGAGAGCCAAAGCCGAGTACGACCTCAGGGGACCGATGCCAGAGCAGTGATCCATGGGCTCTGGCGGCATGGCAGAGCTGGCAAACAGCCACCAGACCTATGGAGAGGAAATTATTCAAGAGAAAAAAGCTCAGCTCAACAGGCAGGGAGCGATGCCAGAGCAGGTGGGGGACAGGCAGGACAGCAGTGGGCAGGATGAGTGCCAGCGGGCAGGACGAGTGCAGAGCTGAAGTGCATCCTGCTGTCCACAGGGACGATGCTGTGGGAGTATGGCAGAGCCAAGGGGGAGAAGCCATCCCAAACTGCTTCCTAAATAGACGGGCTCTTTTGCTGCCCCGTGCTTCCCTATACACACCCTGCTCCCACTCCAAGGGGTTGTCTGAAGGGAAACCCATCTAAATAATAAATCCCCCATGGACTCAGAGAAAGCCAGGATGGGGGTGCTGCACCCCGACACCTGTCACCCAAGCAGCCTGAGAGTCAAAGACGTGTGATCCCCCGTGTTCCCACAGCCTCAAGGGCCCAACCAAAACACTGTCCCGATGTGATGGAGCTGGGCTGAATCCCAGCCAGAGGCATGGGGGATCCTCCCTCAAGATGCAGCTACACAAGGCTGCAGAAAAACCAAACACAAATCACCGGTGCCACATGGTTAGGACTGGGCTGGGAACCAACCCCTGGATCCCCGCAGCCAGCGTTTGCAAAGCAAACGAGCCTCCCCCATGGCCCCAAAGCCCAAGCATTGTGGGGATGGGATGAACACCCCGAAGTTGTGGGGTTTCTTTAGGAGAAGCTCAGGTCAAATGGTGTGTCTGGAAGGGAAGGGAGATTCTACCGACAAGAAGCACCAAAGTAACATCTTTTGGCATTGCACCAAACGGCTTTTTCCTTGCCCAACTCCTTGGACACCCCGTGCCTTCAGGATGGGCAGCCCTGTACCACAAACAGCCTCTGCTAGATGATGCCACACTGCCCTGAAGCTGAAACTTCATGGAGGCGCCGAAGCCTTCATCCCCCCTGCCCCCATGCTGGAACAGGGCTTCCAACCCACTCTGGAGCCTCCCTCTCCAGCGCTCAGCCCAATCCAGCTTCCCCCACGTCATCCCTTAAATCCTGAAGCGGTTGTGCTGTTTAATCCAGGCGAGCGGATTTAGCCCTAACCGGGGCTGACACCATGGGGCACTGCGTGGGGACAGGAAGAGGCACCCCCTGCTTGAGGTGAGGGCATTGAGAAACTGCCCCAAGGTCACCAAACACACAGAAAACCCCCGAAACAAGAAGAGCCAGAGGCTGGAGAGCACTTGGAAGCACTGCACAGCCCTGTCCTGGTTTTCTCTCCCTTTTACAGTCACTGCCAGGGACAAGTCCCAGGTCAGATGGTCCAGATGGCACCAGGCTGCTCCAGGGAGAGTCTGGGGGCTGCGAGGAGCATCCTCTGCCCAGCAGAGACATCGCAGCAGCTGCCTTGTCTCCCTTCTCTAGATCTTGCTCCGTCCCGGCTCCCAGATGCAGCAGGGACGGAGATCCAGGGTTCAGGAGCACAGGATAAGATAAGTTTGGGCTCCAGGCACAGCTGATGAGGAGGTCTCCGTGCCAAGAGCTGCTTCCAATGCCAGCATAGGGAGGAAAACACTTTCTAGCAGCTCATGCCATCACCCTCCTCAAGGAATTTTTTTAGCAGGAAGCTGCTCCTGCAGGAAAACCATCATCCTGAGTTGTCCCAAACTACAGGCAGAGCAAGAACAGTCAGAGTGCAAAGCCCCTGAGATGTGGCAGAGCAGGTGGGCACATGAGTCCCCAGCAAAGGGAAAACATTACCAGTGACCTGCCGACCCTAGCCCACCGTACCGGGGCCGACACCCCCCGGCCCATGCAGGCTTCCTGAGACCCCCAGCTCGCCTCCCAGGCTGTGGCTTTGCCAGGCGAAGCCTGGTGCTTCTCCCTCCCCACAGATCGGCATCTCCCTTCCCTTACACAGCACTGAGATCCGGCCTGGAAATGGTCCGGTGCAAGCCCCTCCGGCAGCGTTTGATTTTCGGTGGATCCCTTCCCCACTGTCCGTGCAAGCGAGGGCGAAGTGCACAGCGGAGGCAGGAGAGAGTGAGCCAGGGATTTCACCTCCCAGAAAAAAACCCCAAGGATCAGAGCCAGAGGGAGGCACTTGCGGCTGGGCTGCCTCGGCCCGAGCGAGCCCGGGCAGGATCCGGCGAGCTGCCCTTGTTCCCGGCTTTCAAGGTCATTTCAATCCCGTGTGTTGGCTGCTGGAGCGGAGCCACGGCCGAGGATGCTGGAGGGGAACGGCCAGTCCCGAGCAGCGCTGTCAGGAGAGAGGCAGGAGGTCAAGGGAAGGAGGGAGAGACGGAGCCGTGTGTGTGTCCCCAGGTCCTGCGCCTCGGGCGGCCCCCCTCAATACCCCCCAGGGTCCCCCCCCGGGAACCGCCTGTCCCTGGGGCCCTGCACCCCCAGATGAGAGCCAAGGCCTCGGTCCCAGCAGGTCCCAGGATCGCTCCCAGCACTCGGGACACTGCTTTTTACTGGGCGCCGCTCTAAGAGCCCCACGCCACGGAGAGCGCCCGGCCTTAGTCCCCTCGCGGCCCCGGGCCCCGGTGGGGCAACGATGGGCCGGGAGAGCTCGGCCGCCGCCCAGCACCGGGCCACGCGGGGACAGCGGCGAGGAGCGGCCGGGGCAGCCCCCGCGGCCAGTCCCCAGCCTCCGCCCGGGCTCGGAGCCGCCCCCCGAGGCAGAACCGGCGGCTCCCGGGCCGGGCAGCGGCAGGACCCCCCCGCCCCGGTTCGTCCCCTCAGTGGGGTGGGGGGGAGCCTCGGCGTTTCCGCGCTCCTCTCAGAGCGCGATGCCGCCGGCGGCCGGCCGGGGGCAGGCCGAGAGCTGGCACCGGGCTCCCCGGTGACAACAGGGACGCGCCCCGCGGCTCCCGGCCGGGACCCGGCACCCCCGCAGCTCTCCCCCTCCCCCACTCGCCCCCCCCTACCTGCGCGGCGGCCCCGCGCTGCCCGGCGCCGCCATGCCCCGCGCGCCCGGCCTCCTCGCGGCGCTCCGGCGCCCGCCCATTGGCCGCCCGCCACCTCCCCGCCCCCGTCGTGCGCCCCCATTGGCCGCTGCCGCCCGCCGTCTCGAGCGCCCCTCCCTCTGCCGCGCCCCGCCCACTGGCGGGAGGGGGTGGAGTCTAGCGGGAGCCCGCCTCTTAAAGGGCCCACGGACACCTTGCTCCCGTCCTGCTGTGGCCGGAGCTCGGGGCTACCCTCGTTCCGGGAGGGGGTCTTAGCCCCCGCGGCTGGGGCAGGGAAGGACCCGGGGCTGGGGCCGCCGCACCAGGCCACACACCAGGTCCCCTCCAGGCTCTGCCCATGAGTGCAGTCTTCCCCCGGCACCCCCCGCCAGAACCCCACCGCGAGCCCTCCCACAGCCCAGGAAGCAGAGCAGGCTGGCGGTGCTTCAGCTTCTCTTTATTGGTGGACAGTTGTGCTCTACCACCCCAAGGGCCATCAGAGTGCAGGGAAAGGGAGAAGGCTCTGGAGGAGGAAACACGACTAATACACGAGATGCTGCAAGGGGAGCATGGGAAGCTCTTCGCACAGAGGTGAAGCGTGCTGGGAGCCAACACCCTTTTTCTACCCCCACCCCGAAAAGAAAAAAAAAAAAAACAGCTTAGAGGATTCACCTTGGATTTGGTCTGTGGGGAGGTTTCTGTCTGGGACAGCTGCATAGGAGGGGGGGCAAGTGGCAGCTTGCCTTGAGTAAGGAGGGTTACAGCAGAACCGTTGACCACACATCACCTCCTTCCCTTCCCAAAATAGGGGCAGGGAAAGGGACATTTCACAGCCTGAGGACAGTCACTAGGCTGAGTCCTCCCAGCAGCATGCAGGAACCTCCTATGCTGACTCCAACATAGATCAGGGCAGGACTTCGCTACAGGGACAGGTTTTTTAAAAAAAACTAAACACTTCAAGTTTTTTTTTTTTTTTAGTGATTTAAGGTCTCTTCCCCCTGCTGCTGCTGCACTGGGTGGTGTTTAGCAACCTACATCCGCTCTAAGGACAAGAAGAACATCGCAAGCGATGGCTGGTCTAACGCAAGGGGAGAGGGAAGCAGCGGGGAATGGGGAAGGAAGGTGGTTGCTGGTTGGAGTCAGTCGTTCAGGGAACGGGCACCACGCGCATGGTGTTGGTGTAGCCCGAGCCGGGGCGCCAGCCCGTCAGTACAATGACCAGGTCGCCGGTCTTGAAGAACCCACGTGCTTTGCCTAGGAGAGGAGAGAGGGAGGTTTCAGAACTCGGGTCCCACCACCATCAGCTTGCCACAGGGGGAACATCACTTGTCACCCACCCACCACCAAGGTGCAGGGGCCAGCCTGTCCCATGGCAGCTGCGGCTCTGAATTAGTATCAAGACCCCATCCTCCTGCTGCCCACCTATCTTGGACCCTTTGCCTCTGCTTTGGGCTCCTCTGTGACACAGAGCTAGAAATTCAACAGCACTGGATTTGGAGAGGAGCTGGAGAAGGCAGTCATCCCGCTCTGGGCTTCTCTTGTCTCTCAGGAGTGATAAGCATCATGGTTTGATTACTTACCACACTAAAACCAACCTGATTTTCTGCTGGAAGCTATTTTAAGGCAGCTGTGACAAACCCACTGCCCCATTTCCCCATCGGATGCGGCTGTGCTTATGCAACTGCAGTCCCCCATTTCCCAATAGGATACCGTTACCACGCAGGCAGCCACTTCCTCTCCCTTTGTCACCAGTCCCCATCAGTAACCCCAAAAGCACCATCTGAAGTGCTCAGGATGCTCAGGACCACCACATCCCACCAGACAGTTCCCCAGTGAGTGTGGAGCAGTATCACTTACCAACATTCATGCCCAGGTTCACGCGGAGGTCGACATCCTCCGCCCACGAGTCATGGGCTGGTTCTTTGCACAGGACAGGGAAGATGCCCCGGTAGAGGTGGGCCTGACGTGCTGTCTGGTCATTACGGGTCACAGCAATGATGGGAGCCCGTGGGCGGTACCGGGACACCAGGTGTGCTGACCTAGAAAGAAACCAGACACAAGGTGAAGCACCACATTACAGGCACAGCTGCCCAAGAGTGAGCTCGAGGAAACTTGTGTACAGCCAGAGGGGCACCTCCACTCACAGCACAAGCAGCAGCAAGGCTTGCCTGTCACCCTGGAGGGCTCTACAAAACCCCTGGAGGGACACAGATGATGACCACAGGAGATGCTGGCAAGACCCAAGCTCACCAACAAGCTTGATGCTCTGCTGAATTCCCAGTTAGGCAACTGGGCAGGGACCACCACCAAAGGCCATCCCTTGGCAACAGTCCCTACTCCAGTCTCGGGGTGAAAACCACCTCGCCTCCAAGTTTAGGAAGTGCCATCTGCGTGTTTTGGCCCCGTAAACAAGCCTTTATTTGTCTCTGTTGCTATGTTAAGGTGGCGAGGTGCCATTTATTCTGGCCTCTGCAAGCAGTCCTTGGCATCTCAATGGGGGTCCCTGCAAGTTCGCTCTGCTTTGAGCAGCTCCCGGTTTATGGGATGGAAAGAACCCATGCCAGCAGTGCTACCCAAAGCTTGCCAAGGAGGAAGCCATTTGCCTCCCAGCCACGTTCACCTGCTGAAGCCAGCAACAGGCCAGTTGCTCCGCACAGAGCTCTGCTCTTGCGCCCAACATCAAGCAAATGCAACTGAGGCCAAAATTTATACCGGGAAGTTGGGCACAGAATCCTTAAAATGCCTTAACATAGCAAGCAGCACACACATAGTGGGGACTATGGCTTCCCCTTCCCTGGACACTGCTTACAGAGGGCATCTGCAAATAAATGGAGATTAAAACTGCCAAGGCCATGACATTTACAGCTCCATGAGGATGCCAGTATCTCCACCAGCTTTTGCAGCCTTGTTCAGCAGAGCCAAGCTCAGCAATACTCAAAACACTGCTGCTTAAAGTAGGCAGTAGCAGTCCGCTCAAAGCGCCCAAACACACGTGCCAGCTCTCAGACAATCCTTCCCATGCTGTCCAAGAAGCCTCCCAGTAGCTCCAGGAGAGCCAGGTACTCAAAGGCTGTAACAGAATCCACAGCTAAAAATATTCAAATATCAGAGTTCAAATATCTTTAAAAAGGTCAAGTGTAAGACTGGAACCTTTTACAAAGAAACATTAGAAGCACGAGGGTATCCAGAAACTCAGTGCTTATAGTCATTCCTCATCTCTGTAGAAAGTGGCTGCTCACATCATTTTAAGCTGTAAATTTGGGTGAAGGATTCACTGACGGTCCAGTTCTTCAGGTAGACCATGCCCAGCACATATAATCACATCTCTGCTGCTGCACTATTTCTTTGGTCCGAATCCAGTGCAAGAAATTCAGATTCTCTTCCAGAAAGCAGTCTGAGACTTACAGTTGCACATGCTTTGAGGGTGGGCAGCCTAGTTCCTCTAGATGGAAAAGCTGATCAGCAAGGGTTCAGCTTCCTCCCCACAACTGGAAGAATGAGCCTCTACTCAGTGGCTGCCACTGTCACTAGACAGAAATCCCAAACTATGTAGTTCCAGCGCATCTGCATTGCTGTCTCTCACCTGCAGCCAAGGCACTGAGCTCACCTGAGTGCAGGCAGCACTTGGCTGCTGGGTGCCTGCCAGATGCCTGCCTACTCAGTGAGATTACTCGCAGGCAGGCATAAGGAAGCCTGTAAGAGGAAATTTCCAACACTTTCAGTTTCCCCAGTTCAGTCTAACAATTCTAGACTAAGCAGTCCCTCTGCACCCCTCGGACTTAGGCAAGCAGGGCTGATCCCTGAAAGGTTCAGCAAGAGACCTATAGTTTGGATGCTACTATGAAAGGCCAAGTCCTCGATTTAAAAAAAAAAAAAAAAAAGATTCTGCATCCACTGAACTTCTGCCTTACTGTTAAATTGAGGATTTCTTGCCAAGAAGTTTGAATTGAAGCTGCAACGCTTATTCTGCCTTGACTCTTCCAGCCAGCACTGCTGGCAGAGATGCCATTCACAACAGCAAGGGGAGGCAGGGCTCCGTGCTGATGCCACGCTGGCAGAGACAGGCTGAGGAACTCTGAGGTTACATATGTGCAGATGTTTGAGATCTCTGCCCATCTCCCGAGGAACCGGCATTGCAGACAGATGGCCTGGGCTCTCAGTCGCTGCCAAAACCCAGGCTTCACTGTTACAGCTCTAGTCTTTCAAAGCCATCTTTTTGTGAGTCTCCTTCCCCCACCCTGTCACGAAGCAGGCTCGACCTGAGGGAACCTGTCACCTCCTACCTTCCAGACTTGGTGAGGACAATAATGGCCCCACTGCAGCACTTGAAGGACGCTTCCACAGCGCCAACAGCAGCGGCCTCCGTGGGATCACAGTTCAGGGAAGTCAGACGACGCAGTTCCTCAAACAACTGCCTGTGAAAGATGGCGGCTTCGGCCTCCCGAGCAATCTATAAGAGCAACACGCGTTCGGGAAGACAACACTCACGTCAGTCGCTCGGGACAGCACAGGGTAAGGTGAGGTGCTCTACCAGCAAGGTGTCACACAAACACCGTCAGCTTTTGACATGAAGAGTTACCAATTAGCAAGCCCAGATTTAGTTGGGCTGCAACACTTGGCCACCCAAACAGCACAGCCATATAGAGGAACCATTCAAATCTCAAGGTTTCTTTTCTGAATTGGTGGCACCTACTGAGTCACCTCGCCCTGCTGAGCCCACACTCAGGTGACATTCATGCCAACTGCCAGGCACTCTCGCTCTGCTCCTGCCTACCTGGAGTCCCTCCCTGCCACAGAGATGAACTCAACTCAGACTGCAGCGGTTATGCAAGGCTGATACTGTAGCAGCAAGCTGCTTGCTAAATATTTGCAGTGTTAGAACAGAGAGTGGTTTTACTCATTGAAACAACCGGCACCAAGCCTCCTCTCTGAGCCCTACCTGCCAGACTCGGTCAGAACTATCAGGGCTGGAGCTAAGCATTTAAAAGAAGCCTCCACTGCGCCTACTGCCATGGCATCAGCAGGGTCCCTGTTGTTAACATTGAGGCGGAAAATTTCTTCAAACAGCTGACGATGAAACATTGCAGCCTCAGCCTCACGAGCGATCTGCGGACCCGAGTAAGAGGGAAGGAAGAAAAAAAAGAGGAAAGAAAAGAAGGAAAGATATACCAGAGTAACATGAGATCACATTAATTTGCTTAATTGTCATAGTAATGCATGCAATAGGATATTAAAGGTCAGGCTGTGAAACTTTTTTTGGCTCTCAGGTTGTGAGTCTGCTGAATGCACCACAGTCTAACATGCCACAGTCACGCCAGCTGGTCCACCACACTGTTTAACTGGCAGGCCCTGGTCATTGGGCAGGCATTTCAAAGGTGGCATTCTTGCTATATTTTGGAGTCCTTTCAGAGCAGGCAAATGCAGATTGCTCCTCAAGGACCAGAGCAAGCCAGCTCAGAGACAGACCACGCTTTGTTGCAGCTGCTTATTACTTTCTTGAGAGACTCATGCTATCTACCAGCCTGCTGATGGTCCTGCCTGCAATTCCTCAAGAGGAAATCTCTGTAGCTCCATGTCCCCCTTCATACTCTCCCAACACCGAACAGCACTGCTGGAATAGTCTTCATGGAGCCACCATGCAAGCAATGCACTTTCAACATCACCCCTGAAGTTGGGAGACTGTCTCTCTCAGCTTCATTAGATTTAGTTTAACCTGAGAGCCAATAAAGTTTCACACCTCCAAGTGCTATACCAACTTCCCTTTTGGTAATAGAGAAATAAATAGGAACAAGTCTTCCTTATAGGGTTGTCACAAAATGTATGTTGGGGTGTTTGTAGAGTGCCAGACTTGTACAAGTGAGAGGTACAGAGGCACAACTAAGGGCTTTCTGTTCAGGCTAAGCATTTGCAACAAGTTCAGTAATCTATTCATCCCAGTATGCTGGATATCACTCACACTTAAAGACTATTCTCATTTCAGAAGGCTGCACTAACCTCTGACAACCCAATAAAGAAGGCTTGCAGAGACTAGAAAAGCATGCAAAGGTTGATCACCTTTTCAAGGACAATTTCATCCAGTTACTCCAGAAAGTGAGCAGCTGCTACACAAAGCATGATGAGTTGATGTTTAAGCAGAAACTGAAGCGCCATTGTAGTGAAAGCTTTGTAGTTAGACCCCTTCCAAATAAGAATTTTGCTACTCTAGTATTAATGAATTATTTTATGTGATGCTAGGAATAATCCCTCTTCCACACATATGAGTTTAAGCCAAAGTAGTTAAGTATCTTATGTCTAAAAATAACAGGACAAGCCCACTCCCAGAAGGAGGAAACAGCCTGTCCAATATTTGGAAAATTGCTACTAAACTGAAGGCACATGGCATTTTTGTCACAGAGATGCTAGCTACTAAAGGGCAAGCTCATTTCTACAAGGCTAGCTGAAAAGGGATTGCTAAGCAAAACCACTGCAGAGTCCCAGCAAAGCTGGACAGACAGGTCGGGGACAGACAGGTCGGGGACAGACAGGTCGGGGACAGACAGGTCGGGGACAGACAGGTCGGGGACAGACAGGTCGGGGACAGACAGGTCGGGGACAGACAGGTCGGGGACAGACAGGTCGGGGACAGACAGGTCGGGGACAGACAGGTCGGGGACAGACAGGTCGGGGACAGACAGGTCAAGTCTTTTAGAGAGCTGCAAGGATGCTACATAGCACAGACCCTGATCGTTCTCAGCATCGCAGCCCATGTTCACTCTCTGCACCTCACTACAGATGGGAGCTCTACTTGGAATGCTCCTGTAGCAGCAACAAATACAAATAAATACATAAACCCCAACTGATAACCGTTTCAGTCCAGGAAATGCATACAGGAGCTGCTCTTTACCAAAGGTAAGACCTCTCCCTGTTATGACCCCTTGGCCATTTCAGATGGAAATATTCATCTGCTCTGGCCATGCTGCAGATTTTCAGACCATGGTTATTCAGGGCACTATTGCCGGGCAGGGCTTCTCTCAACTAACATCAAGTGAATTAGCTCAGATGAAAAGATCCTGACTGTAGGGGTACGTGCTCCTACCATCAGAGAGTTGGCACCTTGCTGTCCGTGACGTTACATTAAATGAAGTGAATCTGTTATTTGCTCCTCTGCACAGAGGGTTAAAACCTTCAGTATTTCCACAGGGGCCTGGCAGAGTGAACACCACTATTCCTAGGTCTGCAGGAAGAGGGAAGCACATGCAACAGATCCTGAGCTCAGGCTACAGGTACAGTACCACCTGCCCCAGTCCAAGTGTTAATGCCAGAATGGAAACCCAGATGTAAGGTTTGCTACAGCAAGTTTCCACCTCTTGGTAGAAAGTCAACTCTCATGATTTAGGGGGTGAAAAACTGAGGAAGAACCTTTTAGGTGCACTGTTACTGTTCAGCTTGTAAACCACTAGTCACTGCCCAGTAATCATCAAGTCGTATTTTACATTTGGCATGTGCGAAAAACACCACTCCATATTGACCAGATAAAGGTAAAAGATCTTTACATAATGCACTGCAAACAAACACTAGCTGAGTTGATTAATCTATATAACCTGAATTCCAAATAAAACCGGTGAGAGTTGTAACTGGTGAGAGTTATCACTGCTGTGATTCACAGCACTGGTAACTGAGGAGAAGTAATAGTTGTAGATATGTGACATCAGGCTTTTTATCAGCTGAAATGTGAGCTGGGTGAATGCAAAGCAGAGCAGAGGTTTCTGGCAGTTCAGGCATGTAAAAATATGGTGCTGTCAGTACTCATGCAACAAACACCCCCAACACCAAGCACACCAGGTGCTGAATGCAACAGTGCTGTAAATCAGACTCAGAAGGCTCCCCCACTCCCCCAAGGAAGAGTCAGACGATACCTTTCATTATCTAGAGATAGCTTAAGCAGCTCCTTGACCTTGGAGAAGCTTAAGGCATTTAATATACCAAAACAGGGCATTTGGAGAAATTCATACCAAGGTAGCAGCAAACACCGCTTTATCCTGGCCTAAACAAAAATTAATAAGAGAAATCTGAAGTTTTACACTTCAGAGCACTGCAGAGCAGTTCTCAGCTCTGCCCGCAATAGTTTGGAGCACACAGTGAAATTTCAGGCCCTCAGGACCATGCTAGGTAAAGAAACACCCACAGCGGGAGTGTGAATAAAGAAATCACTGCTTTGGACTGCTAGGTGCTGCCACCTAGCACCAGGCACATTTAGATCTTCAGGTGCCTGGCTCAGATGGAAGATGCAGGGCAAGAGAGGACTGCTACTTTTACCTGCAGGACAGGCCCCCCAGCAAAGTGAAGGCAGTACTCACAGCGTGCTGCATGCGCACAGCCTCGAGTGGGTAGTCTCCCTTGGCAGTCTCTCCAGAGAGCATGATGCAGTCTGCTCCGTCCAGGACGGCATTAGCAACATCGCTGCCCTCAGCACGGGTCGGGCGAGGTTTCTTGATCATGCTTTCCAGCATCTGGAAGAGAACAAATCCAAAGAAATCAAGACACTGCAGAAGGAACCAGCTGCTTTTTCACTAGTGCACTTCAATATACTTTTTAGATAGGGCAGAAGACAGGATGCAGCCTAAGGACTCTGGAAGAAGAGCTCTCCCATGGGTACAGGGGAGAAAGGTCCCTAGCCAGCTTTGAATTAAAGCATCTACCAGTGAGAAAAACCATTTCATTTTTGTACCCATTCTACATTTACTCCTTTTCCAGGGAGATTTCACCCACACAACATCAGAGACACAGTACTCTGACTTTCCAACTTAACTTTTCTGCACAGGGCTTGGTCCAAGGAACTCTGAGCTCTTTAGAGCAGAGTATTGCATTAGATATCTTTACAGAAAGCTCAAATCCAGACACAGGTTGCCAAATTAGCATTTAGGAGTTTGGTTTTTTTCATCTAGAACTAGGTAAACAGCAAGGTCTGCACCAACTAGCATCACCTCCATCCACACAAGATTTCAAATTCTTTTCACAGCATGGTATGTACAGGCTAGTAAACTCAGAACAGCTAACATGACCAGCCTCCTAAGCACCTACTCTGAAGACAGCAGAAAACAGGACAGCTTTCCATGAGGTTAGCTCTTCCTACCCCCTTCTCCCAGAAGCTAGTATAACTCCACACACCAAAGCCTGGCCAGCTCTCCTATCTTCCTCAGGTGCTCAGCTTTCTCCCAGCTGCAGCTCACCACTGGGCAAACATCACTCATTTCCTCATGAAACACCACCAGAGGCAGCATTTCTGTTATATTTCAGTAGCAATACAGGAAGGAGGAGCATATGCCACTGTAAATCCAGAACCTTGTCTGATGACTACTGTCTAGAGACAGTTTTCACTTCCACAGCCTGTGCAGAGCAAGCACAGCCAGGAAACCAGTCCTCCCAGTGCCCGAGGACTATCCGCATATGATCCCTACTGGAACCAGTGAAGCCGAGCATCAGCTCTCCCTCCCTCACTAGCAGCTCCCAGAACAGTAAGGAGATGGATCTTTTACTCAGTTCCTTCTGATGCTGCAGTGTGGGCACATCTTGTAAGATACCTAGGAACCTTAGCAAGTCTTCTGTTAAGACACAGATGTGCTGCTACAAGATGTCAAGGCAAAGCATAAGTGATTTTTTCCCAGAATTTCTTTAGTCAGCCCAAAAGGCTCATACTGCATGAAGTTTTGAAGGGCAAAACCTTGTCCTGGTTTCATCTGGGATAGAGTTAATTTCCCTCCTAGTAGCTGGCATAGCGCTGTGTTTCGGATTTAGTATGAGAATAATGTTGGTAACACACTGATGGTTTAGTTGTTGCTAAGTAGTGCTTACACTAAATCAAGGATGTTTTTACCTTCCCATGCTCTGCCAGGTGCACAAGAAGCTGGGAGGGGGCACAACCAAGACAGCTGACCCAAACTGGCCAAAGTGCTATTCCCTACCATATGATGCCATGCTCAGTATATAAACTGGGGAGCAGGGGGCGGAGAACCACTACTTGGGAACTTGCTGGGTATTGGTTGGGAGGTGGTGATCAACTACATTGTGCATCACTTACTTTGTATAATTTTTTTATTATTATTATTTTCCCTTCCTTTTCTGTCCTATTAAACTGTCTTTATCTCAACCCTCGAATTTTACTTTTTTTTTCTTTTCTTTCTCGATTCCAACTGGGGATGGGGGGACTGAGTGAACGGCTGTGCAGTGTTCAGCTGCCTGCTGGGTTAAACCACAACAGACCTTGAGCAGCCACACAAGAGGTCCTGTAACCTTACTGGGGAAGATCCCAAGCACATCTTTAAGAAGTGCCTCAAGATAAGCTATTCAGCTGTAAGCAAAACCTCTTTGCTCTTGGCATCTCACTCACTAGCAAAAACCACCAAGCCATGACAGCTACTGACATTCACACCCTGCCAGACTCTGGCAGTTACAAGCTAGCGTTGTGTTTCGAGTACCTGAGTGGCACAGATGATGGGTTTGCCAGCCCTATTGCAGCGCCCAATCATCATCTTCTGGGCAAGGAAGACTTTTTCAGCAGGGATCTCGATTCCCAAGTCGCCACGGGCCACCATAATGCCGTCGCTGGCCTCCATGATCTCATCAAACCTGGGAGTAAGAGAAGAGGTTTGTTACCCCATTTGTTCTGCAAAGCACCTTCCCTTCTGTTCTGTCCTTCCCTTCTGAAAGGGAGCATCGCTCTGGAGCACGATATGCAGCTATGCTGTCTGCACACGGGCTTTCCACATGCCATTTTGGTATCCTGTAGTGCCAAGGTAGGAGGAAGAAAAACAAGACCAAGTCATAGCATATATAAAGTGCTATGTAAAGCTTTCTAGAGCTATACAAACACAGATCGATGGAAGTGCGAGTTATCTGAGATATTTTAGTCTGACAGTTTGTCACAGACTTGGTGATTCCCATGCATTAGCTCACCGATTTGCATCCAGAACAGCAAGTTTGCTCAACTTTCAACTCACACTCGCTACTAAAAATATCACAGATTTTTCAGGGATGCAGGATATTGTGACACTGTCCCCACAAGCTTAGGGTGTGTGACAGTTACACAACCCACTGTTCATACCGCAGCTACGTTAAGTCCCACGCACACGGCATTAACTGACAGACTGCACTACCACCCCGTTACTCAGGCTAGTAAGTTTGCTGCTGCCTGCAAGCCAGAGACCAGGAGTCCTGACTACAATGCGAAGGGGCTGCGTTCTTCTTTCATACAGGGTGACAAACCTGAATGAAGTGTCACCTGCACAAAGCTCACCTGCGCACACCCTCGTGGTTCTCAATCTTGCTGATGATTTTTATGTTCTTTCCCTTCTCCCCTAGCACCTTCCTGACGGCATGGACATCAGCAGCTTTGCGGATGAAGGAAGCAAACACCATATCCACGTTCTGCTCCACACCAAATTTTAGGTCCTGAATGTCCTTTTCAGAGACCGCAGGAAGGTCAACTGCAGCGCCAGGCAGGTTCACTCCCTTTTTGCTGCCAAGCATGCCGCCATTCTCGATCTCTGTCATGACATAGTCCTTGCCTGAAACAGATGTGTTCCCACAGTCAGTGTTTACCAGAAAGCTCCCCACTGCCAGCTCCCACATCACCTCCCTGCCTGAAACAGCAGTGCCAACAACAACCACATGTGATAAAAACACATCACTGCTCTCTTCAGTAGATTTATATAACACACAAGCTTGCAATTTACCCACGGGAGCGCAACAGACCAGTTTAAAACCACTTCTACAGTGTTCTTGGAGAAGAAGCCATTTGTTTCCTGCAGGAGGTTGGGACTGCCTCCCCCCAGAAAAGCCACCAGGTTGCATTTCTGCACACAGGAGCCCTGGAATACCAAACCGAGCACCCCAAAAGCCTCACCTCCATCTCCCTGCACACTCTGGGAGTAGAGGCAATACCTTGAGGCTAGAACAGTTTAGGCAGCACTATAAAGCAAGTATTGTGGAACTAACCTTGCCCCTCATTACCAGTTGAAGCTAGTTCTGTCTCTAACCATAAAACTCGGGGTTTATGCTGTAAAACCAGTTAAATCCCACATTAAAAGCATGAATTATCCTGGCTAAAGTATGAATTAGCTAAACAGGCTTTGATCATGAGCACTGGTATATCCCTACCACACATTCACCTTTGAAGAGGTGCTTTAGACTACAGTCTAGTGAAACCCAGCTGAAGTTAGTTTTTGGAAACTTGCTAGTTGAAGTAGAGAGTTTTGCTCAAAGGCTCGCTATAGCATTAAGAACCACGTACTCCTTTCTTTAATACACAACTGCAAACTAAAAAACAGTTACTGGAGGGAAAGCACAAATATGTCCTGAGAAAAAAAAAAAAAAAAAAAACAGGCATAGCCAAACAGTTGCTACAGACCTTTCTCCTTAACCAGCAAGGAAATCAGACCATCATCCACATAGATTTTGCTGCCAACTTCTACAACCTTGGTGAGATTCTTGTAGTCCACCCACAGCATGTTCTCATCACATTTCTCCATGAAGGCATCATCCAGGGTCACTTTGAGTGGTGCACCCTTCTTCAGCTCCACTTCTGCTGTGCCACTCTGCATGTCAAAACATGCATTTCAGCAAAACCAGTAAAAACCAGCACACAACCACCTCCCAGCCTGCAGCAGCTCATCAGAACTTTTGGTAGTTGGTTCGTTATCTCATTTCCTAGGGACATTTTTTGTTTGGAAAAGGCCACAGGCATAACATGATATCTAGTCTCACGCACTGAAAAAAGTGTGAGGAAAAAAAAAGTGCAACTTACTCCCTTAATGAGTCCAGTCCGAATTTCAGGTCCCTTGGTATCCAGTGCAATAGCCACAGGTCTGTAGGTGATGGGATCAGAGGCAAAGCTCTCTGTAGCTTCTCGCACATTCTTGATTGTGCCCTCATGATACTGGCAAGGAAAGAGAGATGGAAATGTTCAGGCCATCTCTACTCCAACGCTTATGAAAAAGATCACTATGCACCCCAAATGCTGCCCAAGCTGACAGCTCTGCTCTCACATTATGCTCAATTTTAGTTCTAGCTTGAGAATTTAATTCAGACTGAGCTTCCAGAAAAGCAGAGTGTGAGGATACAAAGGCCTTCCCCACATCAAAGTGGAGCCTGGCAGTTATCTGGCTGTGCCTTTGGTGCCCCCAGTTCTAATCCCAGAAGGACAACTCAAGGAGACAGCCCAGACAGACACTCAGCTGAAGCAATTTTCCATCAGGACATACACTTGCCATTTAAAGATGGCCCATCAACCAACAGGCCTTTAGGAAGAATGTTCCTGAAAGCTTTGCTGAACACCTACCTATTCAACATGGAAAAACATTGGCAGAACTGCATGGAAAGACTCCCCAATGCCAGAAGAATGTCACAGCTGAGCAACTGCCACACATGGCTGTTCTCCTCCTCCCTTCAGAGCACAGAAGGAAGGATGCTATTGTCTGCACTGCCATCTCCCCCACAGACTTCCAGCCTGACCCCTCTTATCAGTCCAACAGGCAAGCAGATAGATAAGCCTTTTTGTAACTCTTTGGCTTAATTTTCCCCTAAAGATAAAGGATTTGCTAAGAGGACGTTATCTATTTAAGTGTTTACATTTTATTTCGAGAGCCAAAGCAATCTCAGCCAGAAGTTCAAGACTTGAGCACCACACACCCGGCTTCCAAACTTTCACACGTGCAAGAGCATTTTGCTAATGCTGCCAGTTTCAGGACAGACAGTTTTGCGGGGAAACTCCCATCCCAACTACCTCAAACAAGCTTCAGATGACCAGCAGATCAGTTTACTTTACTTGTTTAAACAACATTAAGAGATAACTGCAAGTTGTGTAACACTTGACAGACTTTTGCAGATAAGAAATACCCTTTCCTCTCTGTGCCAGACAGACAGCATTTGTCCTGACTCACCTGGAAACACCTGGCTCCCCCCACACCACCCACCTAGACATGAGCCCTGCACATCGACTTCAGTATTGTGGGGAAGATAATCCAGCACCAGAAGGTGGGGCCAGAAAAAGCTGTGCTAAAGTTCACATGCATTCCCTCAGCCAGAGATACACTGCAACTGCTAACTCTTTAGAGCAGGAAAAGTTATTTAGTTTATTAATCAAGCGTGCAAGTTGAGATTGAGAAGGCCCCTACCCTTCCATGCACTGCAGCCTAAATGGATGCAGTACAGCCAACTTGCCTGAACAGTGCTATTATGTTTAGCTGGTCCCAGTCATTTGGGATTTTTCCTTTTTAGTTTTATACTGATGACTAACTGGCTCCTAGGGAGTCTGACTTCCTGAAAAGTTACATACGCAGAGCAGGAATGCAGGCAGAGCTGGAAGTAAAAGCAATTTTTTTTCTCTATAAAAAGGTTGCAGCCAGGTGCTAGAGCACCTCTGTTAAAAGTTGAAGCCCTGTTGAATGCTTTAGGGTGGACACAAGAACTGAAGCACTTGCAACAGATGAAAACTGTTTGGGGCTTCACTGGAAACTAGAGTGTTTTGGAGGGACCAGGAGGGGACTCAAACCTAAACCTGGCTACAGCTGACAGTCAAACTCAACAGGAGATGACAGCAAGACCGGACTCTGCTGTAATCTAACCTATCTGTATGAAATGTGCAATTAGACCTCACCCAAAGCAGAAAGGTACAGTCCCTGTCCTTGACCTCAGCTAGCAAGTACGCAAACCACAGCAGCAGCTCTGCTGGGCAGTAACAGTGAGAAAATTCCCAGTTTCAGCCTGGCCACCAAGTCCCTGATAAGCCGCCCAACCAAAGAGCCACCCAGCTGCAGGATCTGACTACTGAGAGGCAGAGTTATTCCATGCTACCCTGTCTTCAGACAGATTTTGCTAACTGCAGCCTATGCACTGAGACTACCCCAGGGTGTTTAGTCAAGGTCTGACAGTTCTCCACAGTTAAGCATCAGACCTTTTGCTTTTGACAGTGCCCTGTGGCCTTTAAAGGCCACAAGCATGAGAGGCCAAGCTGTTACGCACCGCAAGGCTCATGGTTCAGCTAGTACAGCTGCTACTGGCTACCGTCTGACATTTTGAAAGCTGGAGAGCAGCCAGGGTAAAAAAAAAAAAAAAAAAACTCAGCAGGAAGGCTCAGGGTGGCATTCTAGGCAACCTGGAACGGGATCCTCGGGTCCTCCAGTATCGCCAAGGATCTCATCTATTTATATCAATGAGGGCCTGTCTGCCACAAACAGTGTTGATTCCTTTTTGACCTTATTCTTATAAGCTCACTGCACCACCTCCCAAATACTGTGGTGCTAACGTCATGACTGCCAGGAACACAACTGGAGCAGATGGTTAGCCAAGCAAACCCAGGAGTTCAATTCTTTCAGCTAGGCACAGTAACTACTTCAAATTACTAACAGTTTTCTTTTGAGACAAGGTTATTCATTGATTGCCTGCTTGCAAAACCCTCAGCAATGAAACAAGAAGCAAAACAAGCAATCAACAGTTGCGTACTCCTGTAGAAGTGGACAGCAAAACAGGGACAAGTGTTCTCAGCTTCTGCTATTAACTGAGAAGCAGCAGCTTTGTACAGCAAACAGCAGGATGCGAGGAAGAACTGAAGGATTTCATGGCAAGCAGTTGGCACACAAGTGCCAAATATCAGTTAGCTGGCTCCCTGGTACAGAACCAACTTGAACTGCTTTCAAAACACCTCAAAAGGTGCACTTAAATGTTATCAGCAATTACACAGGTTCAGTATGTACAACCAGTATGCTTTCCCCAAAAGCAGAGTTAAGTTTTGCCTTCCCATACCAAGGCTGCTCTGGACTAAGCTGGATTTCCCTCTTCAATGAGACAGGGTCAGCAGGGAGACACACACACACAGAGCCCAGTCAGGGCCATATCAGCTCAGACCCACCCTTACCTCGTGGGTGCCGTGAGAGAAGTTCAGGCGGGCAACATTCATTCCAGATTTAATCATTTCCTTCAGCTTCTCCACCGAGCGGGAGGCTGGGCCTAGGAGGAAGAAACAGTTTGAATATTAACTTTGTAAAAATAATGAGATAACCCACACACACCAGACTGTTTCATGTGGAAGAGAAAAGGTGTAATGGACACAGATGTGCTCAGCGCTGAAGCAGCTCATCTCTACAGTAGCAAAGATTGTTTTAACTTGCCTTGAGGAGTGCAGCAGAACCTAAGCAGTTCTGATTTCCCTGGCTACTCGATTCACTTCTAGCAATAACACAGCTTAGGCAGACATGGGAAAGTCATGTTCTTTTGACACACAAGTTCAGCCCTGGCAAGGGATGAAAGCTGAAGCCTTTCCACAATTTCCCAAACAAGTTTCACCAACACAGGGACTCCCAGCTGCAATTCTCTCCTGTCCAGGAATTGCCTACCAATGGTGCAAATGATGCCAGTGTTTCTCGCAATGGTTGGTTCCGAGTCAATGTCCAAGCGGCACATGTGCTCCAGGAAGGTGTCTGCCATGGCAGCGTGCAGCTGCTGGGTCTGGATGAAAGCGGTCCCTGCATCATGGTGCTTCGACATTGTTGCTGGAATCCTGTGTCTAGAAGAGAAGGCGGCAGTGCCAGGATTAGGAATCACCCAGACCTCCTCATCAAGCAAAGACACCAACACACCCATGTGATGAATATGGAGATATCAAGAAAGCTGCTACTGGGTCAAACTATCTTTATGTTCCTACTTGAGAGTCTTGGATACAGGCAAGACACACTTCTATTTCCATGTCATCCCCCACATACACCACCCAAAGCTCACCTGCCTTCTATGCAGATGTTCCCTTCATAGCTTCTCTTCATTGCCAGTCTTCCCTTGGAGCTACACAACGCAACAAAATTCAAGCACTTGAGTGCACAGGCAGAAATTCTGCCTCCTCCCTCCCAGCTCTTGAATCCTTTCTCCTACAGGACTCGCGTGTATTTCCCATTGCAACTGGGAACCCGGGCAGCTCAGCGCTAGCTCTTACATGGGCAATCTTCTGCTGAGAAACGCCTCATCATGGCAAAGTCCACCTAAGCTTAAAACCCATCCTTTAAGCCTGTACGAGCAAGTAGACTTGATTAAACACAACACTTCGGCAGAGAACACATAAAAGACTGAAGACTTCTTTAATATGCTCAAGGTCCCTCTTCAAAGTGAAGACACTGTGGGTCTCCCCCATCCCCTGCGCTGCCCCTCGCCCAGGGCAGCAGAAAACCACCACAAGGTTTAAAACTTTTTTTTTTTCCCCAAGGTTTGGATAAAAAAAACCCTCTCTGAACTCAGGCTGCTTGCCTCTACAGGACTAGAGCATCCCCAGAACAGCAGGAACAGCCCGCAATCCCAAGAGGAAGCTGAACTGAAGCTTAACTGTCCACTGGGATGGGAGGACACTCATTTCCCAGCAGCACTGGTACCCCCAGGCATTTCTAATTGTGCAGCTCAGGCCACACCACAATAATTTTGTTCTCAAGCAGCAGTGGCAGCTAAAAGCTGTCTGTTCTCTTCAACCTGCCCAGGCTAGACTGCCCACATTCAAAAAGCCTTCAGGTAAGTGAGTGATGTAAGGTGGTGGCTACTGGCATGGGCAGATCACTAGTTTTGACTGCAAACAGTGGTTTGACTTCAAACTTCATCCCCTGACCATGCAGGGGATATTCAAAGCAGGCTGCTCTTTCAGCCTAAGCTGCCTTCACCTATAAGATATGCCTTTAGCATGGCACTCGTAGAAACATGAGCTCCTACCCAGCTAAAGGCAGGGATAGAGCAGGGGTTTTGTTCTGCCTGCCCCAAGCAGACAGGAAAAAAAAAAAAAAAAAAAATCACAAAATGGTGTTAGCTACACACACCAGCTAGCTCAGTGTATTCAGCTTTGAAACAGAGGCACTAATAAACCCAAAAGCTTTGTCAAAGCTAGCGGGGCTGAGCAGAATGAAGCCATGCCTTTCAGGAACAGGCAGGGAGATCCCCTGCCAGCCTGCCATGTGCCTGCCCGGTGCTGCAGAGGCCCCGTTCATGCCGACGCTCCTCCCACCAGCCACTTCTGCTCTGCAGACCTTCCCCATGTACGTGCAGATCGTGCAGATCCTCTTGCAGGCAGCCCTGACTCACCACTGCCTCGCTCCCATGCGGCATAAAGGAGTCAGGCCAGCGAAAACCATAATTTGTCCTGGCAAAGTCTCCTTTCCCTCAGCCCTGCCAGAAGCTGCTAATTCACCGGAGTCAGTACAAGAAGGTCTGCCCACATAAAAAGCCCAACAAAGTCCCATTATTATAGGAAAACCCACTGGTCAGCCCTGAAACATTGTGTTTTAGCCCTCTAACACTTGCTGCTGCATCCTCCGACACCTGCAGAGCAGTGCCAGCTTCTCCAGATGCCAAAAAAAATAAGCCTTTGCTGGGAAATCACCTCCACACAAACACAGGCAAATGGGTCTGCACAGCTTCTGGGAACAAGAGGAATATAAAACAACGGGATCCCGAGACGGAAACTACATCCACAGCATGACTTCAAAGTTTTTAAAAATAGGCAGGTGAGTTCTCCCTATCTTATGGAAATCCCCCACCCACTCTAGTAATTTGCAATTATAATCTTAAACCCCCTAAAGTCTTTATAAATATATAAAGAGAAAGTTAAGTTCCCAGTCAGAATCCTCTTCACAAGATTTTCCAGCAGTTCCGTGAGGTCAGAAAAATTAATCAGAGACACCATGACCTCATCCAGGGGCAAGAGCAGAAACACAGCAGCCAAAAAGTATTCGAAATACCCATCTGCCCGCAGCACTGTGCCCCCCTACCAGCAAGCTTCACTTTTTAATACTTCCTCCTGCCTCCTACTACCAGGTATTTACAAAGCATCAACTCAATTCTACTGGAAGGACCAGTCTTATAACAGGAATGTCTGGCATTTCCCACCACTCCAGACTTGCTTTTTTTAAAAAATCCAACAGCGGAGCAAGGACTTCAAGGACACCCGAAAACACTGAGCACTCAGTCTGGGCTGAGCGAGGAAGAGGGGGAAAGCAATACCCTACAAAGCCTGAATGTTTCCTGCACTGAATAAATCTGAATTCCTTCTTCAGGGAATAACAATTAAATCCCCGAGTTCATTACTTGGGCTGCCTGTGCTTCAGGCGGGGCTTCCTGAAGATGTCTGGTATCTCCCCAGCTCTTGAATATTCTAGAAAGAGCCGTTTGAGGTCAGGACAACCGGTTTTGCAGTAGCAAGGTGACTAACTCCAGCCAGCTCATCCTGCAGTCTGTCTGAGAGAAACCCCTAGATCCACAGCACCTCCGGATCTGCCCTCAGGGAGAAAGGAGAGGCAGAGCAGCAATCCCCACCCCGGCAATCCCCACCCTGGGCCAAGCCTTTGCTGTTATCGGTGACAAAGGGAAGTGGAAAATGCAGTGGCCTCGCAGCAGGGCCTGTCCCCAGGCAGGACCGGCATTAACATGCCAGACAAAGATGTTTTACTGCCTGTAAAAGTTGCAGACAGGCAGTGGGGAGGCTCAAGGCGGGTGACAATGCAGTTTTTATTGGACAGCCTCACTTCCACAACCTCACTGATGCTGCAGAACAAGGCTGCTCATGCTCTGCGTCCCTGGCCAGAGGCAGAAAGGGTTTCAGTTAGCACTTATATTTGAGAAGGGTAGGGTTATGAAACCGGGCAGGCCTTCAGATTCCCCCCCAAAAAAAGCCTAGAAAAGCATCAGCTTTGTTCATTCCAGAAGCTAAATGCACTCAACAAAAAAATTCAGCTCTGTGGCAAAGCAGGCTTTTAATACAGCCTGTCAACCCCTCTTCCAGAGAGGGAGAGCAATACATTCTTCCCTCTGTGGCTGCTGCAGGAGGTGGCATCGTGCCATTGCGCAAGTACAAGATGGCCACCCCAAAATGCCATCTCTTTTCTGCAACGCTGGATGGGACCCAGAAGCCACCACCTGCTCCTGGTGGGCGTACGCTCTCCCCAGAAGTGAGCTGCAGCTCCGCAACAGAGATGCTTCTCCAGCTTTTCAGCAAATAAGTTATGAGGGCCGGGAAGGTCAGACCAGCCCACATGGTGCTGGGTGACATCAGCAGTTTTCCCTTCATGCGGCTGGATTAGCCATCAGATCCACATATGACTTAGCCAAGACTGCCCTCCCTAGAGGGCAGACATACAGGAGGCTTAACAAAAAAATTCAGCGAGTCAAGGTGACAAGCATCAGATGTTTGGTGACAAGAAAGACTTATCTCGAGGGTATTTGTAATGCAGTTATTTGTAATGCGGGCACACCTACAGACTTAACCTTGCAGCTGTGTTGCTCTGACACAGGACAAAGGACTTTTCAGCCTGGCCCCACACCAGCAGAAACCACCTAGCTGCCTTCAAGGAAACCGTAACAATCTTTTTTGCATGATAAAAGAAAGGTTTTTTTGTGTTTTTTTAAGTGTAAATACAACTCTAGGTGGAAGCATAGATCCCTCTGCTGCATCCCCAGCTCCAGGATGGAGATTTGCTGCGCACCCAGCTGTGGGTGGCAGCGACAAGGTACTGCAGCCCCATTCCCTACGTGCCATCCATCACCGCACGCTGCAGCGGCCCCGGCACCATCTTCCTCCAGGGAGATAAAGGACTAGCACGTGGCCCAGCCAGCCTAAGAAACATTCTGTTTATACTAAATTACCAGCTCGGCATGCAGAAAGGGAATTAACACTGGCGTTGGATCACTACAGCTAATGTCAATAAATGAAGGTCTTTGTAAAATTTACGACTTTGGGCAGCTAAAGAAGTAGGTAGTCAAGAAAAACGCAGGCTGCTCGAGCAACGGGCTCACAGGCAGCGCCGCAGTCTCTGCAAGCTCATTAGCTAGTGAAAGTAAAGTTTCTCAGAAGGGTTTGGCAGGCAAGAGTCCCCGCTTCAAGCACGTGGCTCGCAGCAGAGCTTCCGGCCTGCACAGGACAGGCCTTCCTTAACCTGGCCACGGTTTGGAAGTGACCCGGCATCACCATGAACCATTAGGCCACCAAACTTCAACTGCTCTAAATTAGCCTTAATTCTGCTTTATAAATGGGATGTCGAGTATAAAATTACATGCTTAGGACTGAATTTTTTTTTAATTAAGCACTCCTGGTTGCACAACAAGCCCTCGAGTTTCCCTGGAGGTACCTGGGTAACCAAAAAGCCTCTTTGTCATCCAACTTTTAGGCCAAGGCAAGTCAGGATTAGCAGCAACCCTTCACAGGAGCAGGCAGTAGCCAGAAAGTTAACAAAGCTAACATCACAAAATCCCCCGTGAAACACTGATTTCTGCTAACCTGGGCCTCACCCATAACTGGCTGCCTTATCAGGACAAAGCAGGCTTTTAGATCTTGCCGCCTACTTCTATTAATCCGAGAAGCCAATCGGGAGGTTGCCATTGTCCACCGACAAAAGCACCATTCATGCCCAGCTAGCCCTGCAAAGAGGATTTAAACAGGTTTCAAAGGTTTTCACAGTTCAAGAGACTGTCCGAATCAATTGGAGGTGCTTAGGTAGGCATCATCAGGGCAGAAAATTAGTTCAGAAGGGGCCCTCTCTTCCGAGGAGGTGAGGAATAAAGAGGCTGCAGCATCACTGGTGAGTTTAGTGAGCCGTAGGCTGATTTAAGCTAATGCCCCTCAGAGCACCGCCGCGGCTCTTACGTGAGTGCAGGCGGGGGGGGGAAGCTAAGGAGGGGCCGGCAAAGCGCTTCGCTCCGTCTGCATCTGACTCAGCCTCCCAGAAGACTCCGGTCCAGCCCCAGCCATCAGGAAACCGGCCGAGATGTTGCAATCCGGGCCCCGCGCTCCATTTTACCGCACCGCTGCGGGGCACGCGCTTCCCCCCCCCCGCCTCCCCAGTACCTCGCCTCAAGGACCGACACCCCCGGCCCCCTCAGCCGCCTCCTGAGGGAGACCCTCGCCCGACGGCGGGAACGGGGATGATGGCGGCTGCGGGTGCCGCTCCTCCCTCGCCGCCGCCGCCGCCCGCTGGCCCTCAGGCCGCCGTTACCTGCCGCCGCCTGACCTCGCCCCGCGCCCGTTCTCTCCGAGAGCCGCCGCTCCTCTGCAGACCGCCCAGCCGCCCCGCCAAGGTGATCCCGGCCGGCCGCAGCACCGCCTCCCTGCCCCCCCGCGGATCCCTCCGCCGCCCGCCCCGCGAGGGGGAGGAGGCGGGGCGCGGGGACTCCTTTAGCCGGCGGATGCACAAGACGCGGAGGAAAGCGCTGTAACGCCGCACGCGCCCGACCGGCCAATGAGGTGGCGGCGCACCCGCCGCGCACGCAGCCGGAGAGTGGCCACCGCCTTAAAGGGGCCGCGCCCCGCCCCGCCGCTCTTAAAGGAGCCGCGTCTCGTCCAGCTGCTCTTAAAGGCGCCGCGCTCCCCACACCTCACACCACCCCCAGCCGCTCCGGGGCGCTGGTGGGCCCCAAGGGCTGGGGTCGGGGCCTCTTTGGGGCAGGCAGCGGTGCTGGGTGTTTCAGGGTGATGCTGGAGGGTCCTGAGCCTCTAATTGACCCCCCGGCAACGCTGGGGACATTGGGGACCCAATGTGGATGCTCTGCACTGGGACCATGGGGACACCGTGCTGGGGACACTGTGCTGAGACCATGGGGACACCAGGCTGGAGATGTTGGGGACCCTGGGCTGGGGACCTTGCAGTGGGGACATTGTGGATTTCATGCTGGGGACACTGGAGACGCCATGCTGGGACTATGGGGACACCGTGCCGGCCATGCAGGGACCCAGCGTGGCCACCTTATGCCATGGCCATGGGGACTCTATACTGGGGACATGGGGAACCCTGTGCTGGGGACTGCGGGGACCCTGTGATGGGGATCCATGGTTACCCTGGGCTGGGGAAACTGGGGACCCCATGCTGGAGACGTTGGGGGCCATGTCCTAGGACGGTGGGGACCTTTTCTGGGGACACTGGGGACCCATCAGGGCAGCTCTGCGCTGGGACCATGGTGACCCTGTGCTGGGGACGCCGGGGACCCTGTACCAGGGACACTGGGGACCCTGTCCTGGGCGGTGGGGACACTGTGCCAGCCATGTGGGGACCCAACAGGGCCACCCCATGGGGGACCCTGGGCTGGCAGCTGTGGGGACCCCAAGTCGGGGCCATGGGGACCATGGGGACCCTGTGCTGGGGACACTGGGGATCCCCGCCAGCCCCGTGGATCTGATCATGGCTGCCCCGATCCCGGGGGCCCCGCTGCCCTGCCAGGGGTACTGACGGGTACCGGGGGTGTTGGGGTCCCCACGGGTGACGTCAGCGGCGGCGTTGCCGGGTGACGGCGGTGGCGCCCGGGCCCGCGGTGGGGCCTGACGTCAAGGCCCGATGGCCGCCCGCCCGCCCGGCAGCATGGAGGCGGTGGCAGGCCCGGCCGGGCGCCGCTGAGATGGTGAGGGGGGTTCCGCCGGCCGGGGGGCCCCGGGGGGCCGGGGACACCCCCCACACGGCCCGGCGCGGGGAGCAGGCCCCAGGGCCGGGGGCCCGGGGAGGGCGGCGGGACGGGGCCTGCTTGGGCAGTGGGTGGGAGGGGGGCCAGGCCCCGGCGTCGCCGTGTGTCCCGGCACGGGAGGGGGACAGGGCTGGCGGGGGTGGGCCCCCTCCCCATCGGCCGGGGCCCCCCCCGGCGGCTCCGTGCGCGGTCGCCACCCGCTGTCCCCATCCTGCTGCTCCCCACCCGCTGCCACCATCCTGCTCCTCCCAACCTGCTCCCCCCCTAATCTGCTCCCCCTATCCTGCTCCCCGCATCCCATTCTCCCCATGCTGCTGCGTCCCAATCTGCTGCCCCCCATCCTGCTCCCCCCAACCCCTCCCCCCATCCCACTGTCCCCCATCCTATTCCCCCAACCTGCTGCCCCTCAACCCAGTGGCCCCCAAAATGCTGCCCCCATCTCATTCCCCTCAAACGGCTCCCCCCCACCTGCTCTCCTACCCCACTGCCCCCCCTTCTGCTGCCCTCATCTTGCTGCCCTCCAGCCTGCTCCCCCCAACCTGCTCCCCGCCATCCTGCTGCCCCCCATCCCGCTGCCCCCCCAAATCACTCCTCCCATCCTGCTGCTCCCATTCCACTCCCTCCATCCTGCTCCTCCCAAGCTGCTGTCCCTCAACCCACTGCACCCCAACCTGCTCCCCCCATCCTACTCCCCCCAAACTACTGCCTCCATCCCACTGCCCCCCAACCTTCTCCCCCATCCACTGCCCCTCAAACTGCGCCTCCCAAATCATTCCCCCCAACCAACTCCCTACAACCTGCTCCCCCCCAGCCTGCTCCCCCCCTAATTCACTCCTCCTAATCTGCTCCCCCCAACCCTCTCCTCCCAATCCACCCCCGCAACCCTCTCCCCCATAACCTGCTCCCCCCAATGCTCTCCCCCCATCCATGCTGCCCCCCAACCCTCTGCCCCCCCAATCCACTGCCCCCCAACCCTCTGCTCCCCAGGACCTCAAGGGACAGTATTGGACGGATGATGACTCTGACGGGGACAATGAGTCTGAGGAGTTCCTCTATGGCGTCCAGGTAAGCACCATGGGTGCCAGGTCCCATGGGTGCCATGGGGGTGCTCAGGGACCCCCAACTTGCACCCGGTCCCGAGTGCAGGGCTGCGAGGGGGCTCGAGGTCTGATGGTGCCATGGGGTGCTGTGCTGCAGGGGACCTGTGCCGCCGACCTGTACCGTCACCCGCAGCTGGATGCCGACATTGAGGCCGTGAAGGAGATCTATAGCGAGAATGCCGTGGCCGTCAGGTGGGTGCATCTGCCAGCCCCGTCCCAGCCATGCCATCCCCAGGCACACAGCTGTGCCATCCCCAAGGCACCAGGCCATGGCGTCACCAGGGCACCCATCCGTGGCATCCCTGGGCACTCAGCTATGCCCTTCCCAGGGAACCCAGACATAGCATTCCCAGGACATCCAGCTGTGGCAACCCCAGGCACCCAGCTGTACCATAGCCAGGGCACCTGGCTGTGGCATCCCCAGGCACCTGTCCATGCCATCTTTGGGGTGCTTGGCCGTGATATCCCCGGGCACTCGGCTGTGCCATACCCAGGGCACCCAGCCATGGCATCACTGGGGCACCTGACTGTACCATCCCTGGGGCACCCAGCCTTACCATCCCCAGGGCACCCAGTTGTGGCATCCCCAGGGACCCAGCTGTGGCATCCCCAGGGACCCAGCCATGCCATTCCTGCACACCCAGCTGTGCCATCCCTGTGGCACCCAGCTCTAGCGTCCCTGGACACCTGGCTGTGGCATGCCTGGGGCACCTGACCGTGGCATCCACAGGCACCCAGCCATGGCATCCCTGGGTACCTGGCTGTGCCGTCCCTGGGGCACCCAGCTATGCCATATCCAGGGCACCCAGCCATGGCATCACTGGGGCACCCAGCTGTGCCATCCCGGGACACCTGGCTGTGGCATCACTGGGGCACCAGGCCGTGGTATCTCTAGGCACCCAGCCATGCCATCCCTGGGGCACCTGGCGGTGCCATCCCCAGGGCACCTGGCCGTGGCATCCCTGGGCATCCATTCACAATCCGGGCACTCTCCCCATGCCATCCTGGTCTCAGAGGTGCACAGGCATCATATACGGGGAGCCACACATGCCTGTCACCGCCCCACGAGCCTGCCCACCCCAGTACAGTGGGCACCAGGCAGTGGTTCCAGCACCATGCTAGCCTCACCCCATCCCCACACCACGGCACTGCATGTCTTTGCAGGGAGTATGGGACCATCGACGACGTGGACATCGACCTCCACGTGAACATCAGCTTCCTCGATGTGAGTCCCTGGGGCGCCCCCACCGGCATTGGGGGGGACATGCACCCAGGGGATCCCCAAATTTCCCTTCCCGGCTGGGGATCCTGGCGGCTGTGCCGAATCACAGCTCTCCCTTGGCAGGAGGAGGTGGCGACGGCTTGGAAGGTGCTGCGGACAGAGCCCATCGTCCTCCGCCTGCGCTTCTCCCTCTCCCAGTACCTCGATGGCCCCGGTGAGCGGGGACAGGCAGGACACAGTGTCCCCATGTACCCTTGGGACAGGGATGGCAGTGTCACCAACATTTTGTCCTCCTCTCTCTCTCTGCAGAACCTTCCATCGAGGTTTTCCAGCCGTCCAACAAGGAGGGCTTTGGGCTGGGTCTGCAGCTGAAGAAGTAAGAGCTGAAACACAATGGGCACCAAAGGGTGGTGGGTGGGATGGGCCATGGGGTCACCATTTTGCCCCAAAGCTGGACAGGTGCCACATGTCCCCATGCCACCACCTTTTACCTGCCACACAGCCCTGTGACGGGCTCACCACCAGTTTTGGGTGGGGAACAGGAGGAGGTGGATGGCATGGACCACCCATGCACCAGGATCAGTGGGCACTGAAGCACCCATGGGTGCTGGCACCCCACTTGGGCACCCATGCCACGTCTCTGCCAGGATCCTGGGCATGTTCACGTCCCAGCAATGGAAACATCTCAGCAATGATTTCCTGAAGACCCAGCAGGAGAAGCGGCACAGTTGGTTCAAGACGAGTGGCACCATCAAGAAGTTTCGTGCTGGCCTCAGCATCTTCTCCCCCATCCCCAAGTAAGACCCTGATGGTGTCCCCCAGGGACCAACCCTCTGTCCCCTCACCCTGGGTGGCTGGGGACCTGGCACTGTGCCTCAGTTTCCGCACTTGCCCCTCGGATGCTGCTGCTCCCTGCCAGAGTCCAAGGAGGTGAAGGTTGCTTCCAAAAACCAGCTGAAGGGTGAATTCGGTGCTGGGTGACAGAGGAGTAGGGGACAGTGACAAACTGGGGAGCTCAGGGGGTTTCTGTGCCTGCAGGTCTCCCAGCTTCCCTGTCATCCAAGATTCTGTGCTGAAGGGCAAACTGGGCATCCCCGAGGCTCACGTCAACCGCCTGATGAACCGCTCCGTTTCCTGTACAGTGAAGAACCCCAAGGTGGAGGTTTTCGGCTATGCTCCCCCCAGCACCCAGGCAGGTGTCGCCCCCTTCAACATGCTGGTGGGTGCCTCCCCGCCTCGGGGTTTGCTTTCCTCTCCTTTCCCTTCCTGTATTCCCAGGGGCTGCTGCAGGGTCAGATTGCTTGTCGTGGGGTGGTGGGACCCCTTTGGGGTGGGGGGAGCCCCTGTGGGGCTTAGTCCCCTGCACCTAGTCTTCAGCACCCTTGGGTGCTGATGGCCAAGCTGGGACATTGGCCATGGGGTCCTGCGGGGTTTTACCACCCTCTTGGTGCCACATCCCCAATGGAGCTGTGTCCCCAGGAGGGTGTTGGCCTGTTGGGGGTCCTGCTGTGGCAGGGCGGGTGTTCAGGGCTGCCAGTGCCATGCTGAGGTGGGGGTCCGTGGGAGAAAGGCGATAACGCAGCTGGCTCCGCTCCGGCTCCATCATAGGTCGGCGGCCACTGCAAGAATGTCCCTACGCTGGAGTACGGCTTCCTTGTCCAGGTGAGTGTTCTGCATCCAGCTCAACGCCATCCCTTTGCCTGGAACATCCTACCCCCTGTCCCATGTCCCAGTCATCCCCATCCCACTGCCTAGAGCATCCTCCCCACTCATCCCACATCCCACTCAGCCCCATCCAGCTTCCCAGACCATCCTTCCAAGCACCGTGGCCACCACAGGGGCTGACTCCCACCATCTCCTCTCCCTCAGATCATGAAGTACGCAGAGCAGCGGATCCCAACACTCAACGAGTACTGCGTGGTGTGTGACGAACAGCACGTCTTCCAGAATGGCTCCATGCTCAAGGTGCGGGGACAGGGACCAGGCGGGCTGTCACCCCATGTCACCATCCCTGACCCTTCCCATGGCTCCTGTCCCCTCCGCAGCCAGCGGTGTGCACCCGGGAGCTCTGTGTCTTCTCCTTCTACACCCTGGGCGTCATGTCCGGCGCAGCGGAGGAGGTGGCCACAGGTGCTGAGGTAGGGGTACTCACGGTGAGTGACCACGCCATCACCTCAGGGTGCTGTCCTTTCACCCCACGCTCTGTCTCCAAGGTGGTGGACCTGCTGGTGGCC
The DNA here is from genome assembly GCF_030463565.1 of Pelecanus crispus. Lineage (NCBI taxonomy): Eukaryota > Metazoa > Chordata > Aves > Pelecaniformes > Pelecanidae > Pelecanus > Pelecanus crispus. The sequence goes on along the minus strand of NC_134649.1, from coordinate 24,004,081 downwards.
ATGTGCCGTGCCGCCCTGGAGTCCCCCCGCAAGAGCATCATCTTTGAGCCTTACCCTTCAGTAGTGGACCCCAATGACCCCAAAACACTTGCCTTCAACCCCAAGGTAAGTGCCAGGGGGACAACACTCCCCCATGCTGGGGGTTGATGGGGCTGGGGGGAACCCCAAGGACCCCTCCTACAGCTGCCCCTCTCCTGCCCCACACATAGAAGAAGAACTATGAGCGGCTGCAGAAGGCCCTGGACAGCGTGATGTCCATCCGGGAGATGACCCAGGTATGCTGACATGGCCCCGCACCACCCATGGCCCTGTGTGAGATCCACCCCCGCCTCGGTGCAGGATCCTTCAGCAGGGGGTGGCATTTTGGTGCCAATCTCCATTTGCCCACGGTTGGATGGGTGCCAGGGGACCCACCCGCACCCCCTCTCGCCTCTGCCAGGGGTCCTACCTGGAGATCAAGAAGCAGATGGACAAGCTGGACCCCCTGGCCCATCCCCTCCTGCAGTGGTAAGGCCGAGGGTGCTGCTGCCCTGTCCTGCTGCCCCACATCCCTCCCTGCTGCCCCACATCCCGCGGGACAGAGGATGGGGTGGGAGGCAAGTGGGCATCCCCAGCACAACTCCCTTAGCCCCTTTCTGGGGGGCGGTTCTGGCACAGCTCCCAGCTCGGCCCCGCTCCCAGGGGAGCGTGGGACCACCCTGTCTGACCTTCCTCTTCCTCCTTCTCTTCCTCCTCCTCTTCCCAAGGATAATATCCAGCAACAGATCCCACATCGTCAAGCTGCCCCTCAGCAGGGTAAGGGGCTTGGGCTGGGCTCCAGGTGGGGTGCGGGTGCGGCACGCAGGATGGAGGGTATGGAATGTGGGATGTGGGATATGGGATGGAGGGTATGGGACGTGGGAGGTAGGGTATGGGAGGTGGGATGTAGGATATGGAATGTAGGATGGAGGGTATGGGATGCAGGACAGAGAGTATGGGATGCGGGATGTAGGATATGGAATGTGGGACATAGGGTATGGGATATGGGATGAAGGGTATGGGATTGGAATGTGGGACATGGGATGCAGGACTTAGGATATGAAAGGTAGGATGTAGGATATGTGATGCAGGACATAGGGTACGGGATGTGGGATGCGGGATGTAGGATATGGGTTGTGGGATGTAGGGTGTGGGATGCAGGACAGGGTATGGGGTGCGGGCTGTGGGATGGAGGATGCGGGATGCAGGATGAGGGAGGTAAGGATACGGAGCGGGTGATATAAGGGTCTGGGATGTAGGATGCAGCCTTTGGGATGGAGTCTGCAGCCTGTGAGATGTGGGAGGCAGGATATGGGACGTAGGATGGAGGATATTTGCCATGGGCTGTAGGGTGGGGGACAAGAGATGGGGGATGTCAGGGGTCCTCCTGGCAAGCTCGGGACGGCCAAAGCAGGGCTAGGCCGGGCACAGGGCCAGGCTGCCGTGCATGATCTCTGTCTGTCTGTCTGTCCTCTCTCCCTGTTGGCGCCGCCTTTGCTCTTCCCTTTCCCCTGGTAGCAGCTGAAGTTCATGCACACCTCCCACCAGTTCCTCCTGCTCAGCAGCCCCCCAGCCAAGGAAGCCCGGTTCCGCACCGCCAAGAAACTCTACGGCAGCACCTTCGCTTTCCAGTGAGTTGCCAGAGGGCGGCGGGAGCCCCCTGATGTGGGTGCAGTGGGGCAAGGTGCCATGGGGCTGACATGGGGCTGGCTTTTTCCAGCGGCTCTCACATTGAGAACTGGCACTCCATCCTCCGCAACGGGCTGGTCAACGCTTCCTACACCAAACTGCAGGTAACGCTCCCCTGCACCTGACCCCTGCCCTGGGGCAGGCAGACAGGCAGGGAGGGATGCAGGCAGCTGGAGATGCACTGCCTGCAGAGGCCGGGCTGCCTCCACCACCATGCCCAAGCTGTCGGGGTGACCCTGCATTGCTCACCCTGGTGTTTTCCTGCAAGCTGCATGGAGCAGCGTATGGCAAGGGCATCTATCTGAGCCCCATCTCCAGTATTTCCTTTGGATACTCAGGTAAGAGGCTGCCTGCACTGCCCAGTCCTGCCTGCACTCTCATCCCCACTCCCTGCATGGGCCCGGGGATGTTCGGCATCGTGCTGGGTGGAGGAGCTGTGCAGGAGCAGGCAGCATCCTGCATCCTTCCCACCTGCACCAGCCTCTTCCCAGGTTGGGGCTTTCCAATGTGGCAGGAAATTAAAACCCCAACATTTTCTAGGCTCCAAAAGCCACTGCACCCACTTTTGGGGAGTTCCCAGGGTTTGGCTGCAGGGTGGGAGCACCTGGTGTGGCCATCCCCATCTGTGGCATGTGTCCCTGCATCACCCCAGGGGTGCTCCCTGCCAAGGAGTGATGGCTGCCGCCTTGCTTCTCCGCAGGGATGGGGAAAGGGCAGCACCGGATGCCTTCGAAGGATGAGCTGGTGCAGAGGTACAACCGGATGAACACCATCCCCCAGGTGACAGGCTGGGGAACATGGTGGGAGGATGGGGATGGGGACATGGCACCCACGGGTGCTGGGGTTGGGGCGAGCCGAGCCCAGCCAGGGCAGTAACGCTAGTTGTTCTCTCCACAGACCCGCTCCATCCAGTCCCGCTTCCTCCAGAGCCGCAACCTGAACTGCATCGCGCTTTGCGAAGGTGCGGGGACATGTGGGGGGGACGTGGAGAGGGGTGGCCAGGCAGCACCCACATCCCTGGCTTAGCTGGTGGGCAGAGGAGGGGAGGGAGTGAGGGGTCCCCACCACGGGCTGCACCCAGTGGGGACCTGTGTCCCCCGTCCGACAGCCTCTTCCCCCGGCAGTCATCACCTCCAAGGACCTGCAGAAACACGGCAACATCTGGGTCTGCCCTGTCTCAGACCACGTCTGCACCCGCTTCTTCTTTGTGTGAGTCCTGGCTGCACCCTCCTTGCTGACACCCATGGGACACCCCCAGGACACCCCCTTACCCTCCCTTCTCTCCTTCCAGGTACGAAGATGGCCAAGTGGGAGACGCCAATATCAATACTCAGGACCCCAAAATCCAGAAGGAGATCATGCGTGTGATTGGGACTCAGGTGTACACAAACTGAGCAGCAGCAGCAGGGACCCCCCCGGGTGCCGAGTGAAGACCCTGGGTGAGGCCAGGGAAGGACGAGCGGGTTTCGAGCCTCCCGGGCAGGCAGAGACAGGGGCTGACGCCGGCGGCTCCACCCTGTACATAGGCGTCAAGCATCCAGTGAGCACCAGGCGGGTTTAGCAGTCCCTTGTCCCCTCCCCGTCCAGTTCCCCAGTGTCCCTGACCCTGTGGCAGCATGGAGAAGGAGCTGCAGGGGCTGGCGTGGCCAGTGGCCACCCCTCCTGGCATTGGCAGCGACATTGACATCGGATGAGAAACTGAAGCAAAAAAAAAAAAAAAAAAAGAGAAACCAAAACAAACGCAAAAAACACAGGGAAAAAAAAAAAAAAAAGAGAAAAGGAATCTGTGTGTAGTTCAAGTATTTAACGGCCTGGGGGTGTGGGGAGGAGATGGGATGGTTGGGAAGGGACTGGGCATGGGGAAGGGATGGGGCTGCAGGGGAGGGATGGGAACGTGGGGAAGGGAGGGGATCAAGGGGAAGGATTAGAGCCATGGGGAAAGGGTTGCAGGGAATTGATGGGGTTTTGGGAAAGGGATGGGGCTGCAGGGAGGGAATCACACCACCATCACACCATGGCAAAGGAATCGTGCTACAGAGCAGGGACCACACCACAGAGAAGGGATTATGCCTCAAGGATGGGACCACACTGGGGACATAGGACCACACCGAGGGAACAGGACCTCGCAGGGACTGGTGCCATGGCAGAGACTTGTGTGCAAAATGAGAAGGAAACCTCCTAGGGACTGTGCTTTATTTCAGCCCAAGCCAATCCCAGTAACTACACAGATACAGAGTCAGCGCCGGCACAGCTGCATCCTGCTACACCCAAACCCAAATAAACACATTGGAGAAGACCTGGAGCCTGCCAGCGCTCAGCGTGGGGATGCCTGGGAGGTGGTGGGGGGCTGGCAGAGGTAGCTGGGTACTGAAGTTCCCCACGGTCCTGGGGCTCTCTGGGTTGGCCATGGCAGCACGAGGCCACAGCAGTAAAATATCAGCCCTTAAGAGACAGCAGCCTCTGCGGCATCAGCATGAACCCGTCTGGGGACATAGGCCAGTCCCACAGGGATGCAGGGGTCCCTCGCCAGGGGTTCAAGGGTCGGAGGGATTTAAAATAATAAATACCCCAAACCAGCCCTTCGCCACCCCACCAGAGACGTGGGCGTTGTTTTCAACCAGGATTTATAAAGTTAAGAATCGACTTAAAAAAATACCCTGGTTTATGTACAATCACTGGCTGAGACACGATGGGCTCATCACACCAGTGGGTGCACTCTCAGCGTCACCTCTGCAGTGTTCCCTGCCCTTGGGAGGTGACAGAGGGACCCCGACATCCATCCTCCACCACTCATCCTGCACTGGCTGTTCAATGTCCCCAAGGCCACCCAAACCTGGGCAGGGGGGACGTTGGGTGGTGGCTGTCCCCACACGACCCGCACCGCCAGCCACCCCATTTTTTTGCTTAAATTTGTGGTGTTTTGTTATCCTCCCCGGCCCCCAAAATAAAAACCAAATCAAGCCACTTTCCCACAATCACCAAAGTCGCTCATCTGCGGGTGCGGCCACGAAGGGACATCCCAGGGGACATGCTAACGTCCTCCAGAAGCTCCCCCATCGCTCGGAAAGAACGGCAAAACCACAGAGGCTGGGTCCTGCTCTGGTCCCCTCCGCAGCCAGGGTGAATTCCTCCAGAAAATGATAATTCCTGGGAAAAAAGCAAATAAAAAGAGAGGTCCATGCTCCTCTCCCAGCTTCACCAAATTCCTGGCAGATGCTTCAGCCTGGCGGGAGTCAAGCTAATCAAAAAGGGGTCCCCAGCATCAACTTCTCAGGGGAATTTGGGTGGTGGGAGGCGGCAGTGATTGCTCCAAAGAACCAACCAAGGTGACGATTTTGACAAAATAAGTTTATTTCGCTTTGCTTCATTTCTGCCGAAACCTCACGTTTTTATTTTTTTTTTTTTGGCTGAAAAAAGAAAACCCCAAAACCCCCAAACCAACTGAAAACACAAAGAACCGCATCGCTTCGCCCTCTCCCGGAAGCGACTGAGGGGCTCTTTCGACGAGCTTGACTCCCCCACTGCTGGCTCCCGCCTGGGCCGCAGGGCTGGGGGAGACACCGCAGCACCCCCAAACCCCTCCCTGCATCTCCCCATCCCCAGCCGCGAATCGGCCCCCAAAAATGAGTTCTTGAGCCCTGCGAATTGGCTCCCCGATACTGAGCCCTCTAGGAAATGCTTGCAGCTCTTAACACCCAAGGTTCTTCTCAACGTTCTTAACTTCTGGGTTTTTTTCTTCTTCTTTCCTGTTTTTTGTTTTTTTGTGTGTTTTGTTTTTTTTTTAAATTAATTTATTTATAGATATATTTAAAAAAAGCAATAGTCCTTTGGTCCCTAAACTCTAAGGAATGATATGACTCTGAAACAAGTAATCCTATGTCCCTGTGCCAGTGACGAGCAGGGGGAAGCGCGTGTCCCACCGCCCTGCTCCATGGGATATATATATATATATACTTATTTATATATATCTTCTATAAGTCCAACATCCTTTGATCCTTTTTTTTTCCCCCTGATGTGGGGAAAAAGAAAATCTTGCCATTTTTCTTTTTTCCAAACAAGCATCCTCCAGGTGAAGCACCCAAGGCTGGTCCCGTCCCACCGGCTTTGGTTTAAGAATCTGTTTGGAGCCTCTTTTCCTCATTTCTCCTGGGAAATCGGTAGCAGCAAATCAGTGCTTTAAAAAAAAAAAAAACAAAAGTAGATCATATCCCAGGCGCCCGGGGCCGTGGTCCTTTCTCCCGACGAGGGATTCAGTGAGTCCCGGCGAGCGGCTGGTGGCGAATCTCAGCCCCGGTGCTGCATCACTCTCCTCCTTCCTTGTCTTCCTCACTCTCTCGTTCCCATTAAGTAACAATCAAGACTGGTTTGGGAAAAAAAATCAAAAGAAAAGAAAATCTACGACCAGAATGACTCTCTTCTTCACCGTTTTCTCCATCACCTCCTCCTCTTCTTCTCCTCCTCTTCCTCCTCCGGGATGTGTTGCAAAGAGAGTTACGGGTTTGGATACTGCACTTGGGGAAGGGGAAAGTCATCAGACACCGCAGGACGGCCCGACCTGCAAAACAGCAAAGGGGTCGTTAGCCTGTGGCCTGGGGGATGGAGGGAAGGAAGGATGGAGAGAGGGACAGAGGGAAGGACCCAAATCCCAGTTTGAAACACACACACAGACGGTCCCGGGCGCAGAGACCCCCGCACACACTTGAGGACACTTTTGGAGAAAACATGGCACCTGTGATGATTTAGGTGAGCCGAGCCCCACCGCAAGGTCCCCTGGGGCATTGCAGGGGGGTGCAGCAGGGCCAGGCCCCCCTGTCCCCTCCTTACCTTTCCACAGGGCCAGGGTCAGTAGGGGTCAGTAGGGTCTGTTGGCATCTTTCGGCCGCTTTAGCTGGACTTTTAGCCTCTTCATGCCAATCTGGAAGCCGTTCATGGCCTGAATGGCTGCCTGAGCGCTCGTTGGATTGTCAAAACTGACGAAACCTGGGGGCGAGGGATGAGGTGACAGAGGAGTTTGTCACCGTAAACATCACAGGTTGCTGCTTTACTTCAACCAAAGCGTGGAAATCCTGCAGGATGCTCCTGTGGGCACCCTCAGGTGGAGCCCCAGGTTGGGGGGCTCGGAGAGCAGGATGGTGGGGTGATGGCACAGCCCTGGATTGCAGGGCACTGTGTGATGGGCAGATGGCATCTTTGGGGACACCAAGGTCTGCAGGTCTGTGGGGACACTGGGATAAGAGGGTCCACAGGGACACTAGAATCGTCTCTGGGAACACTAAGGTGATGGGATTTGTGGGGACACCAAGGTCTGCAGGTCTGCGGACATACCAGGATGACAGGGTCTGTGGGGCCACCAAGGTGACAGGGACACTGTGGTGACAGGTCTGCAGGCCAGAGCATGCTGGTGGCAGCGGTAGCACTCAGCTACATGAGCAGAGCAGATGTGACAGTGGCAAGCAGTGACCAGCCCTCCCTGGCAGGCACACAGGCAGGTGCACTGGGCTGAGGACATAGGCAGGCAGCGTAAGAAGGGACAGCAGCAGGGTATGCCCTTCTGTCCTGGCACAGTGCGGGACAAAAAACTGCCCTTTGGTCCTGGGATGGACAGCCACCATGCAGCTTCAGTCACCCATCAGTGCTGCCTGAGCTGGACTCCTGACCTGGGATGTCGGGGAGAGCTGGACCCCTGAGCTGGGGACATCAGGGAAAGCCGGAACCCTGAGCTGGGGACACTGGGGAGAGCCAGACCCCTACCCCTGAGCTGGGGACCAGGGAGAGCCAAACCCCTGAGATGGGACATCAGGGAGAGCTGGACCCCTGAGCTGGGACATCAGGGAGAGCCGCACACCGGGACTTACCAAAGCATTTACTCTGGTTGGTGGCACGGTCGACAAAGACTTTAGCAGAGATGACATTGCCGAAAGGCAAGAACATCTGCGTGAGCTCCGCGTCCCCGAACTCCTGGGGCAGGTGATAAATAAACAGGTTACAGCCTTCGGGACCTGGGTGACACACAAAGGACAGCTGCACGTCAGCCGCGAGGAAGGGGTCACCCCAGGGGGGAGCAAGCAGCCGCCAGCCCCACGGCGGGGTGCCGCCCACAACCCCTCACCTTCTCGCTGCTGCTGCGGGATGATGGGTGCTTGCTGGGGAAAGGCTTGGCTGATGGGTGCGTAGGCGGTAGGATACGCTGCTGGAGGAGAGAAACGTGGAGCTGAGACCCCGGCACCCACCCCACTCCCTCCACAGCCCTGGGAAGGGCTGGGGACAGGGATGTTCCCCACTGCCACCCTCAATGGAGGCGCCTCTCCTGCCCTGGGGCTGCTGGCTCTGCCCTTCCCACCCCTGCCAGCATGGCCCCGGTCTCCTAGCACGCCCGGGATGCAGGAATGGCTCTCCCAGGAGGGATGCTGGTGGCAGCAGTAATAGGCTCAAGGTTGAGGAAAGACAGCGCTTTTGGTTGAAAAAAACCCAACAATTGGGGGTCCAAAACTTGATTTTCTGTTGAAAATCTGAAAATTGCTGTTAGTGCTCCTAATTAAATGACTGCTGGGCTCGATGTACTTCTACAGGATGCTTTGACTCCCTTCTCTCTGCGTCCCATCTCCCTGGCCATTGGATTTGGTCACATGATGAACATCCAAGGATTTCTGGTGTCTTGGTGCCTCCACAGCCGTCTCTACCAGTGGGCTGGCATGTTGGCAGGATGCAGCATGGAGCAGGCTCTCCATCACTGCCCAAACCTCACCCCCTCTCCTGGGTACCGCCGCCAGCTCTCCCCCATGAAGTTCTCTCAGCCCAGTGGGCATTAAAACTCACTTTCCTCCATCCAAAATTTGCACGGGGGGCCGTGCTGGGAGTGCATCCATGTTGCTGGGGACGAGGGGACGGCGCTCTGCATCTGTGTCACCCCCATCGCTGCCCCGGAGCTCCTGCCAGGGTAGGGCACCCCATGCTCACCACATTAATCCATGCCCAAGCACGCTGCCCCAGTCCTGTGGTTCAACCCCAAGGTGACGTTCACCCCCCAAAAATAAGGGTGAGGAGCAAAGAGGGGAGAGAGGGAAGAAGTGTAAAGCAAAGTTTGAGACCTGCATAGTGCTGCATGCCTGCGTAGGCTTGCTGGAGGGGATCTGCCACCGTGGGGCTTTGAGCTGGGAAGAGAAAAGAGGGAGAAAGAAGAGAGAATAAGCAAGAGAAACCTGGGGATGAGCAGCTCCCACAGGAGAGGGCTCTTGCCCGAGCACCGCTGCAGAGGAGCAGAGCTGCTCCCTGCCATTTCGTAGGAGCAGAGAGCATCACCCCGCTCACAAAGGTGGCAATGCCACAGGAGGAGGGATTTCAGTGGGGATCGGTGCACGGCTGGTTTATCCGGCATCTTCCAGGGGTGGGGAGCACCCCGGGAGCCTGCCGCATGAGCTGAGCACGCATACTCAGCCCCGGGAGAACATGGCAGAGCCCCCCTGGCAGGCTGCAAGGACCTACCTGGGTAGGGGTGGATGCCGTTGGTGTAGATGGTCTCTGAGGCAGGCTGCCCGTTGGTCTGCGGCGGCAGTGGGCTGAAGCCGTTCACCCCAATCGGCGCCGCAATGCTGGGCACGGGCGCTGTGCTGATGCCAGGGGGGGTGCTCGTACCTGCGGGAGGGAGGTATCAGCACTGGCAGCCCCCCTGAGAATGTCAAGCTGGATGGAGGGCAAATGGAGGAGGGTCGTACCTGAAGAAGGGGTGAGGGGGGCAGCCACCAGCCCGCTGACATTGAAGGCAGCCATTTGCTGCATCTGGGCAGCGGCAATGGCGGCCATGGGGTTCAGGCAGGTCCCTTGCGCAGCCGCCATCAGGGCTGCTTGCTGCTGCATGATCTTAAGGAAAGAAAGTGGGGGGGGAAAGGGGAAAGCAAGCAAGAGGCAGAGAGAAGGGGGGAACAGGGGACGATAAATTAGCATCCCCCCTTTGCACCCGCGCACAGGGGCTCAGAGGGATAAATGCCACCCGCTGCCAGACCTGGGGACAGGAGGAGGTCTAGGTGATACATATGGGACCACTGTGCCCTACAGCCATGCCACCCTCATCCGTGGAGGTGAAGCCCTCTGTTGTGCCCCTAAATGGGGATACACCCACCCTGGGCATCCACACCCACTGGCACTGGTACAATCCCACAGAGGCTTTCACAGGCAAAACCAGGCCCCGCCCCAACCTCAGGGGTCCCCAAAACCCCCCAGGTCCCAGCTGACAGCAGCTCCTACCGCTTGCGTATAGGCCCCATAGGCACCAAACTGAATGGTCATAGGGTTGAAGATGCCCAGCTGCCCCGCCATCTGATGCATCCGCCGCAGGGTTCTCTCCTTATCCGTGTCTGCAAACTTCACTACCAGGCTGGACGAGGCACCCTGAGACAGGGGAAAGATGGGGCTGATGGCAGGACCCTAGCAATGCCCCTGAAATGTCTCCCTGCTCCAGGGAGGGGCCTGCTAGCTTGCAGCGGCTGCAGCATCCTCAGCCCTGGGGATGCTGCCCAGCTTGGCAGCAGCAAACAACGATCGATGCGAAGTTTAATTATAGCTGGCTTTTCTCCCCGGCGGTGGCTCCCTGACCTCTGCTTCCTTTTTCCCCCTCCTTGTTCACAATTTTGAACTTTGGCGTTAATTAAACAGCCCTTTTCTCCAGAGCAGAGGGAATTAGCCTCATGCACCCACACCCCGGGGCTCAGTGCTCAGGCAGGGATGAACCTCAGGGTGATCCGGCCAACAGACTGCCTGTCCATGGGATTTTGATCCAATTAGATAGAGGATCAAATTAGCCAGTGATTGGATTACGCAGGCAGCATGGGGCTGAACAGGGCAGGGTAAGAGCCTGGCACTTACCGGCATGGTTTGGCTGCCATGCAGGCTGTTGATGGCTGCCTGCGCCTCTGCGTGGCTGCCGTATTTCACAAAGGCACAACCTAAGGGCAGAGAGGGGACAAGGGAGAGGTCAGATTCGGCCACTGCGGGAGCCAGTGCTGCCTAGCCGGTAGCTGCCACCCTCTGTGGGTCCCGGCAGCCTGCAGGGTGCTCACCCGGCTCCCCAAAGCCCACCTTTGCTGGTTCCATCGGGCCCTCGGAGGATGGTGCACTCCTCGATCTGGCCGAAGGGTTCGAAGAGGCGCCGGACATCGTCCTCACTCTGCTGCTTCCCCAGCATGCCCACAAAGAGCTTCCTGTCTTCTAAAAACAAAACCAAGACTATCAGAGAGCAGGATGCCACTCACCATCCCATCCCCTCATCCCTGGTTTGCAAACAGTGTCTGGAGGGGAAAGAGCGGGTGATGTTGGAGCTTGGGGAGGCAGCAATGCTGAACCAGCAGCAGACACAGGGTTTGTCACCTCCACCCTACAAAATGCTTGGGTTGGGAAAACCTCCCCTGCAAGGAAATCACCTAGGGATGAAGCTGGGAAGAGCCAGCTCCCACTTCAGAGACCGGAGGTGGGGCTTTTCCAGGGAGAGCGGAGCTGGCTCCCCCGGCACCAATGCAGGATGCAGCTGGGAAACAAAGAGAGCCCGCAAAGCAGTGGCGATTGCCTTCATACAATTGACTCGCAGAATAACTCGCAGCCTCTGGCCATGCCCATGGGACATAAATAACCCAAACACGACAGAAGGGAGAGTAAATAATGAGAATTTCATGATTATTACCAGCATCTGTCTTGCGCAGTCGCATGCTCCCGCTGCGTGCTAATGGCATTTGACAAAGAAAATAAGGTGCCCTGTCAAGAGTGTTGTCAGGGAAATAAATAAATAATGGCAGGAGACGATTAATGCTCTGTCCATTAAGGTACCAGGAAAAATAGTTAAGGCAATAGGGCTCATGTGTTGTCTAGTTAAACATAAACCATCTCCTGGCCAAGGTGGCCGGGGGAGCGGGCTTGGCGGCTGAGCATCGCATCCTGGGCAAGGGGGCTGGAGCTGGATGCCTAAGCTCGCCCATTGATTTTTAATCCTTCACCTATTACGCTCGGTAAGTGGGTAATTTATTTGCCAGGTCCCTCCGGGACGTGCTGGGACCAGCTTGCAGCATATTTAATAACGTGTTTTGAATAGGGGATATCTACTCTGGCCATCCTGCCAAGGGCAGGCAGCCCCACGCAAGCATCCCGCGTGTCCAAGCATGCCTACACACCCAGAGCTTGCTCGTGGCACTGGGAACAGCAGGGAGTTTTGATCCGATTCCTGCGATTTTGCCCAAATTATTGACTCAGACTGGAAATGCCGTGGTCCCACGAGCCAGAAACCCTCACAGAGAATTTGGAGGGGAGCAGCGATTTCTGTTTGAGAGGGGCTCGGGCCATATGTGGCCGACTCCTGCACCCTGACTCTGCCAGGGTCCCCGCAGGCAGCTCTGGGCAGGTAATTATGTTGTTTGATAGACGAAGGGGCTGCTGGGGAGCAGCTGGCTGATGCTCTGCACAGTATGATGTCAGGATGTTCATGGTATGACATCAGGATGTTCATGGCATGACATCAGGACGTTCCCACAGCCGGCTGGGCAGGGAGAGCTGAGATCACGTTTGCTCTGCGCTTGGGTCTGGATGCCACCAGCAAAGACAGCTCCTTTCGTGGTTTCTCTGCAAACCTCTGCACGGCAGCCCCCGCGATGCCGCTGTGTCCCCCATCACTCCCCCCCAGGTGGCCCTGCGCACCCCTGCCCACGCAGGGCAGCCGGGGAAGGGGGGACCTACCTCCTCGGCCCTCGCTGTCAGCTGGCTTCACCTGGATGGGGCGGTTCATCTGCAACACACAAGCGGGAGCAGGCAGTCAGTGGCCATGCCGTGCCCCCCCCGAACCCTTTCTGTGGGGAATAGCAGGATTGGGCCCCAGCCTGGCGCAGTGGGCTGGGGCGGGACCTACAAGAACAGAGCTGGGGTTTGTGGCCACGCCAAACCGGGGGCGGAGGGCAATGCTATGGCCCCAGTGACGGGTACCCGGTGCCGCAGGCACCCGCCGGGCCGCCGGTGCCAGCCTTGGCCACCTGCCTGCTTTCCTCGACTGCAAAGGACTGCAGAGGCGGCAGCAGTGCCCGGCTGGCCCTGGCCCCTCCGGCAGCACGGCCACCACTCTCCTTTTCCTGATTCTCACCCAAATTTGGCCTCCTCCCATGCGTCGCCACCGTGTGTACCCACAAGCGTGACACACGTGCGGCAGGACACGCTGTGCCAGCACACACGTCCCTGGCCTGCTGCCCCACAGAGCCATTTCTCCTCCTCTCTCCCCCTCCTTTTTCCCCTCTTTTAGCCGAAAAATGCTACAATTACAGCTGTTTCCATGGCAACAAGCATGCTTCCCCCGCGATGCTGCGGAGCCTGAGCCATGTGCTCGATGGGGTCGTCACGGCAACGGCAGGATGTCACGCATGACGGGGCGGATGTGCACGCACACATACACGGCTTGAGCATGCACAGGGACAGCTGCACACATGCATGCTGCTCTCGCACCTACGCGTGTGTGTACCCTCACCCCGGGGTTCCCCTCGTGCACCCCTGGAGCAGGTCCCCAAATTTAGGGGCTTGGTGGGGGCAGCACCAGCCCGCCCCACCACCAGGGTGAGGAAGAGGATGGTTAAGGAAGAAGAGGAGGGAGGTTTCCACAGCAACCGCCTTGTCTCCAGGGAAACGCAGGGAGAAATGTCACTGTAGAGCTGGGAATGCTCCAAGGAGAGGACTGGGTCCCCAGGAGCCATGGGGTGGCACCAAGGGACACAGGGCCACCCAGCTGCCCTCTCATCACCCATCATGTCACCAGTCCCCCAAACATCTACCTGCACGGGGGCAGGATCCAGCTCACCTCAAACCCCAGAGGCTGTGACAGCATGGAGACCTGTGGGACCAACATCCCCCTTGTCCGCCATATCCCTGCCATGTCCAGGAGGAGGGAAACCCATTTTTGGGGGGGCTGTCCCCCCTCCACTGACCCACCAGTCCCATTTACCAGCGTGATGGCCTTTGATGGAATAAATTTCCCATGCCCACTGCTGTATGCTTAATGTAATAAACCCAGTGAGTATGATTTAGAATAACATTTACGGAGCCGCAGAGTGTCATTTTGATGTGTCTCCTGTCTCCGCTCGCCGGTTATTAAACTGTATTGATTCTCCGGGAGCGGCTGATGTTTATAAATGTCAGGCCTCGGGGACCGGCTAACCTACCCCAGGGCTGCCACACCGTGCCAGGGAAAAACTGCCCCAGTCTGTAGACACCCCTGAAAGGGGGTTTTGGCACCCCTGGCATTGCCCCATGCCCAACCCGGGGTGCTCGGTGCCCCTCTGTAGCAGCTCCTGTGGCACAGGTGGATGGCATGGGCACTCAGACCTCCCTCTGTGCCTGGTTGTCCAGTGCCCACCTGTCCGTCTGTCTCCACAGCAGCTCTGCACCGTGGCCCTGTACCCACACAGTCACTCAGCCACCCACTGCTGCCCAACAGCCCTCCATCCATCCCCCGACACCCAAACAACCACCCAGCCATCTCCCGCTCCTCCCGACACCCATCTGTCCATCCCCCAACACCCATCCATCCATTCACCCATCCCTGACACCCACACAATCATCCATCCACCCACCTCCCCACAAGATTCACCCACCAATTCACCCCCAACACCCATCCTCATAACACTGATCTATCCCCATAGCACCCATTGATATCCGCAACACCCATCCATCCCCATAATACCCGTCCACCCCCCCCAACACCCATCCATCCCCACAGCACCCTTACACTGGCCCATCCATCCCCCACCTCCCTACCACCCACCTTTCCACCCCCATAGCACCCACACATCCACCCACTCATCCATCCCCCAGCTCCCACCCATCTCCCACCCATCCTCACACACCCCAAGGACATGCTGATGCACCCAGGGTCACAGGAGATCCTGTCTGGGGTGTCCCAGCACCCACCAGTCCCATCACCCATGGGTGCCCCACAGAGTCCCAGTTACAGCACCCCATGGCCAAACCACTGGGGTGCTACAGCCCAAGGGGGTCATTACCAGTTGCTAAACCACAGCCTGACCCCTTGGGCACTGTCCTCCACCCAAATTCGGAGTCCCCCAACAGCCTGGACACCAGGGAGAGGCAGCCCACAGTGAATCCTTGCAGCAGGACCTGTCCCATGGGACAGGGTCACCTCTGGCCCTCGGTCCTTCCTTGGTGTCACCCTCCTCCTCTTGCCCAACAGCCGGAAGATCTGGCAGGCCACCATGCATCCGAATGAGCCGACACAGAGGCGCGGGGTGATGCTGGAGCAGCGGGCACCCACGGGAACCTGGTGCCCGCATCACCCTGGGGGTCCCCAGGCATCCAACACCCAGTGCAGGGAGACAGGCGCTCGGGTACAGGCAGCCACCCATCATGGGAACACCCTGCCAGAGCCCTGGGGGTGAACTCACAGTGAGGGGATACAGCCGGCCTGGGGACAGTCACACCACCATACAGGCGCAAGACCATCCCAGCACACCCCCACGCACAACCACGCATCCCCTACAGCCGCACTCTCGCTCCCGCACACCCCTGTGCACAACCACAGACCCACACACAGCATCCTCTGTGCACACCCACCCGCAGCTGTATGCTTGCCTTAGCACCCCCCCTGCACAACTGTACACCTACGCAGCCACACACTTGCACCCACACAGCCCCATGCACAACCATACATCTGGCCTAGCATGACTGCACACCCACATGCAACTGCACACCCACCCCAGCCCCAGTCCCGTGTACACCTGCACACAACACCCCTACACCTTGAGCACAGCGTCCTCATGAGCACCCACTCACCCACAGCCGCACACCCACACAATACCCACAACACCTTCACCGCAGCTGTGGGCCCCACACAACCACAGGCACACACCCCAGGGTGCACAGCTGGCATCACCAGCAGGAACACAACACCCCTTGCCTCAGTTTCCCCACTGCGGCAGCGGGACCCACAGCAGGATCCCCAGCAGCCCTCTGTGAATACAAGGGCATCCAGTGCTGGACACCACCCCTGGAGGACCACGGCACCCACCACCATCCATGCACCCCTGAGCCCTGTGCACACCCGGCCAGCTCCCCCACCAGGCACCCACAATGTGGGAGCCCATGCAACACCCGTACGCACACACGCATTCTCTGCTCCCTGCTCACACCCAGTGCGCGCACGCACACACGTGCACACACCCCACCACTGCCACCCCCCAGGCCCACGTACACCCACACCCCACCACCACGCGCACAACCGCTGGGTGCAAAGACACCCCTAGCACCTTACTAGCCGCTTATACACGCGCACACACAGAGCCACTGACACACTTGCACACCCACCATCCCTGGGCGCAACCCACTCCCCACCAACACCCACTTGCACACACCCCAGGGGCAAAACCGTACCGCCGCCAATGCATACACACCCCTGCACCATCTGTGGGTGCAACACGCCCCCAAGCACGTCCCCTTGCACACCTGCAACCACACACACAGAGCACCAACACACACACACAAACCCAGGGTGGAAAAACACACCCTCCAGCCAACACACAAACACACAAACCCATCCCTGGGTGCAGATACACTGCCCTCACCAGCACACCCCATCCCTGCCTGCAAATACACCCTGCTCGCCAACAGCCCCCCGCCCCCAACACACACCATTCCTGGGTGCAGATACACCCTCCTCATCAACACCCCCCTGCCAACACCCTCCCCATCCCTGGATGCAGATATACACTCCTCATCAACACCCACACTCACACATCCCATCCGTGGGTGCAGATGCACCCTCCCCACCGACACAGACATTCACACACGCCATCCCTGGGTGCAGATACACCCGTCTCACCAACCCAGGCACGCACACACCCCATCTCCGCGTGCAAATACACCCTCCTCACCAACATCCCCCTGCCAACACCCCATCCCCATCCCCGGGAGCAGATACACCCCCCTCACCATCACACCCCCCCATCCCTGCGTGCAAATATTCCCCCCGGGTGCAGACAGCCCTCCCCCCGGGTGCAAGCACCCCCCACGCAGAAGCACCCCCGCCGCGTGGGTGCGGATGCCCCAGCGCACGCAGAGGCTCCCGGGCCGGGCCGGGCCGGGCCGGGCCGAGCCGGCGGCAGACAAAGGCGGGGCCCTACCTCGATGCAGAGGATCTTGGACCCGGCGGGCACCCACAGCACGGGCGGCCGCGGCCCGGGCGCCGGCACCTGCGGCAGCTGCATGGCCCGGCCCGGCCCGGCCCGGCTCGGCGCGGCGCGGCTCGGCTCGGGCCGGCCCGACCCGGCTCCACCCGAGGCGGCTCGGCTCGGTCCGGCCCGATTCGATTCGGCTCGGCTCGGCTCGGCTCGCGCAGCGGCGCGCGGGAGGCGGGGCGGGGGGAGGGGCGGCCGCAGCCCCGCCGAGCCGGGCCGGGCCGGGCCGGGCCGAGCCGAGGGGAGGGGAGGGGCCGCGGTGGGGCCGCGCCCCCGCGCCGCGCCGGGGGCGGAGCCTGGCCGGGGTGGAGGGACCCGGGGGCGCGGAGCGCGGGGGTGCGGGCACAGGCGCGGGGGGTGCGCACGGCTACAGGGGCTGTGCACGAGCGCGGAGGGGCGTGCACAGCTACCGGGGTGCCTGCACAAGCACGCACGGGTGTGCACAGGCACACGCGAGCGTGCACAAGCAGAGAGGGGTGTGCGCAGCTGTAGGAGGATGTGCACAAGCGCAGACGGGTGTCCACAGGTACACATGGGTGTGAGTGTGAGCACACAGGGGTGTGCACAGCTACAGGGGGCGTGCACAGGCACACAGGGGTGTAAGCGCAAGCACAGAGGGGTGTGCACAAGGAGGTGCAAGCACAAGCACAGAGGGGTGTGCACAGGGGCAGAGGGGTGAGCACATAGAGGTGTGAGCACAAGCAGGGGGGTGCGCACACACAGACGCCTGCCCAGATGTGGCTGTGCGCCCTGGCAGATGCACACCCACGCACCGCTGCGTGCACACACAAACAGAGGGGTGCGCACAGACATATGCCCGTGCAGGGGCGCGTGCCCGTACGCCCGTGTGTGAGCGTGTGCTCACACGTGCGCACCCATGCTTGCCCCATGCTGGGGCGTGGGGTGAGAGGTGAGCAGCTACAGCAGCCGTACACCTCACACATGCTCGTGTGTGTGATGGGAAGGGGACACAGGCAAGCCCGTGCCTTGCAGGCAGGACCTGACCCCACACCTCCTTGAGGCTGCTGAAGTGGGCTGTTAACTCTTAAACCTACTGATGCACAGCACCACCAGCGAGAGCGCAGTTCAGGAAGTCACGTCCCCGCAAACCTCGTCCCCCTCCATCAGCTCTGTGCACCTGAGGCGGGGATTGATATTCACAGGCCCCAGCGCTTTCCCCAGCCAACCAGCGGCCCTATTGATTTTTATTTAGGCGAATAATTAAATATTTATTTTCACTTTGTTAAGCTCAGGAGGTCGGAGCCCACAGAAAGCACAACAGCACGCAGGCGGCAGGAAAATCAATGCCTTGGTTTGTGGCCGCTGGAGCAGCTCCTGCACCCGCGCCCCAGGTAGGTGTCACTGTTACCCCCCATCAGCTCATCCCGACCCCCTGGTGTCACTTACCCCTGGCAGCGTCTTTTGCTCGTGCAGGGCGCTCTGCGCCTTCAGTGCCGAGTCACGGGCGCAGTAGGTGAGGAAGGCACAGCCTGCAGAGATGGGGAGATGGGGTCAGTGTCTGGCCTGGCACCGCTGCAAAGCCCCAGGCTCGCGGACAGCCAGCAGTGTGGCTAATACGGTTCTGGGGCGTCTCAGCACCCTGGTACCCTGGCACTCAGCACTCTGGCACCCCAGCACCCTGGTATCCTGTAATCCAGCACCACAGCACCCTGGCACCCTGACATCCAGCACCCTGGCACCCAGCACCCTGGCATCCTGGCACCCAGCACCCCAGCACCCTGGCACTCTGATGTATAGCACCCAGCATCCTGGCACCCTGGCACCCAGGTGGGCACTGCCACCAGCAGGGCCAGAGCTCAGCCCCGAAACAGGGTGGGATGCATCTTGATACAAAAGAGATGGAGCAGTGGGATGAAGGAAGGAGCAAGGCAAGAGCAGGCAGCGAGTCTGGCAGCACACGGGCAGCTGTGCTCTGGCCCCAGGCTCTGGGGAAAGCCACAGCCAAAGCCCTGTGGAAAGCAGATCTCCAGGCATCGAGGCCACGCATCCCGGCTTGCCGCCACTGTTCTCCCAGCCCCGAGCATCCTCCTTGGTATGACTCGCATGGCAAAGGCACTCCAGCTCCTCCGACATCTCGGCGCTTCGGGAATCGGGAATATGCCTGGGGTAAGGTTTTCCCACGCTGACTCACGCTGACGAGCTGCTCGCTTGCCTGGAGCTGGGGGCGACAAGCGAGCCCCAGGGAGAAGGTCTGGTCCTCTCCCCTCCATCTCTCCCGTTCCCGCAGGAGCATCCCAGGTCCCCGTGCTGCCGCCACACTGCTCCCTCCCCGAGGGCTCCCCCCCGATTTGCTGAGGTCACATCCAAAAGTGTCTGAAAGTGATATTAAAACAGCAGCAAAACAGTTTCCCTTCAACAAAGTAAATATTTAATGAATAAAATTGACATTGATGCATTTTTAATATTGGCACAATTAAATCCGCCAGCTGATTAAGTATTAATAACTCTTAATAAGTACAATCAGCGTGCCTGGGAGGAGAGGGAGTGAGGGAGTGGGGCAGGGGGACTCCGAGGGATGGGGTCCCTCGCCCGCCTTGTTGGTGACAAGATGTTGGGGACATCTGCCCTTGTGGGGAGCAAGGAGAGATCCCCCCCAGTTAAATACCAGCCCCACTGCAGGTGGAAAGGGGAGGTCAGCGCAGCGGCTTGCACCAGTCCCGGTGCCATTTCCGGTGTTTACCATCGGTAATCAAGTTGTTTCCTCCTCTCTGCTCTTTTTTCCCCCTTTTTGTTTTCCCTGCAGGTGAACATGTGGATGGTGCCTGGGCATTCAGGAGAAGTTCAGAGGGCTGGAGTGGGAGCGATCCCACTCCAGAGACTCGCTAGGAGGAAGGATGCCGTTCAAATTAGAGGAGCATCCACAATTAAATCACGCGTCTGGGCCGCAGAGGTTGAAGCCCGCGCTGGAGGAAGCACCGAGGGGCCTGGCAAGGTGCGAATCCCATTGTTTGGGGCATGCAAGCAGCTTCAGAGGTGCCTTGAGACATTTTGAAGGCTGTGGTGCTGAGAATGAAGGAGTCCAGACGGCTGCCCCACGGCTGAAGGGCACTGATGTGGTGGTATCCGCAAGCGCCAAGTTTCGGCTTCCCAGAAGGTCCCAGTGAAGCGGGCACTGCCTGTGGCACAGGGGCTTAGCTGCAGCGTGTGGAGGAGCACAAGATCCTGTCTGGGTGATACCTGGGGTACCCTGACCTTGTTCCGGCACCACGGACCCCCAGCTCACGGGTGGGGGGTTCTGTAAAGACTTTAGCGATGCACGTGTGAGCCTCTCGGTGCACTGCTGCTCAGGGTGCCGGGTGCTCTGCAGCCCGTGTCGGGATGCCGGCCAGGCTGGCAGCGACCCCAGTCCTGCTGGGTCACAGAGGCCTGGGGCATGGTGCAGGCAGAAGGCTGGGCAGATGGGTGCCCCCCTCTGTGGTGGGTGCCTGTATCCCAGGTGGGTGCCTCCATCCCAGGGGTGCTCCAACTCCAGAGGTGCCCAAACCTCATGTGGGTGCCCCGATGCCAGACAGGTGCCCCCAATCCAGGAGAGTGCCCTATACACCATCGGGGTGCTCCCAGCCCTGGGGTGCTCTGACCCCAGGGGTGCTCCAACTCCAGAGGTGCCCAAACCTCACGTGGGTGCCCTGATGCCAGACAGGTGCCCCCAATCCAGGAGGGTGCCCTAAACACCATTGGGGTGCTCCCAGCCCTGGGGTGCTCTGACCCCAGGGGTGCCCCTGAGCCAGACGGCAGCTACCCTAACCCCAGGTGGGTGCCCCCACCTCAGGCACGTGTCCCCAGCCAAGGGGTGTGCCCACCTTAGGTGCCTCTGCCTCAGGGGTACCCCAAACTTAGTGGAGCCGCATACCAGGATACCCCATACCAGGGTGTCCCCACCTCAGGGGTGCCCCATATTGGAGTGACCAACCATACCAGGGTGACCCATACCAGCATGCCTCCACCTCAGGGGTACCTTCACATCCCTGGGGTGCCCCATACTGGGGGCAGGTGACACATACTGGGTGGGGTACCTCCACCTCATGGGTGCCCCTACCTCAGGGGTGCACCATACTGGGGTATCTCCACCTCAGGGGTACCCCACACCAGGGTGGCCCACCTCAGGTGTACCTCCACCTCAGGGTGCTCCACCTCAAGCGCGTCCCCAACTCACGGGTACTCCACCTCAGGGGTATCTCAACTCAGGGGTGCTCCATACTCGGGTGCCTCACCTCAGAGCTGCCACACCTCAGGGTGTCCCACCACAGGGGCACCTCACCTCAGGGGTGCCCCATACTTGGCTACCTCACCTCAGGGTGTCCCGCCACAGGGGCACCTCACCTCAGGGGTGCCCCATACTTGGCTACCTCACCTCAGGGTGTCCCACCTCAGGGGTACCCCTACCTCAGGGTGTCCCACCTCAGGGGTACCCCCACCTCGGGGCATGCCACCTCAGGATGCCCTGCCTGGTCGCACCCCGCCGGCGGGCGCAGAGCCCCCCCGTACCTTTGTGCATGCCGGTGAAGCGATCCTTGAGGACGGTGAGCTCGTAGATGCGGCCGAACTCCTCGAAGAGCGGCTTGAGGTCGCTCTCCTCCAGGTTACGCGGGATCTGCCCCACGAAGAGCTTGATGGCGTCGTGATCCTTCATGGCGATGGCGCCGGGCGGGCGGCTCAGCCCGTTCACCCGGCCGCTGTTCGCGGTGCTGAACGCCGCCCCCGCCTCCGCCGCCGCCGCCGCCACGCCGCTGCCCGCCGCGGCCATGGCCCGCTCCGCCGCCGCCGCCGCCGCTGCGGGAGGCGCCCGCCGCCCCGCCCCGCCCCGCCCCGCCCCGCTCGGCGCCGCTCGGCACCGCTCGGCTCGGCCCGGGCCTCTCTGCTCACAACACCCCCCCCTCCCCACCCGCGCGCGCGGCCGCCAGCGGGCTGGTGACGTCAGCCTGCTGGCCCCGGCGAGACGCAAGGTATTAGCATAATGAGGGAGCGGCGGCCAATCAGGAGCGGCGGCTGGCAGCGGCGCGGGGTACCCCGGCTCCGCCCACTACTGCCCCCTGCCGGGCTGACCCCGGACCCCTTCATCCCCATCCCCCTCCAGCCTCCACGCCCCCCGTCACTCCTCGTCACCCCCCCGTCATCCCCATCACCCCGAGGCAGGGCTGGCCAAGGGGCTGAGCAGCCGCCTGCCTGCACCCCTGCGGCCCTCAGTAGGTTCCAGAGTTAACAGCCGGCTCTTCCCCACCGGCCACCACCTCAGAACGGGATTTAAGTACACAGGAAAGGCTCAAAAGGGACAATTCTGGCACTTTGTTGCATTTTTCACCTCGACGGACCCCTTGCCGCCCCAGTTGCCCCCTCGGGGCTGTCCCGGATGGGGGGGGGGGGAAGCACCTCCCTCCTGCACCCCCCACCCCCCCAAACCATCTGTAATTAGACCAAATGGCTTTAATACCTGGCACGGTTGTTAGTTAATTACTCCCAGAGCAGTAGCTGGGCTGGGTGTGCCCGGCTTCACTGGTGCACTGCCATGCGTGTGCAGGTGTGTGCAAGCATGTGTGAGATGGGTGTGTGTGTGCAAGAGCGCGTGAGCTTGTGCACATATGTTGCAAGAGTGTGCATTCATGTGCCTGCATGTGTGCAAGCTTGTGCAAGTCTATGCAGGCATGTGCATGTGTTTGGGCAAGTGTGTGCAAGCGTGCACACGTGCATCCATGTTCAACTGCGTGCAAGCATGTATGTGCAAGTGTGTGTGTGTGCATTTGTGTGCAAGCACATGCATGTGCGTGCTGCAAGTGTGTGCGTATAGTTGCAAGTGCGCACACGTGTAGAAGTACATGCAAGCGTGTGTGCAAGCACATGCAGGTGCATGCCTGTGTTGCAAGCCTGCACAATGGCATACAAGCACATGTGTGCATGCATGAATTTGCACATGTGTGCAAGTGTGTGCATGTGCGCAAGCATGTGCGTGGTGCACGTGTTTGCAAGCACCCATATGCATGTGTGTGCAAGCACGTGCATGAGTACATGTGTTTGCAAGCGCCCATGTGCATGCATGTGCATGCATGTGCATGGGTGCCTGTGTTTGCAAGTGCCCATATACATGTGTGTGCAAGCATGTGCACAGGCACATGTGTTTGCAAGCGCCTATATGCATGCAAGCATGTGCACACACCTGCAACTATGTGCATGTGAGCACGTGCAAACATATGCAAGTGTGTTCCAATAAAACCCAATGGATGGGGACAGTGCTCATGGTGGGCACCCCTGGGTGGGTTTCAGAGGCACGGAGCATAATCCTGCTGAAATCCGGGGGCTTGGCGGCTGTTCTTCACCGCCGCCTGTGTTTATTTTTAAACCCGTTGGTCCCGAGTGATTCACACGCTGCCTGTTCTCCTCTGCTCCCCGGCAAGTTTTACGCGACCAAAATAGATGTTCTGGAAGGAACGGGCCGCACGGCAAGGCCGCGGCAGGGGAAAGCGGGGTGCTCCCTCCCTGCCGACAGGGATCTCGGCCTCTGCAGGGGTGAAACACATTGCCAAGCCACCCCAAGATGGCATTTTTGGGGAGATGCTGGTGCAGACTCCCCCGGGAAGCAGGACCATGGGGTGATATTTAACCTGGATCACGAATACCAGGCTTTAGTGGAAGGTGCTGGGCTGGGGGTTCCCCCTGTGCCAGCCCCACTGGCACTGGAGCATCCCAGGCCCTGCAGGCTCACACACCCAGCCATGGGTGAAACGGAGTCCACCAAGTCAGGGGGACAGGCAGGGTAAGGGCAGGGAGCTGGGATGTGATGGTGAAGAGGCCCTCAGCAGGCACAGAGCAGTGCCCAGGGAGCAAAGCAGCCTCTCCAGGGCCCCAGTCCCACCAGCAGTGGGTATCCCTGCAGTTACAAAAGCACCTAGCAAAGGCACCAATTTGCACTGTGTTGGGAGGAAGAAAAAAAAAAAAAGATAAAAACCACCTTTTGAAAATAAGAGGCGATAATAACCCCCTTCCTCTGTGCCTGCCATCCCCTCGGAGCCCAAAGCGCTGCATCCGATTAGCAAGCTATGGTATCTCAGCTGTCCTTCCCCTAGCATGGCTGCAGGAAGAGCCAGGCAGAAATGGCCACGCAGAGATGGAGCAGACATCCAGGTCTAAAGCACTGGAGGCCACCAACCTGGACCAGAAGGTAAAGCTTCTGCTCCACAAATACCTGAGGCATTTGTGCTGTAGAGCGATGCTTCCCAAAGCCAACCCCAAAAGATATCATGGGGACACTGGCTGGCAGCAGCAAGGACTCAGGTCAGAGCACAAGGAGATGTTCTCACAGGGACAAGAAGCTTCTGATCAGCGTTCGCTCATGCCAGGTCTGGTAGTGAGGAAGGAGCACTAATTACACCAGCCTTTCGGAGCTCTTTCGGACTGGACAGCACATCAAATCCCAGCAAAAGGAAGCAGCTATTATTATTTAGGTCTTTTGGGTTACTCAATTTAAGAGAAATAAACATGCTGGGACTGACAGGCGGACACATCAGCAATCCTGGCTCCTTCTGCTCAGCCTTAAACACAAGGCCAGGACAGTATTTACAACCAAAACAACAGAGAAAAGGGGCACAAGTTTCCCATGAAGACGGAGGAAGCAGAGGTGCACCTTCCCCCAGGAAACAGGGCACAGGAAGGCAGCCCTTCCCCTCCCACTCTAAGTAGGGGGGAAAAATACCCCTCTTTACCCAAATCTGGCTAAATTTCCCTGCTCCTGGGTGGTTTCGCTTCACAATCTTACCCCCCCTTAAGTTGTATCAGTTCAGAGGAACAGTGTTTGGGTATCCCTTCGCAGGAAGGTAAAAATGCAAGAGTTAACAATTTCTGAATATTTTTAATTCAAAGTTAATTCAATATTTTTAAATTAAAGTTCAATAGTAAAAGGTTTCCAGCCATAACAGCAGATCTCACTCATTTAAGACTAAGACACATGTACAACAGCCCCATCAGCCAGGATTTCTCCCTGAGAGATTCCCTGCTTCGAGCTGAAGATGGTTTCCAGCATGGCAAACCCAACCATCAACGACCAACACTTCGACTGTCCCACTTCTACAGGACAGCAGCACCATCAGTCTCTTCTCCAAGGAAAATACTATCCAAACCAAACCTCTTGGATGCAGACCTGGAGCTGACCTCCCCACCCCAAAGACAACAGAGCAGGAGGAGGACGGATCAGTTGGCCAAATCCTGAGCAGAGGTGACAGCTGACTGAAGAGCTGAGCAGTGACTCCATAACATCCACACACTGCTCAGCTCAGTGGGTTTGAGGTCTCCTTGGAGAGACTTCAGGGTGTCATCTTCTCAGGAGGAGCCAGAAGAGGTGGCAGCAGACAGGGTTTGGGGCAGCAGACATGATGGCTTGCAGGCAAGCCTCCTGCCACGACATAGGCAGAGAGAGAAGAGACAGAGGCAAGGACAGGAACACCACGTTGACCCCTGGTGCGTGGAAGGCCACAGAAGCAAAACCAAGGTAACATCCTGGCGCAAGTAGTGCCTTGCCCAGGTGTGGCTGGTGGGAAGTCAAGGCAAAAGAACTGGGGGAGCCCACACCTTCTCACCACCCAAGAACCCTGCAGGGATGGAGTCTGATAGCAGCAGAGACTAAACATAGTTTATCCAGCTGAGCAGGCACCCAGCAAGCTCCGGAGCCACTGGGATGAGGCATAGCCAGATGCTCCTCCATTAGCATCTCTGGAGCAAGCCCTACCCATTCAGCTGCTAACAAAAAGCCTTGCACAGTCTCCCAAGCCCCAGCTGAGCACAAAAAGGCACCTTTTTCCTCTTTAGGGTCATTTATTTATAGATTTAAAGAAACAAAAATAGAAAAAGAGGTGAAGAGTGCTCACTAAGGAAAAAAAGTTCATTGCAACAAAGCAAGAGCAGACAGAAGCTGGGGGTGCGAAGGGGTCCCTCTGCCAAGCCAGCAGCTTTTGAGAGAGGGATCATTCCTCCTGTGTGCACAGTGACCAAGGTCACTGGGGCTTCTCCTTTCAAAACCCGCCAAATTCATTTTCACAGTATCCTACGTAGAGAGGCTGCGCCTGGACACCACGCCTGGAAAGAGAGCAGAGAGATGTCATCACGCAGAGCACACAGGCAGAGCGCACGGTCAGGTTTCAGTGGTTAGAGGAGCGCAAGTTGGCCATTGGTGCCCTGTTTCAGGTGTGACAAGGAGGGAGCGTTTTTCATCCCATGCTTACAGACTCAGTTTTTTGCTCACGTGTGGGAGCACGGGGTAAGGGCAGGTTTCCTGGGGAAGATGGTGCTGCAGGAGGGGTGGCAATAGCTGATGGGTCCCCCTTCCTCAGCACGAAGCCCTCTCCTGGACAGAGCCACCAGCCCATGCCAGCAGCAGGGGCTCTCTTCCAGCACTGCACAAAGCAAGCTCTGCCCACGCACAGGCAGGAGAAAGGCTCAGAACGTTCCGTAAGAACAAGGGTCATTTTGCACCAGGGAAAGCCCACTTCACGTTGCTGCCCTTTCCAGGATTGAACCCCAGAGAGGGTGGCATTTGCGCCGTCCCCACAAGCTGGCATCCAGCTGCAAGGAGAAATGGTTACCCAAGAAGCTTGCAGCGGAAGTCGGCCAGCCGCACGTAGGCATCTTGCAGGTCCCTGACGGTTGCGTTACTCCACAGTCTCTCGGCTACGGCCCCAGCTCTTGGCCTTGGAGGAACAAGGGACAGAGGCAGTCAGCTCAGGGGGGAGTCTGAAAGCTTCTTACACAAACACTGAGCTCCCGAACACTTTCCCAACCAAGATCCTTCAGCACACAAAGGCTTCTATATATCAAAAGATCCACTCCTAGACACGTGCAGATCAGGATGTACCAGGGTGACAGGACAGACACCAGCATTAAGTATGTACTGCTTGCAGCACCAGGTTGTACAGGAACACATTATAGTCTTACAAACCCTCATTTATGCCTCAGTGAAGCTGTTACTAGCACAGAGGCACTGTCAGGGAATGGGGACAAGCTCCATGCACAGACCAAACCCGCACAGTTTGGCACACGTTGCTCAGTGGCAAAGGAAATGAGCCTGAGCCCTGCCCCATGCAACTTGAGCTAACCTCCCCATGGCTTCTCTTACCAGAGCCTAGGGGCCAGGTTAGTGACGTCCACATATTCCCCCCACATGCACGCCTCTCCGCCGATCACCCGATCCTTCTGCTCAGGGCTGCCTGCCAGAGGACACAGCATTCAGGTGATGGGGTGTTCCAAGATAACGGGGTGACTTACCGCCCTGCCCACAGAGGCACCTGTAACAGCAGTGAGTGGCTCAGCTACAGAGGCAATAACTTGCCCTTCTGGAAGCCCCCGCTTCAAACCCCAGGCTCAGGGAGAACAGAGTTATTTTCTGTCAGCATCAAGGGAACGGGACATAGCACAGGAAGCAAGGACACAGTCATTCAAGCACCTTCACACCAGCAGCAAGAACAAATTAGCAAGAGACCCAGCCCTGGTGCTACCTCTGAGTGACAAGTCAGCTGTTGTATGGGAAGGGGACACACCTTCAAACTTCAAGGGCTCCACCTGGTAGGCCGCCATCCAGTCCTGCCCATAGGAGATGCGGCTGAGGTACCACGGGGCAGAGAGCAGAGCCCGGTAGCCAGCCCTGGTGACGTTTGCTGTCTCCTCCATGTACGGCATGGGGTTCTCCTTCCACACATGGATGATGGTGTCTGGCTTCAGCTGAAGAACACAGGTGAACCCTACGCATGGGATGACCACAGCAACAAGAGCACCACCTCCCCTTGCAAACAGAGTGCCCTGACCCATCCACAGCTTTGAATACCCCCAAAGGGAAACAGAAGCAGACATTGGCTTGACTTCTGAGCCACTTCCCATCTGGTTTGCAGAAGCAACAGAGGGAGGGATAAGTCTATTTGCAGAGTGTCTTAGGCAGGGTTAAAACCTGCCTCTTGCAGGTCTATATACAAGAACCTGGAGGAAAGAGCCCATTGACAGCAGTGGGAGAAAGCCACCAAGAGGGCAGCTCACTGGCAGCACCATCTCAAGATCAACCCCCATCCTGTAACAGAGTAACCCCCGCCAGTCCCAGCACAGCACCCCCAGAGCACACCAGTGTGTCTGGCTGGGTTGCTGGCACTTCACCCCAGCACAGGCAACTGCATTAGAGAAAGGAGGCAGCTCTCACCTTCACTCCGTTGTCAAACACCTCCTGCCACACAATATAACCTTTGCCAAGGGAAGAGGTGATGTCCAGAAGCCTGGAATGGAAAGAGTACTGAATTTTGGGTCATCCCAACTATGTGCCCCTCTCTTTGCTGGTTGCATACAGCCAAAGCAGCAGCACTGGTATTCCCCAACACCCACAGTGGGACGTAAAGGTACTTCTGAAGGAGAACAGAGAAAACATGGCCCCTGATGGGGCTTCTTTCTCCTTAGCCCAAGGCTTTTTTGTGGTCAATCTCCCAATAAAACACAGCTAGGCTACTCTGTTTGGGGTCAGGAAGACATGCTTGAATGGGCATGTTCCTGAAAAGGAGATCTGGTGTCCCCAAGACAGAAGACGACAGTTGTGCTGGTCACATACAGGCAGCTGCAAGCCCAGGATGCAGCTGTCCTTACCTCTGGATGTAGAATGACTCTAATTTTTTGTAATCTTCACCAAAGCCCATCTCCTTCATGAAGGCACGAATTTTTGGATTGGATTTCCTGTGTACCAAAGAGAATAAAAGCACTGCAACCCAAGCTCTGGAGTAAGGCCAAGACACAGCCAAGTCCTTCCCACATCAGTCCAAGGCTAGCCCAGGCATTCTAAGAGCTGTGGCTGGGCCAGCACCAGTGGCTTCCCACAACCAGCATCACCCTAAGCACAGAAACCCCAGGCACCAGCACACAGAGCCTGGGGTAGCAGGACATCAAAGATCTGCAGATGATCATGTCCCAGCAATGGGCTGGGACTCCAGTCCCAGATTATTTCTCCCCAGTTCCCATCCAGACTGATCTCAGACTCACCAGCATGTGAAGTCCACCTCATCACCACCGAGGTGAAGAAAGAAGTCTGGGAACACAGCGCTGACCTCTTGAAACAAACTGGTCACAAACTGGTACGTGCTGTTAAGGATGGGGTTGATGGGCCCATAGGTCCCAGAAGGATCCTTGCCCAAATAGCAGGGAGTCAGGAGGCCCGGAGCACCTGGGTCGTAACAAACACAGGACAGTGAGGAAGGAGCTAAGTGTGGCTGTATCACCCTGTATAACCCCCCAGACCCTCCTCAGCACAGCCCAGAGCTTGCCAAGGGATAGAAGACCCGAGCATGGCACACAAGGCATAAGCACAGCAGCAGAAAAATTATCTCAGGCTCAGGAAGCCTGACCTGATGGGAAGGGATCTGCATTCTGCACTCATCTTGTTCTCCCCCCACACACATGAACTGCTGCCCCAAGCACACACTCCCAGGTGACAGCAGCAGGGCTCCAGCCTTTTAGGCTGGACACCCCTCCCCCCTGCCCTGCAACAGCTACTCCGAGGACAGCACACAGACACATCAAATCCTTGCAGGATGCTATAGTTTCTACCCTTCCCAGGTTTCCCCTTGGTATCTCTCATTGTAGGCCCCACTGCTTTTTTTCAGGAGATTCCTATGGGAAACTACACACAGAGCTGCTGGGAAAAGATAATGCCAGTGCAGTTCCCAGTGCTCTCTCCCGGCTCTACACACCTGCTGCAGACAGGGAAGCAGCCACAGTTTTGGCTGCGACCACATGCACAGGTTATATTCCAGTGCAGGACATGGCTTTTGGAGGCAGGGGAGGGAGAGAGCAAGACAAGGCAATGTCTTCCTGGAGCTTCTCACACTTCCAGACATGGGAGAGGAGGCACTTCCAGTCCTTGGAGCAGGGAGCAGCGTGTCAGGACAGGGGCACAGCTGAGCAGAGTGAGGAAGCTTGGTCAGCTGCACCCCCAGTTAAACCCAAGATCCTTGCAATTCCCATGATTCTGGTTTTGGCAGAGCAGATGTTCCCAAAAAATCACCCAGCTTGGACCCAAGAAGAGATGGAAATGTATTCCCTTTGGATTTTGTTCTCGAAGTTGGACCATTGGGTCCTACTTCCCCCAGGCAATGGTGTGCTCCTCCTCAAAGCCAGCCAGTGGGACATGGATGCCTGCATCTGGCTTTTGGGATCTAGGTTGCAGATCCCTTTCCTCTTCCTCCCCCCTGGTACAATTACAACTCTCCTTAGAGCAGCAGCAGGCAGGGTCTACTCCTCACCTGGACCCCAGGAAAGGGTGTGCCCAGGAGTGTCAAACTCTGCGATGACTCTGATGCCACGCAGCCGGGCGTACTCGATCACTGTCTGCACATCACTGGCTGTGTACACATGGGTCATGGCATTGAAGGCTCCCTGGGGGAACACAGGAAACCTCAGCCCTTTCTCAGGTGCCAAGGGAGGGATCTGCTCGCCCTGGGCTGGGTGCTACATGGTGATCGGGGTGGGTTACCTGCTTGCTAAGTTCTGGGAAGGTCAAGCTCTCATAGGGGAAAGACGGGTCGTCCACAATGTGCCAGTGAAACACATTGAACTTGTTGTAAGCCATGACGTCCTGGGAAGGAACAGGAACAAAGATGAACACGCCCTGTCCCTTCTGAAAGGTCACCCAGCTTGCCACAGAAAGGGAACAAGGCCCCTGTGCTGCAAAAGGACAAGGCAGAGTCCCTAAATGCTCCCCAGGATCCAAGAGGGATTTGGACACATCTCTTCAAACACATCAGCACCACAAAGAGCTACACAGAGGGCCAGTAGTACTTCTGCTCACAATAAAATCCCTGTTCTCCCTATAACTGAGCCAATGGTGGAGACCTAGAAGTTCAATTCTGCTTGGGATGAACACAGAACCACCACCCACCTTTGTCTAATGTGGCTGGGAAGAAGTCAGCGTTTTCCCTTGCCTCAGAAACAACACAGCCTCGGAAAGTAATCTGGATTGCAGGAATCCAAGATACCTCAAGGTTTTCTTCCTTATCCTATTTACAAAGGGAGCCGAGAAATCACCCAAATGAGGCAGCTGTGAGTTACAGCACAAGCAAACACAGCCATGGGCACTGGGAAAGACCTACAGCACAGAAGCATTTTTCCATGATGCATATCTGTATATTAAGATTGAGGTCGCGCTGCCATCCCACCCCAGCCTGCTCCTTCATCTAGGGACAAGCAAGCTGGTTTTGTTCAAAAAGCCTAGCTTTCCTCGATGAGATCTAGATGCAGTGGCCTACACATTAGACAGCTCCTAAGATCTTTGGAAAGGAGCAACACAAAAAAGCCAAAAAGCCCTCCAGGCCACTCAAGGAGCCCTCAGCTGTCACAGAGGAAGGGACAGACAACTAAACCACCTCATCTCCCAGCAAAGGCACCCCACCAGAGTTTCCAGGATGGCTCTCAGAGGCAGGTAGTGACGAGAGGTGTCCATCAACAGTCCCCGGTGAGGGAAGCGGGGAAAGTCCACAATTTCTGTCTTGTTGATGTAGTACTGCAAGCAGAGAACATGAGAAAGAAGTGAGCAGGACTCTGGGCAACACAGCCATTAGCAGGAGACAATCAGGGTCTCCTTTGTCCCCAGGGCTGGTAGGATGAGGAGGGGTACCCTCACTGCCCACAGTGCAAGCTGCCAGAAAGAGCTGCAGTGCTTTACCCACTCAGAAGGCAGGGATGTGGCTGGATTCATGAATCCCTACTTGGCCCTGGGAGAGGCTGTGCTGCACTGCTGGTACCCCTCTCATCCCGAGCATCCTGGCAATCCTCAGCCTGTCCCCATGGAGGAAGGAGCATTATGGAGAGCTGACTGCCCCCAGAAGATGAGGCCAGGACTCACCGTGCCGTTCTCGTCCCTCCCAACAAGCTGGCTGAACGTTTCCAGGCCTGCAGGAAAACCACACACAGTCACTCTCTCAGCACAGGTTCCCCCAAAGGAACAGAGCTAAATTAGCAAATAAGTCTATGGAAAGAGAGAGGCACAGAGAGACATCCCCATAGGCCTGGGGCAGGGACAGTGGGAATGCCTGACAGAAAGTACACCTCACCTCTGAGAGCTCCCCAGACAGCATCCGCAGACAGCAGCAAGAAGCCTTCTGAGATGGACAGCTTATCTGAAACACAGCATCAGAGGCACCGGTGCTGGCATTAGGTCCCACACTCCATCACATGCTGCTACAGGCCACAACAGCCTCAGCTATGGGGCTGCAGCAGCACCAGGCAGAGGTCCTGATACAGGACTGCACCCTGGAATCCCAGAGAACCAACTTCTGGGTTTGTTTTTTTTGTTTTAAACCTCTCCCATTGCTTTATCAGCATCCTCAGGTAAGTTGCTCCCTCCCTGTCCCTGTTTCTCAATAATACAGTGAGGATGCTGCCTCCCTAAAATTTGGGGTAAGTGCTGCACAGTGCTATTTCCAACTGACAGGCACAGAAACAGCCACACTCCCACTCTGGTCACTCCCAGCCGCTCCCAACCCTGATACGCACAGCTTTCCTTGGAGTCCAGGCTGGGAAACCCATCACAGCCTGGCGTGGCAACAAAGACGAGGAGCTGAGTGCAGGGCGTCCCCCAGGGTTGCTTGCTCTCTGCAAAGGACACAGACCATAGACATCAACCCCATCCTGGCTCTCCTCCCTGCTTCCAGCCCACCACTGCCACCCCCCCATCCCAGCTTGTGATGGAGGCACAGGAGTACGTAGACTTTTAACACATGTGGCAGAAATGGGCACCCCCTCATCACACCAGAGCAGGCACAGAGATGTTCAGCAGGGGCTTCTTTCAACACAGGCAACCAGGAGCACATAAGCCGATCCCAACCTTCAGCTCGGAGAAGGTCTGCTGGTGAGGAAGCCCCCAGGGAAGGCTTCACAGTGGAAGCTTAAAGCTTGGCTTTGAGTAAGACTGGCCATAAGCCGGGCACCAAGCAGACTTCAGAGAGACCATGGTACCGCCAGCATTTGGGTGAAATGCAGACAGCCCGTGCTCTGAAGCTCACAGGAGCTAGAACCCCCAAATGTCTCCATGAAGGAATGGTGAAACCTCCATGGAGAGAACGGAAACAGCTCGAAGATAGTCCTCAGTTTTGAGCTTTCCTCTCAGTTACAGACAAGCCGGTAGCCAAGGCAACCTTGCAGATGCGTGAGCTGGCACGCCAGCACCGCAAGCCCTGCTTGCTCTGCTTGGCAAGACAGCAGGTCTCCAGGGACAGCCACTCTCAAGATGGGGGACACAGGAAATACTCGTTCTGTTGAGAAGCCTCAACAGAATTGGACCCACCACTACGCACCATGTTTAAACCTGCCCAGCGAGACATCGCCAAACCCAAACATGGCCTCCTTGGCCAAGGAACAGGCAGGCACCACCGCTATTACACCTACAAGGCAATGCAGATGGGTGCAGCAGGGATCAGTGACCCATCAACCACAAAGGCTGAAGTTCATGGTTCAGAAGGACACTGTGAAGGCGCAAGTTGAGTTAATTACGGTCACAGACTAGAAGACAAGGACGCTAACACAATGATTGCAGCAGGATGGCAGTAATAAGACATCACGCATGGGAGGTCCTGGTTTGAGCATGGACCATGCAGGGTCCTGGCTCGCTCTCAGACTCATTTTGGAGCTGCCCAGCTTAATGCCAAGAAAGAAGGGAAGAACAGCAAGGGAAATCACAATTAGAGGTAAGGAAAAGAATAAATATTCTTCACCTTGAGGGTGGTCAAACACTGCAGCAAGGGCTCAGTTCTCCATGCAGGAATACCACAATTTTAGCTGGACACAGAAGCTTGACCCAACTCCAAAGCTGTCTCCAACTCCAGGCTTAGCTCTGTTCTGAGCCAGGGCTTGACCAAAGACCCCCATATGTCCCTCCTAACTTAAATTGGTCTCCACTTTCATGCTTGAAGTCCAGCACAAATGCAGAGTTTGGACATAATCTTGCTTGCTTGTTAAATTGACATAGCAGCTTTCTGAAATAGACAGAAAATGGTTTCTGTCTTATTTTCTCTATTAATAGAAACTATTTTCTTCCATACAGGGTTTCCATTTCCTGTTATTACTAACCACCCATGTGGAAAAAAACAAAGGAAGGCAAAAAGTGAAAAAGCCCTAAAATTAAGCATGTAGCTTGAGTGTCATAAAGCAGTGCGTTTGGAAAGCGATGAGCACACCCACAGAGCTCGATCTTGTGAACAAGAAGTTGCTCCAAGTGATTTGACCATCACATTTCCCCTCTGAGAGGAACAGGAAAATGTGAATAATTATATCAGCTGTTTAAGTTTAGTTCCTAGCAGCAAAAAAGAAACAGCATCAGTCTTCTCAGCTCCCAAATCAAAATTTATTTCTATTGCTACTTACAAGAGTTGAAGAAATAAAGCCACACAGTTTTTCTCAGTGTTTCAAAGTCGCCTTTTTCAAAGCTCAATGTGCTCAAGACAAAACAGAGTGGCTTCCAACGCCGCTACCCTTCTCCACTTTGATCAGCAGCAACAGAGTTCATGCTGACATTTAAAACACTCGAAAGCAGAGTTACTAGCTCTTTTTGATGAATGAAGCATTTCACATTTCCCAGATATAGTGCTTCAGGCTGCTGCAGACCCACACAAACACCGAACATCCGTGTGTGCCGGCTGCCCAGCCTGTGTTTGCCTCTGTGAACGCAGCCAGGGAATTTCATGCATTTCACCCCAGATGTACAATGTGTGCTATCATGAAGAAATCCGGGTGCAAGAAACTGGACCTATCCCAAATCAAGCCCAGGCTCTCAAAGCTTTTGCCTTTCCTCATCTTACCCTACAATTTCAGGGTGAATCCAAGAGCTACTACCTCTCTTTGCCAGAAAAGCCACGCTGCCTTGGGATGCTTAGCAGCTCACCTTAAGAAAAAAGGGCAGAAAGAGCCTCATGGCATGAATATGTACTTGCTAGAAACACACAAGTAAGCAGCAACAGTCTCTCCTCAAGGTAAAGCTTCACAATGGACACCAAGAGCTGCTACAAACAGGAAGAGCCAAGACTTGCGAAAAGCACTGAAGCTGGAGCAATTGCAATACCCGCAGCAGCTCTCCCTGCAGTCGCAAGAAAAGGAAGCAAAACAAAGTGCTGAGGAGCCAAAACATGACCTGGAGGAGATAGAAAAATGAGATAGAAAGAGCAAACTCTTGACAGCAAGAGCCTAACTCTTTGAAAGAAATGCAAGACAACTAGTGCTCACTGTGCCAAACAGGATTAGATTTTATTTTAAAATGTACGTGCCGCAGGCATCGCCCTCCACATATGAATGCAACACTGCCCTTTGCTACAAAACTCAAGCCACTGCGCCACCAGACCACAGCCACCATCTCCCCTCACCACCAGTCCCTGCTGAACTGAGGAAATAAGGGGGTTAAAAAGCAGATCG
This sequence comes from Pelecanus crispus, assembly GCF_030463565.1. Classification (NCBI taxonomy): domain Eukaryota; kingdom Metazoa; phylum Chordata; class Aves; order Pelecaniformes; family Pelecanidae; genus Pelecanus; species Pelecanus crispus. The sequence continues at coordinate 23,968,751 of NC_134649.1, read as the reverse complement.
CCGCAAAAAACCCGTGGTTCGACCCCCCAAATAAACAAGGGTTTGGTTCCGTGGGTTTTATAAGAACACAGCCACACGCAGAAGGGGTCAACAGCCCTTCCAGCGGCCCCTAGTCCCCGCGTGTGGAGGCCGCAGAGCCCCCCGCCCCGCCGGCAGCCCCCGCCCCGCCTCACCGGTCGGGCGGGCGGCGGCGAAGAGCAGCGCCCAGTACCGCTGGAAGGCCGCCTCCAGCACGGCGCAGCCCGGCCCCACGGCGGAGCCGGCAGCGTAGGCGAAGCCGAAGCGGCGGGGAGACAGCAGACAACGGCCACCGCCCGGCGGGGAGCGCTCGGCCTGGGGCTGCGGCCATACGGCAGCCACCGGCTCCAGCAGCGGCAGCAGCAGCAGCAGCGCCAACCCCGCCGCCATGTCGCGCCCCGCAGCCTGAGGGAGGGAGAGGGCGGCACCGCCCGCCGCAGGAGGGACGCCCGCGAAATGGCAGCTCGGCCCCGCGGGGCCGGGCCGGACTGGGCCAGCTCAGACCCGGACTACCGGAGCCGCCTCCCCCGGCGCTGCTCGCCGCCGTCAGGCCACAAACGCCGTCTCAGCCCGCTCAGGCGGCAGGGGCGCTTCCCCCCCCCCCCCAAGCAAGCGCCTCTACTTTTAAATAAATCCACAAAACCCTTAAGGAAGGTCATTTCTGCCCCAGCCCTCAAAATTTAGAGCCCCTCTGCCATGCTCCCTGCCCCCAGAGGATGCCCTTGGGGAGTCTCGGTAGCCTGATTTGGGTGTTGAGATGATTAATGATTTAAAACACATTATTTCACCTGCACCACTTCCCAGCTGTGTGAACATGCACATACATTGGATCCACCGTGGGTTTTGGCAGCTTTTGTTGGTACCATGCATTTTTATGAATAATGCTGGATGTAAATCAGCCCCTGCACAGGTTTCCAGGGATATTATATAGGTGGCAGGTGAAATACCAGTTGCATTGTTAAAAAAAAAAAAAAAAAAAAGGCTTTATCCTGTGGTGGAGCCTCAAGCTGAAATGTTGCAGAGATGCTCTCCGCACAGGGTGTGGCTTTTGCAAGGAAAAACTCAACCTCAAATGAACTCTTTATTTTGCCTTCTCCCTCCCAGCTCTGCATTCCTCAGCAATCCCCGAGTCAAATAAGGACCCTTAATCCCAGGTCTTACCCATCTAATTGCCAGCCCAAGTCCATCAGCTCCTACACAGGAACCAACTGCATCAAATTATTAAAAAAATTTTGTCCCAGCCCTCCCAAGCAAGCACTGAAGCCACCAGAAGACTCCAGGCTATCAGGAGGGCTGGGAGACAAGCCACAGGCATGGGGGGCAAGCAGGAAATTAAATGCCATGGGAGAAAGCACAAGAGAGCAAGCTCCATCACACTCGCTCAAGATGAAAAAACACTTTGTGTGAGCAGGACACAACCATGGAAAGGTCTGGTGGGAAATTTAAGGGATTGCCCCTCAGGTAAGCAGAACAGGGAAAGCCAGGGGCAACAGGAAAAAAGCGTTTTGTAGAAAAACCCTCAAGCAACTTGCTGTCAAAGGCTACAAAAGCACCAGCACAAAGCTGGGGACTGGTGGTGAAAGGAGAAGAGTTGGGAGGACATGTGGGAGATTCAATGGAGCTGGGAAGGTTTCAGAGGGATGGAAAAAGGTGCTCACCACAGGTAAGGGTGCCTTTGAGGTACCAGTGAATGTTTTGAGGGTGTCATGGAGGTGGAGAATTCATGGGGATGCTGGGCAGCAGGAGAGATCACAGTTAGGCTTGGGTCTAAATGGGATTGTGGGAATTTCATGAGATTAGTGAAAATGGATAGGGGATCTCAGGTGGGGGAAGGCAGGGAGGGGGCTAAGGATCACAAAGATGGTAGAGCTGAGCTCCATCAGGAATAGGGGCAGAGAGCCAGCTAGCATTGCCATGAGCTTAACACCTACACAGTACTGCATCCTTCTTCCACAACCCTGTAGAGCAGCAAAGGCCACATATCCACCTAAGGGAAGATGTGCCAGGACAGGCACAACACGGGCCAGGCAACAACCTTACCAGCTGGGTGCAGCCCCACAGCCAGAATATGGTGGTGGCAGTAGTGGGTGCCAACAAGATCAACAGTCCAGGTGCCACAAGGCAAAAGCAAGGTACCAAGTTCAGTCCAAGATCAATCTGGGAGAGCCTAGAAGCAGTTACACCTACAGGAAAGTTCAGGAGAACAAACTGGTTCCCCAGACCTCAGCTTAAATGGACCTTCTGGAGCAATGGGTCATGGGTAGAGGTCCCAGGTGAGGCTGATTGGGGCAATTAAAGCCTGCTGGTGTGCTCAAGCTCCTGATAATCCTCACCTGTCTGTTGTTTTACCTATGACAGGTGGCAAGACCCTAGTTCAGCACAATGGTACATGCCAGGCTGCTTCTTAATGATTCTCCCAACTCCAGTGGCATTGCTCCAGGATGTTGGCCCTTCTTGGTCTCCATCTGTATCACATGGCAAGAAGGGACATGGAAGAGAATGCCTATATTCCAAACTGTGTCGGACCTCTGGGAAAATGGCCTTTGTCATTCCTTGTGTTCAAATTTTCCTCTGCTTGTCTCAAGGCTGCTGCTGGTCTACAGGCAGCCTCTGTGGTCTTGAGTGGGGTTTGTTGCCTTTCCCTGTGCAAACCTCCAAAGCGCCAGCTGTTGCCACTGCTTCTCTGACAACATTGATTGAGTCCAGTATCCCTGGACTCTTCCTCAGGTAGATTCACTGTATTAAAATTGCAAGGGAAAGAAAAAGAAAAAAAACCAAGGGTGTTTGTTGCTGTGTTGCATCAGACAATGTCAGCAGCATCAGCAGGGCTGTGCTTCCCAGTGTGTGAGACTGAAATGCAAAAGTGCCCTGGCCTGAAGCGAATCCTTATTTCAGTCCGAGGAGGATGACATGTTCACCACACTTACGTAAAGTGTTGTGATCATAGCTTTCAGTCAAAATATTCAAGACTTTTAATGGATGCTGTTATTGCTGCTATTTTAAGGGACCTGATGTCTCTGGGAGATGACTCAGAGAAGTTAATCTGTAGCTGGCCAGCATTAATCTAGACTAAGTCTGGTTCAGGAATGTATCTTTACATAAGAAAACTGCTTAAGCATGTTCTTTAACTTTGGAGCTTGGCTGAAAGAAACTGGTTTACACGCTGCCCTGCATCAGGCATGGAGCCATAGCCAAAAGTTGCTGATGCTCTTCAGTAGCTCTTCAATAGACCAGCTCAGAGTCTCGGAGCGTATCTCCAGGGTGATATATCCACATGGGAAGGCTGGCCTCTTTGAGGCTAGTTCAGCAAGGAACAAGCAGGGAGTAAATGGGAGAGACGCAAGGTTCAGAGCTTACTTGTCTTCCCCACTGCACCTCTGCTCACCCTAACCCAGATCACCAGCTGCACAGCAGGGTTGTACCAGCTCAGAGACACTTTAATGTCAGTGCACAGGGTTAAGCTGGGCCCTGAAAATATCACACTGGCCCAGCTGGGTGATGCCCATTGCAGAAGTACCTGCAAACCCCTCTTGTCATCTCTTTGACTGCAAGATCTGGAAGCCAAGATGCTGGGGGACTCTGCAGAAAAACTGTGCTGCACCAGGGCTCTTCTGGATTACCTGCTTACTACCAATAATGAATTTGGTAGAAATCCAAATTCATTATTCTGACATAAATTGTTATAAAATCAGGCTGGTGCCACACTTGGGTCTTTCTGGTTTGTTTGCCTTCAGGGCATGAGGATGGCCTTTGGGCTGTCAGTGCAGTTCCTTTTTCCACAGCATTTTTTTAAGGTATAAACTAATTTATTATGCTGCCTAATTCCCTGTAACATTGGCTGTATCGGCATTTAAACAGGAGGGCGTTCTGCATACAGATTCCTCTGCTTGTGAGAAGTATACGAGCGGGTGAAAGGGGAACGGAGGAAGCCATTCATAGAAACCTTCACAGAGCACTCCCATGAGCTTCCTCTTTGTTTTGGTCCTTGAGACAAACTCTGTCTAAGCACACTTGCTCCTGAATGAAGCCAGCTCCCAGGTCAAGGGATCTGCTGGTATTGTGGCTGGAAGAGGGCTTTGGAAAACACAGTTCATCTTCTGGAAATGCCTGCAACTGCCTGTAGACCTCTGACTTGAATTTTGCCATCTCAGGAGCTTTCTGGGCAAACTTACTCTCTTCATGTGCTTGTTTACCTCCCCTTTCATCCTTGGTAAAATAATTATGGTGTTTGGATTGCAACTGCGAGGGTTCAAGCCATGCAGTTGTTGAAGTGACCTTACTTGTGGGTGGTGGTCCGGGGGCAGTAAGGGTTGGCATGTGCTGGGTCTTTGCAGATGTGGACCCTCCTGTTGCATATCTTCATGTTTTGGGGAGGACATTGTTCAGCATGGTGTCACACAGGTGTTGGTAGGGAGCAAGCCATCTGCACATGTTGGTGCTGATATATCTGCTGTTCCAGCTCGTGGCTGCTCTGTGCAGAGCATGTGTTCCACTGGAGGTGGGATGACAAGGACACATTTCCTCCTTCGGGGTGACATCGCTCTTCTCAGAGTAACTCCCCTGAAGTTTGCTGTGGACATGGGGGCACCAAGCAGCAGAGGCAGGCCATCAGCCTCACTGTGCTGTGACCTGAGCTCGGGCTTTGCTTTCTACCAAAACCAAACTGAGTGTCATAGGAGAATGGGTGAGACTCCCAGCCTCTTCCCCCTCTGCCAGAGATACCTGTACCCGAGGGGGTGACAGGGGGGAAGCAGTGTCCCTCTGAGCCCCAACGCTGCAGACTGTGAGCTGGAGAGGCAGAGGTACCAGCACCAACTTCATTGAGCAGAGGAGTGCTTGTATTTAGAGACCCAGCAAAAGCCAGGAGAGACTAGTGGTGGAGCTTTAGCATGTGCACAAAGAAGATCCTAAATAAGAGGTGACCCTAAATCCACATCCAGGGTATTTTCACCAGCCAGATCCTCCACTGACAGCTCAGATCATGGGCAACATCCATGCTTTTGGGGGCTGAAGCGGGCTGGTGTAGAGCATGCTGCTTTCAGAGCCACAAACATATATCCTGGCACTTTTCAAAGCACAGGATGACTCATTCTCATATCTCTACATTTCCACCTTGACCACCACATGTCATGCTAGATGCTGCTGCTGAACAGTTTAGCAGATGCATGCAGTAAATTAATTTCTCAGCACAGGTGGAGTTGAGCAGAAGGGACCTCTTCAGATGGGAGAGCACATCTAAGGGGTGTGAGGCCTGGGAGATTCAGAGCAAGCAGGCAGGAGCAGGTCTCAGTGAGGAGGAACATTTCAACAATTATGAACTTAAAAGCAGAGTTTAAGGCAAAAAGCTTAAGGTGAGATGTGTTAATCAGTCTGAAGGATTTGGATTCCTGACTCAAGCTCAGCCTGGTGGTATTTGCACTATTGGTATTATTTGCAAAGCCTTTTTTCCTCTGGATTATCTCCAACTCACACAGCTTTGGGGTGGCTGAACAAATGGCGGTGATCTGTGGGGTATCTCAGCCTACCGTCATGGTCAAGGTTGTTAATGGGTGTGCAGGCAGCCAAAATCAAACCTGAGGCATCAAGAAATCTCCTGGGTTTCCTTTCTCCCAGTGCAGGAGCTCTATGTGCCTCAGGTGATGGAGGAAAAGGGCTTTTTCCAGAGATCCCGCATGGCTCAAGGAGCAGTGGAGCAGGAGGGAGGCCAGGTGAGATATGAGGCTCACCCTGAATCTGCTGGTGAACCTCCCAGGGCGGCAGCCCAGGGTGGTTGCGTTGTGGGGCACCAGCACTTTTCGCAGCATTTTGGTATAGCAAAGTGGGGCTTGTCACAGGGAGATGCTGCAAGTTATTGTGGAGGCTGAGTATTTGTGGCTGCTGTCCCTGGCTGCTCTCAATCATGGCTGTGGGGCTGAGCTGGAATCAGAGTCCATGGATGCACAGTGACAAACTCCTCCTGCACAGAGGCCCCTCTCCTGTAAATCCCGTAGGCAGGTACTTAACTTCATGGAGCAAGGTGATTGCAATCCAGTATTTTATTCTTGTCAGCTTCAGCGTTAACAGTTACTAGAATCACTTGGGTAATTAAGCTTTTGCAAGAATAAAATGAAAAAGCACCAGGTGCCAATGGAGATCTAAATAATTTTTCAGAGTGGGTAGGAGAGCAGTTCTCAGCTTTCCTTGATAGCTGGAGTCCTAAAATTTCCAGAGGCAGCACAGATCCCCTCAGGATGAGCTGAAGGCAGCAGCCCTGCTTTTCTCAGGTATCTTTTGCCAACCATCTACAAGGAACCGATGCATACCCAGGGCTCCACACATGATGGTTGGGTTGGAAACTTTGTAATAAAAGGAAGACCTTTTGCAAAAAATATGGCTAAAATTTCATACCAAAGGGTATTTTTGAGAAGTATTAGTGTTTGAACTGAGGAGTAACTGGCAGCTAAGTGCTGATCCCTGTCTTGCCGCGGGAAAAGATAAAGCTGAGACCATAGGAGAACAGCATTCCCATGGCTGCAGGATAACACAGGGAAGATCCCATCACTGTTCATATATGTTTATTACTGGGATTATACGAGAAAGGGAAATAGTCGGGTGCCCAAGGAAGTTTAAAGGTGTTTCTAAATGGCTGTGCTCTGTGCTGCTGAGGGATGGCTTTTCCCCTTGGGTTTTGAAGGGCTGTGCGAGGCGATGCCTTTAGCTCGGTGTCTGTTAGCTCATTTCGCAGGGCTTTGCGCCGAGGCTCCAGGCTCGGGAGCTCTGCAGCCTCGGCAGGGGCCAGGAGAGGGCAGCGGGGAGGCGCTGGGATGCCCGCGGCGGGGATGCCGGGGACCACCCGGGGGTGGCTGGTTCCTGCCTGTGCCCCGGCACCGCCACAGCCATCCCGGGGCCGGCGGCGTGCTCCCGGGCAGCCGGAGGGGAAAAACAGGTTACCAAACACACTGGTAGCCCCGTCCCAGAGAGGGAAGTCACCTCCAGCGAAAGGTTGGACCCGGTTTTGCGTCCAAGCGCAGGCTCTGGGAAGCTGCAAAGCTCCGATAAAGCAAAACCCTGCAGCCCGGTCAATGCGTGTCTTGGCTCCTTGGGGTCCGGTGGGCAGATCTGCTGCCCCATGCCTGCTCACATGTTGGCGAGGAGCTGGACATGTCACCAGCTGGGCAGGACAGTGCTAGCACAGAGCCCCAGGGGATGACACACAGTCCCCCTCAGGGACAAAGTGTAGGGTGAGGACCTGGGGTGACTAGCTGAGCCCCCAAGGCTTGACATGGGAGATGGGACCAGCCTGGCAAACAAACATCCAACTGGTAAGTCCGGAGCTGAACAAAGACGGGGCTATTTATATTTATGTAGGGCAAGATGATTAATGCCCAGGTCTTTGCCATTCCAAATAAGTAGGGTAATTAGGGACCTGGCTTTATTTACTAGGTAGCTTGGTGTGAGGCAACATGTGTGCCTGGCCCACATGCCCCTGCGCCACTCCAGACCTGGGCAGAGCAGAGCTCAGGGACTGCGGGCTGTCCCCAAGCTGCATGATGGGGATGGCTTTGCGTGACAACTGTTTGGGGAGGACAGCGGGCAGCTGCAACTGTAGTGAGCTTGCTGGAAGCGGCTGCAATTCTATGAAACATCCAGAGCTGATTTTCAGAGATGCTTGTGTATCTGAAGATGCAGACTGGTATCCAGTGAGGTTTCTAGAGACATCTACCTAGGACATTGGACACTTAATCTGCTTGGATCCCCAAGGGCACCTGCCTGAATCACCCTGAGCTTAAACCCCTGTCACTGCGGCCATCATTACACTTTCTGTGCTCCAGCAGAAAATAAACACCCTTTTGGAGGCAGCTTCTAATTTTCTGCCTGTTTCACAAGGTATTTGTATTGAAACAGGAGCAGGAAGCAGGATGCTGCTGCACCGGGTGCTGCCTGAATACCAAGTGCCGTGGTGACTCCTACCCCAGAGAGCTGATGAAACTCGTCACACCTATGCCACATACCGCCAGGCTGAGTCTTGCCTGCCCTCCGGGCACAGGGGCATCTTCATCTGGGTGGAGCGGGTGAATAATATCACCACATCAGAACTTCACCTGGAGAAGAAACGATTCCCTGGGGGGTGAGGAAGTGGAGGATTAGCGCCGGTGGAGAAGGTGGCCCTGGAGTCCTCCTGTGGCTGTGTCAGCTTCTCGCATCCGCAGCGAATAGCAACAGAGGGTTTGGTATCAGCTGGCTCTCCTCTGGGCAGGCTGCAGCCTTGTTTCCAAGCCAACCAGAGTCCCCTGTGCTCCCCAAATGGCTGCAAACAATAAGCCTGGCTCACCTCCCCTGTACCACACACAGCTGATGCTGGGAAGCAGAGCTGCCCTGCCCATGCCACTGCGATGGCAGGGAAAGCTGAGGTGAAGGGTGCTCAACCCCTGCAGCACCCTGACATCCGCCCTGCTCTTCACAGGTGGCTCAGTGTCCAAGCGAGAGGCCCTGGCAGTGATGAGGCCACCCGGGAATGGCACTGGCCGCGCATCCCTGACTTGTCCAGAGTGCTCACTGATGGCAGGCTCGGCCCCAGCTGTGTGCAGGAAGGAAAAAGGACTGTCCCTGGTCTGGCGATGAAGCCACTCCTGCGATTTCTTCCCCCTGCAAAATGCCAAATTAACAGAGAAGAAAGGGAATCAAGCCCGGCACCACTGTGAAAAACTGGGTATTACTATCTCCACTGACCAGAAGGCAAAGCTGGAGTACGGAGATGGCACCTGGCATAGCCAGAGTCCCCTCCAGGGATGGTGGGCACGTGTTTATCCCATGGTTTTACACGAACTTCTGCCTGGAGAGTCTCAGTGCAATTTTATTCTGATTTTGAGGCAGAATAACCTATTTCCCCTCACATTTCCCTCACAATTCACTCCCCGCAGGCGCTGCACCACTCTTTACATAACGGAGGTGCTGAGGGCCTTCCTGCCCCGGTTGGCTGCGAGGACACCTCAGCAGGGCCCCACGCCCCCACCTCCACCACACGTCCCCGCCACCCCGCGGCGCCCAGACCCGGGTCGGTAGCGGGGGAAGACAGTAAACCTCCCCTGGGTCCACCCGCCGCACTCAGCATGGCGGCGCGCCACACTCAAGATGGCGCCGGCGGCCGGCGGGGAGACGGGGGGGTGTGAGTAGGGGGGTGTGGTGCGCACTCAAGATGGCTCCCGGCGCGGCGAAGGGGAGATGGCGGGCGCCGCGCAGGCGCGGCGTTGCGCGTCACGCGCCGCGGCGTGACGTGCCGTGCGTGCGCGGCGCGCGGTGACGGAGCGGGTCGGCCGCGTCCCTTTGTTGGCGGCGGCGGCGGCGGAGGCTGAGGCGCGGCGGGGCCGGGGCCGGGGCCAGCGCCAGCGGTGGGGGGTGGCGGCGGGCGCCAGCCAGGCCGGCGGGGTGGGGGGGGCCGCGGGAGCCGCCGCCGCCGTTTCTTCACCGCCTCGCCATGGACTCGGACGAGGGTTACAACTACGAGTTCGACGAGGACGAGGAGTGTAGCGAGGACAGTGGCGCGGAGGAGGACGAAGAGGACGAGGAGGAGGACGAGCCCGACGATAACCTGGACCTGGGCGAGGTGGAGCTGGTGGAGCCCGGGCTGCGCGTCGGCGGAGAGCGCGACGGGCTGTTGGGCGGTGAAACGGGAGGGCTGGGCCCTGGCGGTGGTGGTGGTGGAGGCGGCCTGGGCGGCGGGCCGGGCCCCGGCGGCGGCGGCGGCCCCGAGCAGGAGGAGGATTATCGCTACGAGGTGCTGACGGCAGAGCAGATCCTGCAGCACATGGTGGAGTGCATCCGCGAGGTCAACGAGGTCATCCAGGTGCGACCCCCGGGGAGGGGAGCGGGTCCGGGAGCGGGGGGAGGCGGGACGGCCCGTGCCGCCAACGGGCCTCGCCTGAGGGGTGCCGGGCCTGGCCCTCCCGCGGCCCAGATCCCCACACACACACACTCCGAGGGGAGTCCCTCGCCCCTGCCGGGGGGACTCCTCGGTACCCCCTTCCCCTGGGGAGGCCTCTCCGGGCAGGCCAGGAGCTCGCTTCCTGCCGTGGAAGCGTCGGGAACGAGGCCCCTGGCTTTAAAAGGGCTCATCTTTGTATGGTTTCCAGCCGGTGGGCTGTAATCCGTATTTTGCCTTTCTTCCCCTCCGTCTTCACCCTGGCTGGGAGCTTTTAGCCCCTACAGTTCCACAGTTGCTTCGGTAACCTGGTGGGTCGATGGCAAGCTCTGGAATTTGAGGAGAGGCAGCCAGGCACCGCTCTGGTTTTGTTGCCTTCCCCCCCGCCATACAAACGCAGTCTTACTCATGGGGTTGAACCTTGTGTTTATTTCCAGTATAGGCTAGGAGGGATATGAGCAGTCGCTGCAGAACAATAACTTTTTTTATCTCCAGTTTTTAAGCACACTGCTTTAAAATTGAAATTGAGTTCAAAATAACATTTACTGTCTTGAGATGAAAGTATCGAAGTCTTATCTGTTGGCTGTTGAGCTTTTGGAAAAAAAATCGAACCACTGAAGCTATCTGGCATCCCTTTCTAAATGTTTATGGCAAGGTTTTGCTCTAGCTTACAATAAATTTTCTGATGCCGTTCACTTTTTCTGCAGGTGACCAGAGTGCCTGCGTTTTCTTTTGTTTCCGTTTACTCAATATTATTCAGAATTATAGTGAGTAAATAGAAAATGCTTTTCCTTTTCCAGTGTGCAAACAGGAATAGTGTGAGAAGGAGGAATCCGTGGATATTAAACGTTGAAGGACACAGTGCCCAGAAAGCAGTTGTTTTGCTAGTTATATGTACTTCCAGTGTGGGTAAATCCCTTTAAATAAGAGATGCTTCAGTGAATGCTTTTGCCCAACTATTCTGTGTTCTACAGCGGCTGTAATAGCAGTTTTAAAATGTTGCTTTATGTGCTATAATTCCACTGTAGTTTATATGGAACTTGACGCAAACAATTGTTCAAGTATTTGCATACTAAATTAGTAAGTAAATGGCATTTTTTAAGTCAAAGTTTATAACTTAATAGTAATACTGTACATGTAAAGCTGAATAAAGGAGTCTGTCTAGATTACCCTGCAGTTAAAGATCTCATGGTTAAGTATGGATATTTCTTTACTACCAGTTATTGATTATAATATAGGGAGGGAAACAAATGGCAAGTAGACGTGCAAACAATTGGTAACTTAATATTTTTGCTCTCTGAAATAGCTATTAAAATGGTGAGTCTGTATTTAATGACTAAGACTGTGAAAATCATGGCCCATGATTGTATTGAACAGGTTCTACCATTTGTCCTATCTTTGCATAAGCAAAGTGGTGGAAAAGTTCCTGCCAGTGAGGAGTAGTTGAGTATTCCTGCTTGTGCATTTTCCAGACCTGGCCAATATGGTGAATTCACCTATGTTCTTAATGAACTGATTTCTTAGACAAGGTCCTGGTTTCTGGTCTGTGGGTTTTTTTCCCCCTCTTATGTAAGCTGTAGGAGCGTGACCTCAGAGTTGCAGAACTAGTGGAGAGAAGTCAGTATAGGTAAAGAGACCCTTCACCCGCTCATGTACCTGGCGTGGCAGTGGGAGGCCTGACCCTGTGATGGACTTGGCTGCATTGGGCTCTGCAGAAGCCTTGCAAACCACCTACACGGAACCACTGTGGCTGCTGCTTATGCTTTAGTTATTTGTGTTAGGTTGGCAGTAGTTATTCCTGGTTTTAACAGAGCAGAGTGCAGAAAGCCAGTTTGTTTAGAATGTCCTGGGTAAACTTAGGATCTAAAATCAGCTTGAGCCCTGGAATGTATCAGAAGAGGGTAGAAAAACATTCAGTTGCTCTGAATTGCTTTTAAATGCAGGCTTACTGCTATTAGATTTCTAGTCTGTTCAGAGGTAAGTGAACCGAATTCAGTTGATGCTTTAGTATTTGCTCATCCTCATCCCTGTTGCTGGTGGTGAAATCTTCCAGGGCTCTGTTCTGTTTATTTCCTTGCTTTTGGCACTCAACCAGGATTGCTGCTGCTTTTCTGGTTCAGTAAATCTTTTCTGGAGTCACATTGGCTCAGGATCCTGCTGCGGATTCTTGGTTGCAGTGCTGTGATTCACTTGTTTCAATAGAGTACTGGATGGTTTTGGTCTCTGTGTCTACGTTAGGTTCTTGGTATCAAACGATGATGGTTGCGGTTATGTTTTTTAGTGCTTGGGAACTTACTTGTTCAAGCAAGGATGTAATGCAGAGGTACCCCATGCCTGAAAACTTCAGCTGTAGGTCTTGTGCCCTCTAACCAGTGAAGGTACTTATTTCTTCTAATCGGGAGTAAGTTTTAAGTAAGATTTTGTTTTTGAGTTGATCAACTCTGCAGCTGCACTGAAAGGAAGAGGTATCAATGAGCCATGAAGTATCTGCAGGGGGGTATCTGAGCCATGGCAGGTATAACTGTCTGTATGAAATGGCCTTTGTCCATATTAAAACACTGCATTTGAACAGTTTATTAGCTGATAGTACCAATAGTTGAAGGGACTGAATTAAATTCATTCTCCCATCCATTAGTCATTTCCAAATACAAGCTCTATAAGAAAAACATGAACTTCTCAGAACAGGGATTTGATCTGATGGGGACTTTGCAGAACTAGTAGTTAACTTGTGGTAAACTTGCTGGTTACAAAGCCTGTAATTCGCACTATAGCATGTGGGCTCTTGAAGGTAGCTGCTTGACGCTGAGCTATTACCTTTTTTATCACTTGGCCTTCTAAGACCACTGAACTTTCAGTGAACTAGGGAAGTCTCAGAATGACTCAAATATTCAGGATATTTTGCATTTGCTCTTTCTTGTCTGAGCATAAGTGGGATTTCAAGTGTTTAATGATGATTTTTACACAGTGTTTGGCATTTATGCTTATAATCTGATTTGAGTCCATGTGTTGCACAACAAGATTTCCCTTCCCCTCTGAATGCAAAAATAGGGGTATGAATAAGTCCCTTAACCTGGTGCAGTTGATTGGCTGAGACTTCTAAACCCTACCTCAGATCAGAGTATCACTTCCATTATATCGCTATGATTACGCCGAGTAAAGAGTCATTTGATGTGTTATTTTGAATTTTAGTTGTCAAAGCGAACAGGTAGATTTCTGGTGGTTTTCCAACCACTGGTGGAGTAACTTACTGAACAACTGTAAAAACCTAGACCTAAGGGGTGGTGTTGAACAAAAGGCTCTCTCCTCTCAGAGGCATTTTGCCACATTTAAACATCTTCCCCATATTCTTCCTCTGTAAACTTTTGTCCAAATAATTTTCTGCCATCGTTAACATCTTTTTTTATATTGGATTGCTATTTTCATCTTTGCTCTAGATTTTCTGAAAATAAACACGAAAAATGTTTAGAATAGCATGTTTATTTCTACTCTGAATAGAGCACATGATGATCTGTGTCTCTGTCATCTTGGTTGGCCCAGTGTTCCCCTTGCCTTGTTGCAAGCTTGTGTGATTTCAGTATTTGAGTTGGGTTTGTTTCCCCTTTTTGGTCACCAATTCTGGAGCATTCCAATGACATCATTATGATGTCATGGACCATATTAATTCTTTCTGGACTTTGTAATGGCAAGGTGTTGAAAATAATGGGATAAAGCTCTGAGGTGGCTGATGTTTAAAACAGAGCACAGAAAAAGGAGTTGAGCCTCTTTTTTTCCCCCGACCCTGCAGCAGGGAGCAGGATCCTGGATGCAGCCAGGTGTTTTGCTGGACCCGCCATGTGGTTGTGAGCATGTTGAGCTTCAAACCTGGACTTTCTCTGGAAGGAGATGGCATCACTGAATCCAACAAAAGTTAGTCTAGCTCAAAAATACCTTTTTTCTTTACTGTAGCCTTTAAAATAAGGTTCTTCAGAGCAGAACAGGTCATCTGTAACATCAGAGCATTTGTACCGAGTATTGGTTTTTCATTTAGATGACAAAGCTGGATGATTTCTTTGCAAGTAAGGTCAGGTCCTTACTGGGTAAAAGCTTTGCTGTTAAAATAAGCTAAAACCCCAGGCCGCTCCTAAATTACAATGCCGTATTTGTTAAATTTGATGAGGAGTGGCTTTTTTGAGAGGCTGGCAGAGTTGAGGCGGTGCAGATAACCCCCAGAATGCTCCAGCTCTGTGGTTAAATAGAGCTCTGTTACAGCAAGTGGGAACCCATTGTCACTTGGCAAAAGGGGTCTTATTAAACAGCGGCTTTACTTGCTTGGACAAAATGTACTGACTTCCAGTTGTAATTTAGGAAATTTCCCTGATGCTGGTGTAATTCAGTGCTATGGGCAGTACGTTCCAAATATCTTGTCCAAAATAGAAATGACTTGCCAGTGAGCAGCAGGAATTGCTGCTGTTGTACAGGGTTGTGCTTAAAACTGTATTTAATGTTAGAGATGACATCTTGAAAACTTGGAGTACTTCAAGTTGCTTGACAAGCGTTAGGTAGGAGTCTGTGGGCAGAAGCACTTCAGGCTGATGCTTCTTGCATTTGGGTCCTGCATGAGGTGAATTTGCAAGCCTATAACTTCTATTATTGTGTAGTTAGTTATTTGATAATAAAATTCTTGTCGGGGCCCTAAATGTTATGATGCTGGAAGGAAATGCTTTGTTAAATTCTATATTTCTGTCATGTGGTGTTTATAAGGTGTTTCATTATAGTAGGAATGCATTTAATATTTCCAAGGAACAGAGTAAACTTCATTGTGACAAAGCATTCCTGAAGTCTGGTGTAAGTGATCACTGCAAAGCTTTTGGAAATGACATGGTATCTCTTCCCTGGCTGCCCAGACATGTAATTCTGAATATAATGAATTTTTTTTTTTTAGAATTATTTTAAATTTGAGCGTCACCAGGTAGAAAAGTCTTGTTTCATCTGTTAAATCTCCAGAGTAATTTAAACTTTGCACTTAAATGACCCATTTGCTTAGTGCTTTAGATTTCCATTTCTGTTAGGCCAAATGTAAATCTTGTGGCTGGCCACAAGTAAAAAAAATTGCTGGTTTCTTTTGTCTCAATACAATTTTGCGAAAATCACAACAAGGTAGCCTTCTCTCAGGGGCCTTGTGGATGCAGATGGGGACTGACATGTATTTGGGATGTTTTCAAAGTGAAACTGAACATACTCTGTTTTTTTAGCTACTCTTAAACATTTGTTTCTAAAAGCAAGAAATTAATTGTGAATACAGTTATTGCTATTTCCTGTGGGTTTAATTTTGGTGAGCAGGACCATGCTTGCCATGCAAAGTAGAAGTGTTATTTCTGCTATAAATTGGAAACTGGTGTGCCATGGAGAAGTCATAATTGAGACAGCAGTGTTCATGGTCCTTGACGTGAAACAATAGCTATTTCTGGATGTTAGAAGCATAATTAAAAATGAAACTATGGCTTATGCTTTTATACTTATCCCAAGCTCTGACTCCTTAGTTTTAGCCTTGCATGAGTTAAAGTTCGTAATAGGAAATAAAAAACAAATCTCTGATGCTCTTTGTGTTCCTGTGGTATGATATAAAAGTATAGGGCAGTCCTGTCTCTATTCAGAAATACTTCACGCTTCTTGCTTAGTGCTATTTGGCAAACAATGTTAAATTTAGGAGCATGGTACACAGAATTTCAGTTTGACACTGTCTGCTTCTTGCAATTAAAACTGGGACCTTGAAGACTTCAACATTTGTTCAAAGTGATGCCGAGAACTCCTAAATTAAAATTTGCTCCCTGTGCAGCACCTCCCCAAGTGTTGTTGCCACCTGTTGAATTGTTTCAATTTTTTTTATTTTGAAAATAATTTCTCTTCCCCTTTACTCCATGAGTGAGAGAAAGTAAACAAGCATGTGGTTCTAGTGTTTGGTGTCAGATGTAATAGAGCAGTTTAAGGAAGTGATTGTTGATCTCCAAGCTGTGCTCATGTTACAATAGCGAGTCAAGGTTTTCATACAGAAATAATTTCTAGGAG
This sequence comes from Pelecanus crispus, assembly GCF_030463565.1. Classification (NCBI taxonomy): domain Eukaryota; kingdom Metazoa; phylum Chordata; class Aves; order Pelecaniformes; family Pelecanidae; genus Pelecanus; species Pelecanus crispus. Next base: position 23,952,790 of record NC_134649.1, on the reverse strand, counting down.
CCTTTTCTTTCTGGAGAATGTAGCTGCTCGTTCCTCCGCTTGGGAAAGACAATTTTGAACGTTTGAGAACAGGGAAAATAATCCAGAATTTGTCATGAGAGCTGTGACTTGCAATGGGAAGTAACTGTGAAGGCTGAAAGTCCTCTCCATGTAGTTCAGTCCATAACTTACCTGTTCAGGCTCATGCTTCCAGTCCTCTGTACTTCTATTACTTTTGGAGTTAGAGCAATCTAAAAATACTGCACATGATGTTTTCTCTTGTTTATGGCTGGCTATGCTGTATTATTGGCAGCCATAAAGAATGTTTGGAGGCTTTTGCGTGTATGTAAGCGTGTAATGCTGCTGAATTTCATAAAGTCATTCAGTAGCTTCTGCATTTGCAAGAAAATTGCAGCCTCGTTCATTGTAAAACACATGCAGAGGGTTTGTAGCTACTCAGCAATGCCAAATGGTGCATTTGAGTGCAGCCCAGAATACAGATGCCTGCCTGTTTGAGAGAGGACTGCTGAGCTTGTGTAGGATATCAGGTGCAGGAGGTTCCAGCGTGATGAGGAAGTGACCAACCCTGCATGAGCTGGAGGAAAAAGTTATCTTCTAATTTGATAATGGAAATTCTGCTAATATTTAAACATCTTCACCATCCCAGGTGTTTGATGTTGGGAATGCTGAAAACCTTGAGTTTGTGTGGCCTGTATTTGCTTCCTTAGCTTGCTTTTAGCTTTTGATCTTGAGCTGTGATGGAAATACTGTTTAAATGAATCACTTTGAAAACTGCTATTTGAGGCTTCCTCAGTAGCTGAGTTTCACATATAACTTAGTTTGGTAGTGTTTGTACTTCACAAGTTGGTGCCTCTTTAGAATTTGAAATGTCTATAACTACAGACACTCTTTCAAAAGAGGTCCCTTGTTTACATGGCATAGTAATGCTGAGTAATTATTTTTGGTATTCAGACTAGTTCGCTGTGGTGAGTGTTTGAACCACTGTATGTACATAACACTCAAGTACAACCATCTGCATCAAGTCTTTTGTCTGTTTTTACAGACTGAGAACTTTTGCCAAAGGAATTTATCAGGAATAATATCAGATTCAAAGTCTTACGTAGATACTTTCAGCGGTATCTAAATCACTTGGAACAAGGAAGAAGCTAATAAGCCATTTAATACTTTTCAAAATACTTTGCTTCCCATTGTAGCTTAGCTGCCTGCTTCTCGACATGTTGGCTTGCCTTGTGCAAGTGTCTTGGCAATCATGGTGCCTTTTGGCAGTACCAATGGTCTTGCCAGCTGTTTTGGGCAGCATTTGGGAGCTGATGGGAGAGCTGGTGGGCGTTAACCACTGTCCAGTAAGGAAAAAAAAAAACACCACCTGAAAGAATTGGCTTAGGAGGGACATGTGTATCCCTTTGGTGTACTCACTGTGGACAAGTGTGGAGCCCAGATGGCTTGTGTCAAGCGCTACTTCTCCATGACTGTGTTATGGCGGATGCCTCTCCGTGTTGTCAGACTCTGGCATGTCTGTGACAGCAAAAGGTTGTAGTCCTCTGGATATATTGGGGAGAGGAACCAAATACTGCTGATGGGGACAGGGTAACAACTGAGAGCCGTGTGAGCAGGTGGTTCTTGGCCATAATTAGGACTAACTGGGTGGTAGCCTATGTATCTACCTTCAACCCTTTTTAAAGCATTCTTGGTTTTGTATCTTCCTCAGTTAAAACTTTTACATCCCAGAGCACCAGTGGCACCTCTCATTTCCAGGGATGAGCAGTACAAGGATCCTGTCTTGGCCATCTCCTTCAAAAATAGGTCTTCTGGGAAAGTACTTGTGGCTGAAATGTAAAGGTGTGAAAGAGAAAAGTCTTACGACTTACTCAATTCTCTGCCTGACTTCCTGGCCTGAGGCACCCTCCATGTTCTGGGACAGCATGAACATGCCTTTTCATGTGTGGAGGGTGCATGTTAGTTCACAAAAGATCAAACTTTGATTGTTTTGTGATTTGAGGAATTTGGGAGCTGGAGGGGGATAATCCTCAATGTTGGAAATTAAAAGCCTGGGTATTTGCTTATTGTCTTTACAACCCTTTAGAAAAATTGTCTGTGCTTGATGGAGTAATGTTTTGTGTGTTATTTCACCAGATGAGGGATGTAGACTCTAAAGTCTTTTCCAGCGGATAAGTGGGATAGAGTAGGAGTTCCTGCTCAGAGGGATTCTGCATGTGCACAGTTAAAGTACTCTTGAAGTGGAGAATGCACACTAAAAACATAGAACCAGAAGAATCTGTATAATCGCACCTGAAAATAGTCAACTGGTAAAATAACTGACTTCTTTAAATATTAGTTCAAAGAATTTTTTTTTTAAAACTTAATGTCTGCCTGTTCCTATTAAGGAGAAAGCATGAGAAGACTTTCTTCCAAGATAAACAAATGAAAATTTTAGGTGGTACTGAAGGCTTTTGCTTCCTACCTGGTATTAGTAAGCTAGGTCAACCTCCGAAGGAGTGTGGCGAGTAAGCCATGTCAGCGTACTACCCTGGCATGGTGCATTTGACCTGTTTGCTCCAGCAAAACTTTTTCAGAGCCACAGAGGAAGTAGCTGGTATTGAACAAGTCCATTATATAAAAATCATGGCAGTACATACTTGATTTTACCATTCCTGTGCTGCTTTGTGTGTGTGGAAACTAGTGAAATAGTTACTGTGTAGTGAAGTACTTCACTCTGGCTAACTTCCTTTTAGGGTTTTTCTTTGGTTTTCTGAGCTAAGGCAGTACGGGCTGTTCTTGGTAGGCCTCCATTGCTGCATTGCAAATAATGAATGGGATCAGTGAACTTTCTGATTAAATGTGCCTCTTCTTCCCTGCTTTTATCAGTCAGTCAACTGTTTGACCCTGCGAGCAGTTGCTTTGCTCCATTTGCCAGAAGCGATGGTAGGTGAATTGCTCAACTCTGCACTGTCAGCAAAAGAAATGCTTATGTATCTATCTACACGTAAGACAGTGTTTTTGTGGCCTGTTTTGGGTGCATGTATAATTATAGGTGTGTATTTAACTTTTGAAAAAGCTTTGGATAGTTTTTCAAAACTTTGATCCCCTCTGCAGCTGATAACTTTGGATTGCATGTGTTCTTGTGTAACAAAATACAAATGCAATCAGCATTCCTTTGTCTGGCAGAAATGCGGAGAGGGATTAGGGGAAAACAGGAGAACTCACGTGAGTAAACAGTCTTCCTTGCAATGCACTTTCCTGTGCGGGGAGAATAACTTAAGAATAAGTTAACTCTTAGTAGAGTCCGGCTCAGGGATCTGAGAATTAGGGAGGTGGAAGGAATGGTCTGGAAAGAAGAGGAGTTGAGGACTCTTCCGGGAAGAAGGGAGTATGTGTGCGAGAGCTATATATCAAGGGTGTAACCGAAGGAGAAACCTCCCGAGGCCTAAGGAGGTTAGTCTCCAGAATGGGTGCTCAGAAGTGACAGAGCTTTGCTGATCAGTGTATTTTAAAACTAGGCCAAAAGACAACTTTTTAGTAAAAAGGTAGGAAAAGGAGAACACTTCAACACTTAGTGGCTTCATTTCTCTTCTGGGAGCTCTGACAAGCTCCAGTAGGCCCTGACCATAAGTCCTTGCATTAAAGTGAGGAGTGATGGTTCTCATTCTGGGATCATTTATTCAGTTGTAGTGGAATGCAACAGATGTTATTAATGTGAAGTTTGGTTTTTGGATGAAGTGGAAGGCCTTTGGGGTAAAATCCCACCTAGTAGGCATACAGGAAAATAAAGTAATGATTTCTAAATACTATGAAGATCTGATGAACAAATGTGTCTGACATCTTTGTTTTGGTATTAGTAATACTTCTGTAATGACTGAAAGGCTATCTGAGCAAATTGAGGTATTCTTTGATTTATACATATTTTATATATGCATTAACATGTTCTATAATAACCCTTCTCTTTATTTTACTTGGTAAAATGATGTGTTTCAAACTTACTTATTTGTATTGCTAAGAGAGCTGAAATTAATACTTGAAAATGTACTCTGCTATATTTTTATGTTGGATGATGACAATTGATAGCAAATGCAAATGTAATTCTGTATGACAGTAAAGAACAAATATAATGTGATACAGTCATGGACTGTTGCAGTTTAGAAATGTAAGATACTTTGTTTTCAGTTGGGAATTTTGTATTGTACTGGAAATGGGTTCAGAGACTGTATAGCAACTGGTACGATGCTTGCTTCTTGGCTTGCTTAATGTCTGAATATCTCATCTCCTTGGTGTCATTTAATCCACTTTGGGGGTTACAGTTTGGGAACTAGCTTTGCATATCTGATGTTTACTTTTTATCAGCTGGGATGATAGCTTCTAGGAGGGGAGCAGAGTGCAAAGACTTGGAGTTGTCTTTAGGGATGCCTGGGATGGCTGATACTGAAACTATCTGGAGGGAGGGTACTTGGAGATGTCTGGGATCTCTGTCATCCTTGTGTACCATGGTGTAATTCACCTGACTGGTGTCCTGCTATCGCTTGCCAGGGTATTTCTGCAGGCTGGCAGCACTGTGATTTGGAAGAGGCTGGGTGCCAACCTTTTCGGTGCACTTTATGCTAATGACTGGCAGATAATTATTCATATTGCTAGCCTTCACATCAGCTGTAAAGCAGGACTGACTGGGTGGGTTTTTTCTCTTGCAGAAGCCCAGTGTCTGATGACAGATAGTAGTATCTCAACAGGAAAGGAACAAACAATATCCTTGTCACTTAGTGCACAGTCCCTCAAATACAAAATTGCACATCCAGGTTTGTTTCCTATTCCCTACCAAAAGGGATATGCTCCAGGTGCTTTGGAGGCTCTGCACATACTTGCTGGTTTAACTCAACTGATTTAGAAATGAGCACAAATTTGTATAGAGGCAAGTCTTCAAAGCCCTTAAATGATAAAATGGTGAAAAAGTTGGAGGTTTCCTATTCTCTCCAACTGCTGTATGACTTGTGTTTTGTTATTTGTGTATTGAATCCCAACAGAGTATTTTGACTTAACTTGAGGGAGCTCAGGTAGTTGGTTAAAAATACCTGCAGCAGTTAGAGACTGCAGTTACAATTTTAGGGATATTGTGTTAAAGGGTGGGAATGAGAATGAACAAGAGAATTGCTAAACTCTTCTTGCATCCAGAATATCCTTTCTTCAAAGGTGGCTTGTGCGGAGCCCTAGAGGAAAAAGTTTTGGGGTGTAAACAGGCAAAATTACTTCTTGTAGTGGAAATCCCGGCTCATAAAATAGGATGTTGCCGGGGCTCTGTTTTCTTGTCTATAAAACTAAGTAAGACTAAATGAGCAGAGTATGGTAAATAAACTGCGAAGTCATCATTAAAAAATGATCTGAGCTAGAAGAGGCTTGTTGGGAAAAGGATGCTGGCAGATTTCCCTAGCTCAGATGCAGCTTCTGCCAGCAGAAAAAAGTGCTTTTGCAGGTATAGCTGCTTTTGTGCAGGGAAGTGATATAAGTTATAACCACATCTCCTCTGGGTCTTTTGCCAATGTAAAGATATTGCCAAAGATAACATCTCCAAGACACTGCTGTATTGGCAATGATTTCCTGGGCCTATCTAGTTTAAAAGTGTTAAGATGGCTACTTTTTTTTTTTTTTTTGGTTTGATTGAGGGTTGTAGACTAAGGCATAGGCATCACTGGGGTAGATTTACTGCCCATTTGTCAAGGTGACATCATGTGTGTACAAAACATATTTTGCCAGTAAATACTTCAAAGGGTTAAGCCCTTCCTGGTTTGTATTGCATTGCAATTTGGCAAGGCATCTGTCTTTCTGCTGAATGATGTGGAGATGATACATGGGCAAGGTCTGCTGTTGGAAAATGAGAAGATGACAGTGACAACTGGGATCCAGTTGTGGAACTGGGTTGCTAAATGGGGGTGCTTGTTAAATCTACGCTGGATGATGACTGACTGCTGTGACATGGTACAGTGTGGTGCACTCAAGTACTCCGTTTAGCCCGGTATGTGCAACAGTAAACAAGCTTAGGACCTCTGTGCAGTGATGGGGAGATGAAGTCAACCCAAGGGAGGTGGTGTTTTTTTTTTCTTTTCTAAAGTACTATGTAGTGTGGTGCTGCTTCAGTGAGTGGGTAAAATTTCTTCTCTGTCCAAGTGAAGCATGCCAGAGGAGGTAAGAATGGTGCTGCTTTGAGGAAGGGACAAAATGAGAAGCAATAAGGGTCAGAGAAGTGAAGAGAAATACCAAGTGCTTGGATGCTCACTAAACTGAGGCCTGGAGGAAAAAGATAAGATGGAAAAATGTTAAGGATTTTTTTCTTCATAAATATTCTCTAATGGTCTTGTAAAGCGCCACTGGCTGAAAATTCTTCAGCTAAGCCTGTGTTTCTCATCAGTCACATTTGACTGTTGCATGCCATGGGTGACCTTGTATCAAAATACATTTGAGCTAACATGGCCATTGCCATGAGAGAAGTTTTTAATTGGGATGTCTTTTGTTTAGTTTTCATGGTAGATCTTTAACTTACTGATTTTTTTGTTTTGTTTGGTTTTTTTGTTGTTGTTGTGGGTGCTACTTCATTGTGCTCATTGAAGAAGGAATTGTGCCTTACCATTTTCTTCTCCCTGTCTGTACATTTGTTGGAAAACGTTAATTATAATGTTCTGAAGTGGAAGTCTGGATTCAGGACACAGACTGCACAGGCATGTTATTTTAAGATTTTTGCATAGTAAGTATTACACACACCCTCACCCCTCTGCAAGTATCTGTGAGCCTGAGAGCTCTGACTTCTGCTGCAGGAGGTAGCCTGTCGTTCTACTCTTACTCTTGTCAGAAGAGGAAAACGCTGTGTAATCAAGCACCACAATAACTGCTGGGTGAAAAGAACCATGTGTTTGTACTGGGAGTGCACTTTGGGGTAAAGCTCTGTTCGCAGTCAGGGGCTATCCTGGAAACAACTGATTTTGAGGAATCAACTCAAGGGCAGTTGTCTTGAGGTGATGTACAATTTGGCTGCATTACATCTTCTGTGATAAACAACTCATGTTTGAGCATACTGCGATAGAGGTTCTCCATTAGTGCCCATAACAAAAGCAGGTGGGAGACCGATCACCCAACAATTTGAGACTTAACCAGCATTTGAGAGAGATTTATGCTGAGCATCTTTGGGGTCTGATCCTCTGTTTGCACACTGTCTAAAGAGAGGACACCCTTTCTTTAGTCATCATCTGGAAGGACCTTTGAGACCAGGAAAAGGACAATTTGAGGGATCTTTCTGGAGAATTTATAAAACTTAATCTGGAAAATCAGTTAGTTGTTTTCTTGGCACATGTTTGAGTCTACAGACGGACCTGCTATAGAAATTGTCTATGGACAAAGAAGACAAGTTGTCAGAATTTACCCTTCCCAGTATTGCTGTGATGTTGGGTGTCAGAAAAATACTCTCATTCTCTCAGTTTGCCTGATTTCTTCTACAAACTTCAACTATGCCTTGGTATCATTATTTCTTCAAGTTATCCTAGGAAAAGTAGTCTTTTGACATCACGAAACACTATAGGATACTCTAACAGGAAGGACTTTGCAGGTGTGGGGTTTTTTTTTTAGGTGGAATAGACATTTTTCAGTCAGATACTGCTCTGTTACAGCAGATCTTTGTGAATGAAGTGTGATAACAGATCTTCAGGAATGAAGCAATGATTTGGCCTTTTTGAAAAGGACACACAGAATACTGTTGATCAACTGGTACTGTAAGATGCTTTTTGTAAAACTGCTATCAAAAAAGCAAATTCTCAGAACCATTCTGTGTGGCTGTAAGATTGGTGCAGCACTGACTCTTGTGCAATACAGATTTACTTCTGAGGTAAAGTACAGCTGCTGATACCTTCACAGATCTGCTAACAGCATCCTTCTAAGGCTTACTGCCCATCCAGTGCTTTTTGAACAGGTGATGCCTTTGAACGTGCTTAAAGCAGCAAAAGTGAGGTTGTGTTATCCTAAGGGCAGGCAGAATCCACAGAGAAGTCCCAGCTACTGCTGACGAGTAAGTAGTTCACCGGCCAGGGTTGAAATGACCTGTTCTTTACATTGTGTGAAGAAATGTAGCGCTCTCTTGTAGGAGAGGGTGTCCTCTCTTTAGACAGTGTGCAGTAAACTGGAGCTAGCAGAGACAGCAGTTTTGCTACCTGATGGGGAGGAACAGTGCCAGCTTCCTACAGATATATCAAGCCCATGAAATGGGTACAGTCCTGTGGGTGAATCTGGCAATGTACAATGCTGACTGTGGTGAAAGACTGAAATTAATGTACTGATACATAGTTGAGTGAAGAAAAAGAAGCAGGGAAAGCTTTTTTCTTTTTGGACACCTCACACTTCTATAAAATGATTTAAAGGAAAAAGCAGTTGTAATGTGCCTCTTCTTTCAGCTTTATTTCTTTACTGTTTCCTCCTGCAAACAGGACAGTTTCTGTAACTCACATTGGCAGACCTGTACTTTCCCAGAAATATACAGTTCATTCAGAAGTTGAGTCACTGAAGACAGCATTCCCCTGAAATCCAAATGCAGTGGTTTGGGTTGTTTTCCTTTATCAATTTGATGGGTAGCTGACCTGACATATGCTACTTCTAGTCTTTCCAACATTGACTAATAAAAAGACTTTTTTTTTTTTTTTTAAAAAAAGTGTATTTCTGTCTTGGTTACATTGAGGACACATCTTTGTAGAGATTGGCAATATTCCCACAGTTTACTGTCAGAATCTTCTGTTTGGTAGCCCAGCTGAATAGAGACTCCAGACACTGTAATGATATAGACAGAGCTAGGTCTTGCTCTGATTAGTAGCTGGACTGCACTCCTGAGTAGCCACCTTCCTCAAGATCTGTCATGTGAATGGAGAAAGGTTTTGGAAGAAAAATGTCAAACCATTGCGTTCGTCATCTTGATGAGAAACAATCTTTTTGGATTGTGTTTTCTGAGATGTAAGCTAAAGTTGCTGCTGGGATAATGGAGGAGAAAAGTGGGACCACTGGCTGTAACTTGCATCAAATTATACCCCGATATGCTATAAAGTCTTCGGGAGAAGAAGATTTGGAGAGTTTGTTGACATGCAGAAGGCCCAACTTTGATGTGCCTGACATGTGGCTCCTCAGCAGACTGATTTCACAAACAAACTTCTTGGAAGCAAGTCCCTGTTGTCAGAGCTGTGCCAACTCAGCTGCCTGGCCCACATGGTGATCCTGATCTGGGTTATAATAAACCAGTGACGCCCTTAACCTGGGTCAGCCCCTCCGTCTGGTTCACTTGTGAAGTCTGGTTCACTGTGCAAGCACTTGGGCTCCCGTTGCTGAGCAGTCAGCAGCAGGCCCAGGAGCCAGCAGTTGCATGAGCCTGTGTTGTTGCTGAAATAAATACTTTCTGAGCTGCTCCTTCTTGGCTTGGTGGTGATGGGATGCAGCTTCTTTGGAGCAGGCTCTGAAGAGCATGTTCTACTGCCCTGCCTAGTTACTGCCCTAATCCAAGTAACATAATAATCCAAGTAGCTGTACTTTATCTCATAGGCAGATATAGAGCTGGTACATAGCTAAGCAGTTTTGGGTTTCTGGAGTCTTCCTCAGTGTCTCAAATCTTGTACAAAGGAAAAGATTTCTTACCAGTTTCTGATCAACCTGTGCTATTGGGCTAAGCCGAGGGTTTTTGGTACATATTGCCCAGTTACTAAACTCCTCTGCCTTTGTTCAGCATTGTTTCCTTCTGTAGCAAAGCACGCTTTTGCATTAATCTTGAACCAACATGATATATTTTCTTCAAGCCCTGCACTGGACATTGACTGAAGGTTTGGCATGAGGGGTAATTGGTGATTACCAGGGACCTGGACTCTATGTGGATGAACCTGCAGGTGCTTTATATTCAGGGTAGCCAAAACTCTTTTGCGTCACAGATGGGGCTTTTAATGTCACCCTATCCACAGCCTAGCTGCTGTGCCGTGTGCTGTTTTCTTTCTCCGTAATGGGAGATATTAAGGAGCTACTGAAATAGTAAACTGGAAGAACTATATGGAAATAATGCCATCACCTTCTCCTGCTCTTTTAAGGCAAGTCTTTGCAAATTCATGAGTGGGAGGCAATGGGCTGAATAAGCCCATTCTGAAACGTACTCTGGTATCCACATGGTCCTGCTCCGGTTCTCTCTCTGTATGTCAGCTATAGTTGCTCAGTGGGAACTCTGGAAACTAGCTGTGGCTCATGTTGCTTACACAGATTTCCTGAGCTTTTGCTCATACATTGGGATTTCTTGTGGTGGGAGACACCAGGCAGAGGGAAATACTTTGGGTGATACTGTCTTTATGGGGGGTAAAACAATAGCACTCCTTACTCTAAAAGAATTAAAAGTGAGAAATGGTTTGTGAAAGCATGTACATTTGGAGACCTCTTGTTCCATAGTCCTCAAGGAGTGTACAGTGGCGTAACTTGGCTGAATTCACAGGGCCTCTGTACCTGTGGGCCTTTGCTTTTTAAAGGGTTGACTTCATACTCCAGAACTGTAACAAAAGGAAGTAAAGCCAAAATGTTCTTCAAATTAAATATATAAAATAAGGGTTAAACATCTCTCTGTATCCTGTCATCAAACCATAGATCTCCTGGTATGGAAACAAGTATAGCTGAAACATTGGAAAATACCTTCCCTGGCTGTAGCCCATATGCAGTTTCTAATCTGTGTTGAGTTGGTGGTGGAGCTTCTGCAGTTGTCTGAGGGCCAGTGCTGCCCAGCACACTTGAGCAGTGTGGCAAATCCATCTGATCTTCTTTTATTTAGAAGTATCACAGTGTGAATTCAGTTTTTGCATTTCTACATTTGCTAATTCATCCCGGAGTTGTTGCTTTAATTTTTTGGGTTTTTTTTTCTCTGATTTTAAAAGCTTTGTTAGACAATGGATCTTTGCTGTGGCTCCTAATCATTAACCTGAAAAGGCTCAGAGAAAATGTAAAGCAGCTGACTGCTTCATTTTTGTCTCTTGAACCAATTAACTGAAGTAATAGAGTTTTCTCCAAAGTTGCTTTTTATTACCTTCCTCTGCTAAAAGAGTGTGTGTTTGTCAGAACTATAAACAATCAGTAAAGTGCAGATAGGTTACTACAAATTGAGATCATAATATCAAGCTGCCTTTTGGTGCCATCATGCAATGGTACTAATTCAGTAATTTGGTAAAGTTTTGTTTTAAAAATTGAGATGATGTGTGAAGGGAAGCTAATGAGATGAAGAAAGATGTAGGAAGCTAAGGAGATGACCAACATTGAAGCTGAAGCCTATGTATGTGTTAAGGGGGAGTTACAGTGAAGTGGTAAATGCCAGCCAGAGGACAGCAGTTGACCGCAGTGACTGGCAGTGCCATGGGGAAGTAGCCTGGCTTCATGTGGAGTTGCTTGGAAATGCCAGCAGCAGGAAACATAAATTTTTGGGTGATTCAGAGGTGGGTAATTGGAAAAAGTCACTTAGTGTGGCTTCAGTGGGGCTGTAGGTTGTTAAGACCATATCCTCAGTGGCTGCAGAGAGATTGAATAGTGCTGATTTTGTTGTTTATTTGTAGCAGGTGTTTGGAAGATGAGAAGCATCTCAGATCTACCTGTGTGTGTTGTACTGGCCCCATAAACCATGAGATGGCTAAAGGCAGAAATGTATCTACCACGATGTGACTCTCTCCCAAGCCTTGGGGGATGGCAGAGGAGGAGAGTATGGATGAGTGGTAGCAGACTAATCCATTTAGCTGCTGTCCTCATCTTCTCACAACAGCCCTCCTATGTTCTGTCTGTAATCAAGCCAGGGAATATTAGGTTACATAAAAGTTTTCCAGCAGCTTCTCAGAGTGCTCAGTCAGTGTTGTTTAAAAACTAGCAAGTTTGAAGATACCCTCTTTAGGAGATCATGTCCTGGAAGTGCTCGACACTTAGATCTCATCTTCTATATTTGGTTCCTGGGAATTCTATTAAGCTGCTAGAAATGAGTTTTTGTGCTTTTAAGATTTCCTGTAATTGTCTCCTGAAAGAATAGATGTGAATGGATCTTCACAAACAAAGGTCGCCCAGTGCACGTGCAAAATGATGCAAACCTTACCATGACAGTCTTACTGTAGAATCATAGAACAGAATCATGGAATGCTTTGGGTTGGAAGGGACCTTTAGAGGTCATCTAGCCCAACCCCCCTGCAGTGAGCAGGGACATCTCTAACTAGAGCAGGTTGCTCAGAGCCCCGTCCAACCTGACCTTGAATGTTGCTAGGGATGGGGCCTCCACTACCTCTCTGGGCAACCTGTTCCAGTGCTTCACCACCCTCGTTGTAAAAAATTTCTTCCTTATGTCTAGTCTAAATCTACCCTCCTTTAGTTTAAAACCATTATTCCTTGTCCTGTCACAACAGGCCTTGCTAAAAAGATTGTCCCCATCCTTCCTATAGACCCCCTTTCAGTACTGAAAGGCTGCAGTAAGGTCTCCTCGCAGCCTCCTCTTCTCCAGGCTGAACAATCCCAGTTCTCTCAGCCTGTCCTCATAGGAGAGGTGCTCCAGCCCTCAGATCATTTTTGTGGCCCTCTTCTGGACCCGCTCCAACAGGTCCATGTCCTTCTTATGCTGAGGGCTCCAGAGCTGGATGCAGTACTCCAGATGAGGTCTCACCAGAGAAGAGCAGAGGGGCAGAATCCCCTCCCTCGACCTGCTGGCCACGCTGCTTTTGATGCAGCCCAGGATATGGTTGGCTTTCTGGGCTGCAAGTGCACATTGCCGGCTCAAGTCCAGCTTTGCATCCACCAGTACCCCCAAGTCCTTCTCCGCAGGGCTGCTCTCAATCCCTCCATCCCCCAGCCTGTATTGATATCGGGGGTTGCCCCGTCCCAGGTGCAGGACCTTGCCCTTGGCCTTGTTGAACCTCATGAAGTTCACACAGGCCCACCTCTCCAGCTTGTCCAGGTCCCTTTGGATGACACCAACGTGATTGAGGCTAAAAGCTTCACTTTCTGCTCTGTGTGTTTAAGGTTACCTGTATGGGGCTGGGAGAGGTGCAAGTGAAGAGCAGTGGTGTTCAAACAGTAGATGACCTAGTTACTGCAGGATTTTGGGCTGGTGTCCACTTTGTTATTACCTGACGAAGGAAGCAGCTGCATGGTGTATGTAATGTCTGTTGTGTTGGTTGCCCTTGTTCTGTGCCGTGGGTGGAGAAGGAGCTGTTGTCCTTCAGAAAGGAGTGTCAGTGTGCAAACCTGTTGGGTTTTGAAGTAATTGAAGACTTATGGGGGATTTTCTGCTCCTGCTTGGTGGTGGCACTTAATGCAATTGAGTATTGCCTGTTTCTATTGGTTTTGAGGCTTAGGGCATGCCTGCTTGCACACCACCTCCATGACCTAGGGTCACCTGGAGAGCAGTGGGGAAAAACATGCAGCGCACCTGATGCTGCTGGTCTCCAGACCAGCAATGAGACCTACAGCTGAGGCAAGCGAAAACTCTCTTAATTTATCAAGAAATCTTTTAAAACTTCTCATGGTGAGGCTGTTCTTACTCTACCCGCTAACATAAAATGCGACGCGGTGGTTATTTTATTAATGCTGCCTTCCATGGCATGGTGGGCATGGTGACAAGCTTTGGAGATGCTGTTCGGTTCTGCATGTTCTTGGAGGGCAGCTAGAATTTCCACTTGGTGCTCTACTGTTGGTGAAGGCTGGGGTTTTGGCTGATTAAATATTTACAGGGGTGGTGTGACATGCTGTCCCTAGATGCTGCTTTGCTGGAGCAAATGTGTTGTGCTGCTTGGTTTCAGACAGGCGTTAGCTTCCGAGCTGTTCTTTTGATGGCCCTTTGCTCCTCCGCCAGCATGTGCGATATGTCGCCACCAGGCAAAACTCTTATTCTTTGCTGTCAACTGATGTGAAACCAGTCGTTTTCCTTCTGCCTGGGGAATTTAAATATGGTCTTGTGTCACTTACACACCTGTGGAATATAGCTGTGGATGTTGCTGAGGCTTGAACCATTTACAGATGTCTGAGGCTTGGGCAAGGCCAGTGTTTCCGGAGTGTCTACTTTGATTCATGAGTACAAAAGCAATTGTGTAGAAAACTGAACTGGAAGCCGTATCGAACTCTTATTGCTGTACCAAGCCTGAAAAAGCCTCTGCAATTGGGATATAGATGCTACACTTGGGATGAAAACTGTTGCAATGCAAAAGTTGCCATGTTTCAAAAACAAAACCAGCCATGAAATGGGAAGAAACAAAATGAAGACTTGATCAATACCATGTCTCAGGGAGGTGGGAAAGGATTGTGCTGGAGAACTGAGCTTAAGTTGTTCTTAAATGGTTTTTATCTGCAGTGAATGTTGAAATTGGTAACAGGAGCTTACTCCCAGCGTGTGATGAGAAGCTGAGCTCTAAAATATGTGCTTTTTCTCAGTAATAACTGCACGAATTAACCACGCAGCTCGTCTTGAGGGCTGAAAACATGAATGGATCAAGTACTGCAAACTGTCATTCAGCAAATTATGCTGCTTGGAAATTCTGATTTAAGCTAATGTCCTAATAATCTTTAATTTATAATTCATTTATGCATTTAAGTGCATCCAGGTTCCTCCTTCCAATTCGTGCTTTCTTATTTTGACAGCAAAAATTATTTAACTTAGATATTAGTGACCAAGCTTCTAGTTCAGTTCAATTCTATTAAATTAAGGGGGTGTATTTCAATTAATAATGCTGCTTTGGAGAAATGCAGACCTTTGCAGGGTTTCCCATCCCTGTATCTCCAGCTTGCTTTGGTGTGCCTGAGCATGTCAACATAGGTAACAATAGTAAGTGTAAATACCTCTATTGAAAAGCAGTGGTGAAGTGGGATCTGTTTGAAGCACATTTGGGACTTGGCTGCTTTGTTAACCTAAAATAAATGACTGCTGAAGGACTGACTGTGTTTCTCTCTGGGCAGAGCTTTATTGTGAATGTTTTGTTAGCAAGGCAGTTGTGACAGGTACTCTTCTAAAGTGCCCCGAAAATTTCAACAAAATGGCTGCTTTCCTCAGGTTTCATTCCTATCAGGCTATCAACAGGCTCGCTGCCCTGAGCTCTAGGCGATCTTCCTCAGCTTCATCATGTAAAATTTAATAGGTGGCTGTTGTGAATTATATCTACTGTTTCAGCTTTCATCAAACCACATTTGGAGGAAAATGGAGTGTTTGAATGTGTGCGCTTTTTCCCTTGCTCACTGTCTGTTTCTGGCTGCTTTACTTACTAAAATTTTTCTTTGTAAACAGAAAATACCCTATGTAAAAGCACGTGTCTCCCCGCTGCAGCTTCAAGCTTAAGTAGTAATCCCATCTGAGCAGCGTAGCAGCCTGTTCATAACTAATCTTTGGGGTGTAAGAATCGTAGACAATAATCCTGTGTGCCAAATGAGAAGCCCATCCAGTTTCAGAACATAAACTATAATATACGAGTGCTCTGTAATGTGGTGGTGTTTAAATATTCTGTTAATTTTCGTAGTGCTGGGCAGAGTGAGTGTCCAGAGTGATTGCTGAGGGCTCATGCAGCAGTGACAGTGCTGTAGCAGAACTAGTGTCAAAACAGGGGTTGAAACATAAAATTATTTTGGTGGTGTTTTAACCCCATCTGACCGAGTTACAGGACATAGCTGCTGTGCAGCAGTTAACATCTCATTGTGATAGATGTTGTGATTTAGTCCTCCAAAGCTGCTCTCAAATAATTTTGAGGTAAGTGTGTGCATGCAAGCAATTAATGTGGAGCAGCTGTTACCTGGTACCTTGGTGGTGTGCCTCACCTTAAATTAGAACAATCCTTAATGCCAGTGGTTTTTGCATTTGTATTTAACCATGGTTTACATTATGCAAACCAAGCATCTTAGTGCTGCCTCCGTCCCAGTCCTCAGTCCTCTGTGTGTAATGCAGGCTCAGGTTGTATTGCTGTCCACACTGCGTACGAGCAGGGGTACAATTGTATTAATCCTTACCTCCTGTATCAGCAAAACAACTAGTTAAGTTTTAAATACTAGATCTTGGATGTGGCAAGTGGAGAAAGCAGGCAGCCCAGATATTTCTGGTAGGAGCTTGTCATGCTGCTGGTGTTTCCTTTTTTAAAATTAATGTGTTGAACAAATGCTGTTGCAGCTAGAGGAAGCTGAAGCCCACAAGCCGGTAAAAGCTACGCCTCACACCATATTTGTGTTATAATACACGGAGCCAACAGTGCTAGTTTCTGGAGTATAATCCTTAATAACATGCTGTTGCATACATTGCCATCACAGTGGGAAAACAGCTTTCTTTTTGTGATGCTGGGATACTTGGTGGGGTCTGATCTAGGGAAACTTGTTTTGGAAAGCTGCAGTGCCACTTCGTTGGGGAAATGGAGAAGCCACAAATGAAATGAGACCCTCTAGTTCTTTGTGACCATGTGTCCTTTGGTGAGTGGTATTTGCTGGATTTGTCTTGTCGCACTTGATAACTGCTGCAGAACACTTTAGTTCCTTATTAACGTAGCACAATTTTATTCTTCGGTGCAGAGGGAACCCGTCTGTGTTCTTCAAAGAAGAAAAGTCAGCCAGAGACCACTACCTCAGTTGCCTCTTAGTCTATTAAGTGATTAATAGGTATTCTCAGAAACCTTAATACAGTGGCCAAGTGGGCTGCTGTAGCAGACAGTAGGACAAGACTTCAGGCTAATTTAAAGCTCTCTTAATGCTGTTGCTTGAGAAAAAAAGAAAATACTGTTTCTTTGTACATCTGACAGATCTCTGGGCTGAATGAAGAATCCTTGTGTTTGAGAAGAGCTGCATGCTTTACTGTCTGAAACTTGTTTGTAACTCTAGAGCATGGCAGGGGTGAGGGGCTCAAATAATGTGCTTTATAGATGTGAGAGTGCTGGAGGGATTACATGGAGAAACCTCTAAGTGCTATCTGCCTGGTGTGTTTAGCAGATTTCCCGGTTTGAGGCAAGACTTGTCCTAGACTATGGAATTTTTTTTTTTAAATGAAAGTTGTACTGACTATAGAAGCTGGTATCATAACCAAGATAATCTAGAGACAAGATCAGTTTGTTTACTAAAGTATAGTTTCATCTGTGATTAATTTGCTTTTGGAAGCATGTGTGTTAAGTGAGCTATTAATAGCTCCTTTAGGTACTGCTACATAATACAGACAGTACTACAGCAAAAGATGTTGTGGAGACCCAAATACAAAGTAACCTAGAAAGATCAAAAACTAAAGCCCTGAAAGAGGCTGTAGTCCTCCTCGCTGAAGCTGGAGTAGCCTTTTTGGTGAAGGAGACCCTTAAATTCCCATACAGCTTCTTGGTGGCAGGACTGACTTGAAACAGTTCAACTGCTTGCTTCCCTCTGTGTGCAGTGCTGGTACAAGCTCTGTGCGCTGGGCTGGTCAGGGATTGATGCTATCAGAAAGTTTTTTCTTGATCCCCCCTCTTCTTTAAATGGGGTTCCATGCTGGTTTAGCATGATTGCTACATGGATGCAGCAGCTTGAGCCGTGTTGGCTGGGCAGAGCAATTCTTGGCCCCACTGCCAGGGCAAAAGGTGAGGATGCAGCTCTCCAGGACATACAAACCATGCAAAGACTGTCCTGTTTCCCGAAGAGCCTCTCACACTTGCCTCAGGGTATATACTCGGTGTATCCGCTTTGCGTTTGCACAGCGAGGTGTATCAGCTTGCTACTTTGGGTGAGAGCTACAGAGAGGGGAAAATAACTCCATCAGAGCAGTGAGCTAGTCCAGCTTGTCCTGGAACTGTACCATCACCACTTTCGACGCAAGGAAATGGGTAGATCTGCCCAAGAGCGGGATTGCTTCCTTAGCAGGTGGCTGCAGCGCTTTTATCCCAACTCCTGCTAGCATGCTGAAGGTTGGGGTGCTGCCTTGCTGTTTCATAGTGGCCAGTTGCATGTGGTTGTCAGCCAAGCACCTCGTGTTATTACAGTTAGGAGCTTGGATCTGTATCACCTGGGAGATTTGTTCAAAGATGGACTGGGGCCACGTTTTCATAATACAGAGTGTTTGGTAATACTGTTTTTTAGTTTTTCTGCCCCACACTGTGTAGCAGTTTATGGGGCTGCTAGCTGTTTATGGGGCTCCACATGGACTGGATCAGGGATCTGGTCTAACCTTTCCAAAGCTGCTTTTGTTCACATGGGTGTTTTAAGCTGGAAAAATTTCTTAATTTGGCCTTGAACAAGCTGTGCTGGCATTAATAAGAAGAGTAAGAACACACTGCAGAGAGAGAGGAGTGTCACTTTTTATAGTATAAACTACAAGACTAGTTCTTTGTGCTTACATTTTGACCCTAGGGCTTTATTTCAGTGAAGGTTTTGTTGGTGTCCCTGCTGAAAGATGCTGTCCTGCTTGTCCCCTCCTGCCTTCTCCCTTGTGCTAATGCAGCTGTTCGTGTGGTCAGGCAATCAAACAGATTGGGGAACTGATTCAGTGAAAAAACAACTTAGAGGAAAAAAGATCCATTTCTGAGTCAGTAATTTGCAGTGTTGAAGCATATACTAGTATGGATTGGTGAGTGCAGGCCATGCAAGCGTGTGGCTGAGGATAAGGATGGGGGTGGGTCACTGCTTTGGGTGGCAGCATTGGCTTTTGGCAGCTTCAAGTTGTAGCTATAGCTCCTGGGCCCAGAAAAGCACATTGCTAGTTTATGTCCTACTTTTCAACAGCTTCAGCGTGTCCATTGAAAATCTGCCCTAAGGCAAACTTCCATTTTGGTGTCAAATGGCAAAGTACACGTAGCCACTCTCAGGGTGCTCGCTGTTGCCTCTGCTGCATGTAAATGGTCCTGAAACTGAGCCCAGAGAGTTTGGATTTAGGGAGCTAAAACATGGTTCTGGGGTGTAACAGAAGCCATGTGGTTTGTTGTGTTTCTCAGCTCATATAACCAAACCCTTGGCTGATGATACAGGTTTAGTTGGAAGAAAAACTTGTACACAAGTGAAAACCAGCTTTTCTTTCCAGTCCTATTTCTGACCTTCTGACCACAGCACCTGGCTGTGCTTCTTAGTTGTATAATTGCATAGTATTTTCTGAATCTTGGGGTGCTTTGGGAACACCTGGAGATTTCAAAGGACACTGTCATCGTACGCTGGCAGCTGGTTACTTTCTGGGAGAGTTTTCAGCCCAAGTGTTTTGGTGGTCGGGGCTGGGACAAACAAAGAATACTCTTGTTTACAAATAGTGTGGAGCTTGTGGCAAAAGGGATAGGATGGATGGCTGTTAGCCCTTCCTGCATTTCATGAACATCTTGTGTTTACATTGTGTAAGCATGCTGGATGTAGAGATGGTGGTACTTGGGCATCCGTTGTGGTAGCAGTAACTAACCTGTTCCTTAAGTCTTCGGCTGTATTCTCATTTTATATAGATGCTTTGCTTTATAGAGTGTTTTTTGGTTTTTTTTTAAATTTTTCTATCTGTCAAGTCAAACTATTTCCAGTATATGTTAATTCATAATCTGTGCAGACAATACATGTTATCAGACACACTGATTTCCCCATTTGCTTATTGAAATCCTGCTTGGTGTTCTCATAACAGTATACCAACCTGGTCAAGCAGTTACTCATTTATTATTTTTCTTTCTCTAGAATCCAGCGACTATTACTCGAATACTGCTTAGCCATTTCAACTGGGATAAAGAGAAGCTGATGGAGAGGTAAGCAGCCATCTTAGCATGCAGCCACATTTCGCTTCAGACATGCAAGAGAAGTTTATTACTGGATTAATGTGAGAATGGATGAATGCACAGTGTGTGGCAGGAGGATCTCTTGTGTAAGCTCAAAATGTTCCCCCCTTTAGCAGCCTTTACCAGCTAAGAGTGACTCCTTGTTTTAATATTATTAATACCTATTAGACTTCAGAGAAGTTTTGGAAGTTAGTTGCCCCTTGGAGGAAGGGGGTGCCTTCCAGTTTGAACATATAGGCACAGGATTTTCACACGCACTGGAAAAAAGCAAGCAAGAACAGGTTCCTGTTACCTTGCAACTGTTTCAGATTTGGATTTAGTTGCTCTTGCATGTCATTCTAGTGTGCATATTCCTGACGTGTTTATTTGTTAGTCTTGCCAAGACTAAGTTGTTCTTGACTGATAAAGAGTACTGGTAAAGTGCATCTGCCTTGTCTTCATCTTTGCAGCTCTGGGTTTTCTTTAGTGTGTATGTAAATAATGGCTTGATTTTTGCCTCTTCCTTCCCCTCAGAGCAGAGCATTTTATGGTTACTTTTCATCTTTGATTCCCAGCTCTTGGGGAATGTTGCTGGTAAAGGTACTTTTTATAGTTTGTTATTATACAGTGGAGGTCAAATCCAGCTATAGTGGTAATGCACCCCTCCCACCCCCCAATGCCAGTGTTGCTGTTGAAGAGAACGTGAGGGAGCTGGAGAATTCAGTTTACTTCTAGAAGCTGGGGGGAGAATCAGTCTGGACCAGGTGAAGCATAAAGGCAGTATAGGGACTTAACTAGTTGTTACAGTCTTTGCTAATCTTAACTATTAAGAGGCACAAGTGGGTGGGTTGGGGGTGAGGGCAGAAGGATTCTCTGCCTGGTAGGAGTGTTTGGCCTTCTCTTGATTACCATTTCCTTTGCCTGATGATCAGGGTATGAGGAGATAGGATGCTCTGTAGTCTGTAAAACCATGTGCAGAAATAATTGTTGGTAGTACTGTTTACTGTTGAATTGATAAATACTAGCTAACAGCCTGTAGGTACTCTGTGCTGTAGGCTGAGCCTGTGTCGCTTGGTGCTCTTTCACACAGGGTACCAGTGTGGAAGAGCAACAGGTTTTTCAGTGTGCCAGTAAATAGTTTTGGAGTTCAAGTAGTTCCACTCTCCTGGGATAATGGATTTAGGACACCTTTAGCCCCCTTTGTGTAACATTTTCAGTTAGTGCTGGTGCTCAGGTATCTCTTATGTTTTATTTGGCCTACATTTTTTTCTGAAGTGATGATATTTTTTTAAGCTTTCTAGTCTTTGCTTTCTTTCCTGAGACTGACCTCTTTTAGTTAATGTTGGAAGTACAAAAGCTTTGTGTTACAAATATAGTCACATTGAGGCTGTTTAACTCTGACTACAACTGTTAAGCATTGTGATTTAGTTCCTTCTCTATAATATGAGTCTGTTCACTCCTTTTGTATTTGATTTTTCTTGTGCTGGTTCTTTTAGTCAGGCTAAAGTTCACTCTCCTTGGCTATCCATCTTACTTTGAGATACCTCTATATAAATGTACTGAAATGTCATCTGTTATTCAATAGGTGGTTTTTTTTCTCCTTCTCACTGAAAGCCTGTTTGTTAAGGCTGCCATAAATTTAAAAAAAAAAAAAAAAAATTTGGCTGTGGGTTTTTTCAAATGGGGGTGTCAGCCACTTCTGTGTGAGGTATTATTGTTAAGGCTTTTACAGTTTCCAACCAAAATGCTTTAAGTACACAAATACTTACAAAGTCAACAGGTAAACATTTACTCTTGGTACTTATTCATTAAAATACTTATCTTAATTCTATAGGATTACCCCTGTGAGTAATGTAATATGTGACCCTTGCTTATGCAGACCTACTGCATGCTTGTCACAGTTCCGGTGCTGATATCCTGTTGTATTAGAAAAACATTAAAACATTTTTCTCTCAAGTAGCTAGTGTTGCTTTCTGTCACTTTACCAAATAGCTTCCATGAAGCTGTTTGTGGCGCTCCGCTGACACTCAGCTGTGTTAAAACAGGAGTGGGAGTCTGGGGAAGAGGCTGAGAGCTGGCTCTTAGCGTTCAAGAAGAGTTTGTGATTGCTGCGGTAATAGGTGAAGGCAAGGGTGAGAGGCAGGTGGTCACTTCAGTAGCCAGGATGCAAAACTATCAGTTTGAAATAGTGATGGCGCTGGAAATGATGCCATGAGATAGCTACAGATCACATCTTTTTTGCTAAAATAGAGGTGGTTCTTTTTCAGATGAACATGACAAACTGATTAAGCCCAAATTTGGACTTGGTTAGTCTTCCAAAACAGAGATCACTTTTGAGACTTGTTTGGCTTTGTGTGTGTCCAGCAAATCTTATTGCAGCATTGTGCTAGCGTAAATGAGCTGAAAACCCCTGGGAAGCATTCATGGTGAGGTGGAGAGGCATGCTTTAAGGGGGGAGGGGGGGAGAATATAAACACTACTTTTTTTACGGGGAAAAAACCCAAAACTTACTTTTTACTTGAAAGTAACACTATCCATTCACTGTGTCTTCAGCATCTGACCCCAAAAAAGTCTTGCGTCTGAAATCTCCAGTTTGCGCTAATAGCTGAACTTGTGTGCTGGGTTGCCCATCAGCCTGCAGCCAGCACCTTGCAGGCTAAACCCAGGCAGAGCCTGACCCCAGGGCTGGAGCATCTGCTCATGCTGGGGAGCCAGCAGGTAACTGCTGCTATGGTACTTCTCATGGGTGCCAAGTAAAAAGCGGTCACACAGTGTTCTTTCACACCAAGTGAATCCATGTTCTGCAACAGTGTTGGAGACTTTTTTTTCTTCCTGGGGGACTGTTATTTTAAACACTTGAACTGGTATAAATTTGGCCTCTTTTACTCCTAATAACCATTAGAAAGATTTCCCAGGAAATTCCTGTTGTTGCCTGCAGTCTGGGTGGGTTTAATGCTTGCTAAGATGTAATGTTTGGGTGCAATTTTTTTGTGCTTGATTTCACAGCAAGTCAGAGCTTGAACTCAGTTGCTTAATGGTGTACATTTACAGTACCTAGCCAGTGTCTGTTTTACCTTAGTTCACTGTGAGTCAGCATGACTTAACATGCAGCCTTATCAAACTTTTCCTGTAGTAAAGCAGATAAAACCAAGTAGCTTTTTTTGGATAAATGTTGAGGTTGATGAGGTCTGAGCTCGTGAGATGAAAATTTCCATGTTTTAGAACATGACCTCTTCATTGCTTTTTTTGTATTGTTTAGGCATATTTTTAATAAGTATTAATAATAATTTTAATAATATTATTGTCTGTGTCGGCTTTGTCATGGAATAATTGCATGGTGTTATTAAGGGGGCAGATATGTTACAGGTATTTATTCCACTTATCATGAAGTAATAGTCACCATTGAAAAAGTGCTGTATCCACTGGTGAAGCACAAATTATTTTACTGTGTCCAAAAGCAGAATTCATGTTTTGATGATGAGGAGACTAAAACGCAGCTCTCCTGCTTTATGTGCCTTCCCCTGGTAATTTTGCAGTCCCTCATAGGTGCTTATCTTGGTGGCTGCATGTCCGCCTTCCCTCTGAGCAGAGGACAGATGCCAGGTCAATCCAGTGGCTTGACTGCTAGCCCAGATAGCCTCTTCACTTTGCATTCAAGGTCTGACTCATCTCTGTAGGTGCCTGGCTGTCTGCTTTCTTTTGAGCAAATAAGTACTTAACGTTATTCAGCAGAGGCTGAACAGGTGAAAAATTGTGTATGGAAGGCATTTTGGTATGAAGATGTCTTTTACTGCGAGTATACTGATTCTCTTACATTCACAAATGCTCTTTCACTAAAGTAAATATCCCAAAGTGTGTACTAGAAGCCTTTTTTTTTTTTTCTTCAGTGAAAAGGCTTTTTATCTTTGATACTCCCTTGGATAGGATTTGATTATGTCTAGAAAATTCTGATTAGGCAGTTAACCAATAGCAGGAGGAAATTTTGAAGAAATAAAGAAGCTGTCGCCTTGATCCCTCTTCCAAAAAGACTTGATACTGTTATGGACTTGGTGTTGGTAAGCAGTAAGAAATTCTAGAAGAACTTGAAAATAATTCACTGGTGTGTCTGTTCATTTTACAGTAGCAGAGAAAACAACTTGGTCTGTGATGAAGAGAATGAATTTTGAAAAACTAATAGAACCAGTTGTTGAAGTCAGCTATATTGAGCAAAGAGTCTAATGTTGAATAGACAATAACATTTCTTTAGTATCAGAAGTGCTAGAATTACTGAATCTCTGCATTGCAAAGGGATAAGAGGATAAAGGATTTCCAAGTCTGTTAAAGCTGCTGTGCTTCTCCCTAAGATGAAAATAAGGATTGAGCAACCAAGCAGCAACCCTTTAATAGTGAGAACTTGCAGGGTGGCTTGAGGAAAAATGAAAAACCTTGGAGTTACGAAGGAAGTGAGGAGGGAATTAGAGGATTTTTCTCCCACATTTCAGAGCAGAGATGATGGCATACGACTATATGATTTAAAATGTGGGGCAATCACTAGGTTCAGCTGTTAGTATGGTGTGTCTGGAGTTACTTTGTTCGAAAGGGAAGTAGCAGACTAGATGGAACCTATTAGTAAGTCCCTTATTGGTTAATTTTGGGGTGAATATTTGTTAGTGTTAATGAATGACTTGGCATGAATGTGTTTGGAGGCATTTGGTTTAGAGGAGGATCCAGACATCATACAGGAAAAAAAACAGCTGGGAGAATCTTAGCAATGAAAATGGTACAAAGTGTCATAATAGGTCTTGTCAACAGAGAGATGGAAAAGAATGTGGGGTTTCTAGTAGAGGTTAAAATGGAGCTGCTAATATGAAGGAGCTCTGGGGAAAGGTAGACATCGCTTAGGATGCATTAGGTGAGGTATCTGCAGGAGAAATGTAGGTGAAATTGTATGAGGTCATGGTGAAATCTTAACTGGGATTGCATTTGTTTTGGCCTTCTTGGATTCAAGGAGGATGAATGGAAATGAAAACTGGTGGTTGATGTTTGCCGAGATGGAAGAGTGGAGAAGTCTTAGGCGAGAAGCTTATCTGCTCTGTTGGGAAACAGGGAAAAAGGGTGCTAGAGCTGCTGCCTGTGAATCCTTCAATGGAAGAACACAGGAAGGGCAAAGGGAGATCTGCTTAAAAGGATGGTCTGTGTTGATGCTTGAACAAGTGGGGGAAAAGGCATGATCATAGGAATTAAGAGTCGTTCCTAACCATTGAAGGAACTGTAACAGTCTTTTGACTGGGCCCTTGTTGTGTTTGCATGAGTGGTGGAGCAGTTAGAGAGGTGCTGGACTTTACTCTGGAGTACCCACTGCACCTGTGTATTTTCAGGGAGATCCAGGTTTTCTTCTGCATTTTCTGGAGTTCCTATTGCCTTACTGCCCAGTGACAGCATGATTTTAAGTCCAAGACACATACATGCAAATAGTGGTGGAAATTACTTGCTCAGCACGTCCTGGCACAGCAAAGAAAGCAAATGCATGAAAAGAAAATAACTTGTGGGCCCAGCATGGAGAAGGAGGAATACCTGATACCCTGTTTCTCTTCACCACTGGTGAGGTTTACAAGAGGCAATCCCAAAGAGCAGAGTGGCTACTCTAAGAAGAGTGCAGCAGAGTTAAAAAGGCAAAACTTAGCCTTTTTTCTTAGATTTATATTTTCTCCCTGTTCTGCATGGCCCTGGATGAGTCTCTCAGCTGCCTTGTTTGCTTCTCCTGTGTAAGCGTAGGAGAGACCAGGCACTTCTGAGATGGAAACCATTTAATATGAGCTGTGGCTCTTGTACCAAAATGCAAGCACCTGAATGCTTTGCAGTATATCGGTGCTTTGGAAATGTTTAAGTTGGTTAAGGACTCCAGTCAATGCATCTCATTTGAATTACCTTTATCACTAGCTGTTAGCCCCAAGAAACAGACAATGTCAAATCGCTTATTTTCTATTTGTTATTGGGAAACTACTGAAAGCCTGGGAAGGAAATGGTTGTTCCAAGTTAGTTACCTGTTGGTATTTAGAGGGGATAGGTAATTCCAGGTGAAGAGCAGTTGCTGGTGACTTTCTGTCCATATTCCTTGGTGTAGGGCAGTAGGTATCATGGCTCAGAGCAGCTTGTGCAGAGATTTTGTAAAAATAGGACTGCCTGGTGCAAGTGGTAAAGTCAAGTTCCTGATGTGGATATGCACCCTTAAAACCAGCCCACCATTACAAATATCTCTGGTATTTCCATAAGCATTTAGCTGACCACGAATGCCAGTATTAAAGTTGCATCATAGTATTTGTCTTCAAAACTATTTTCTTTGCAAACATCACACTCAACTGTTTGTCTGCTCTTTTCAAACGGAGGATGTCCTACACCAATTGTGCTGCATGTTAAGAACAATTTGAACACCTTTTGTGGAGTTAATATTTATCCATGACACCTCAGTAAACAAATACTGCCTATAATGGGACTGCACTGAATTCACTTGCTAAAATTTTCTAGATAAAAGTAATCCTGAAGGCAAACAAAATAACTTAGTTGAGTTAAATCCCTGAGCTAACATTGAAGAACAGTGGCAAAGCCTTGTGTGTGCTGCAATGCCAGGATTCACCACTACCTTCAGAATCCTCTGTCTTGAAAATTAAGATCTAAAGCATGTGAACTGCATCAAGAAACATGTGAACCAGGAGTGAAATTAACCCTTTTTAACTGTAAGTCAAGTCTTGTTGGTAGGTAGTGCTGTAGGAGACGTGCTATGGATTTGGGACTTTTGGGGAATACTACAGGATAAGACCATCTAGCCAGAGGCATTTTGGTTACATGTTGTATAACAGGCCTAGTCCCACATTTTTGAGACACACCTAGTAAATTCTTTCCCATCAGAAAATCTTGGTTCTCTTCTGTCTGTTGGTGGACAGCAGATTTTTTTTGTTTGTTTTTTGATGACCTTAAATATATGCCTGGTAAAGACTCTAACTTCAGCCTTGCCTGTGTACTTAGCTACAGGGGCAGTTGTCTGCTGGGAGTAAATTTGCTGGTCTTGAGTGTAAATGACTGCACTATGGTCAAATGTGGGTTTTTTTTCCTAGGTAGGTGCCACCTTACTTGGATTTAACTTGCTGAAGATGATGGGGTGGGGGGGAAATACTGGTTTACTGGCATTGAATGGGATGTACATGCAGGCAAGGTCAGCTTGGTTAATTGGCAGATTTGATTAGTTCTTTGAAGCTGCTGCAGGCTGGAGAAAGATATGTGGTGTCTTGATACTGGGAAGAGGCTGACTTGCCTACTCATGGTTCTTTCAAAACTGGTCCTCTTCACCAAGTTGAAGAGCTTTTTGTAAGACTGCAAAACAAAGCAGTACTTTTTTCCTTAAGGGAACAGGAAATAGAAAGTGGTCTTTCATCTCCCCCCAACCAATTTTGCATCCTCCTTTCCATGAGATATGTAATCTTTAGAAGCATTGTAAACCTGGAATTGTATTTTCTTAGGAGGTTGTTAAAATATTTCAGGTTGACTGGAGACAAAAGATACTCAGATGGCTAGGATTTTGGCCCAAGAGATGGATTGTGCAGGGTTTGGACATGGGCAAGAAGTTTAGTGTGAAATTGAAGACTGGCCTAACTGGAGATCAGAGTCCTGATCCAGCAGCAGTTGTTCCCAAACTGTGGAGATGCCTGAAGTGTGTGAAACAGTCCTGCAGTTGCCTTAATGGGAGATCAGCGACCATGTGTAAGTGCTCCATCAGTTGAACCAGGTGTCTGACCCTGCTGATGCATTTCTCCTTAGATCAGAGAAGGAAGTGCCGAAATTGAAGTCAGGACCTCTTTGGGGCACACTTAATGTAGACTGAGTACACGGAGGAAAACATGAAGTACAGGAACTAGGGACCTGCTGAATCACGAGCCATGACTGATTGCTGCTTCCTGCCTCCTCGTTAATGTTTTGGTGATTAGAATATTAGGGAAAAATGGAAGGCTTAAGCTGAAAAGAGAATTGAACCTGGGGGCATCAAACCCATGCTGTAGGAAAGTGTCCTGACTGAAGAAAGACATTCTTGCTTTAGTTTCCTGTCCTGGAGCTTTAATGCAAAGAAATCGCTGCAGGGAATCATGAATTACTTAAAATGCAGCTGAAGAATTGAAGGTACTTGAATTTTCAATTCAAGCCCAAACCTCTGAAATGATGTAGTTGTCTAATATCCATCTCTGTGGTCAGGGCTGTGTTGTGTTGTATTAGTGAAGAGTTTGTTAAAAGTAACGGGGTAATGGGTGTGTAGGGTTTTTCTAAGTATTAAATCCAACTTTGTACATTTAACTCCTAAAAAGAATTTGAAAAATGACTTACAGGGAGGGCAGTTAAACTTTCATTTTCTTGTGTGTGTTATGCAGGTACTTTGATGGCAACTTGGAGAAGCTCTTTGCAGAGTGTCATGTAATTAATCCAAGTAAAAAGTCTCGAACGCGCCAGATGAACACAAGATCATCAGCCCAGGATATGCCTTGTCAGATCTGCTATCTGAACTACCCAAACTCGGTGAGTACCCAGCAGCCAAGGTGGTATCTGACCAGTAACTCCCCCAACTTTGCTATTTGAAACATAACATTTTGAGCAGAAGTCCATAAGGACTTTTCCAACAGTATTTTAAAAAAGCCTTTGAATGAAACTGAGATTTCACTTCTTTCATTGAGTTGTCTAATCTGTAGTATGTACATTAAAAAACAGCGTTCAATATTGTTTTTTAATGCAATAAACCTTGTCTTGTGTGCTGCAGCTGATCCAAGTAATGTGGTGGGGGACCACAGAATTACATAGTGCTTTATGTGTTCTGTTTAATTCTTACTGTGTGGTTTGACAAACTCTTTTTTTTTTTTTTTTTTTAAATAAAAAAACCTCAAACAGTATTAGCTTACCCGAAATGGAATTGTATTTCAAATGAAATGAGTATGCCTTCTGCAAAAACGTTTGAGGGTGCTGGGGTCTGGGCAGCAACGTAACAAAGTTCTTCAGGAAAAAAGCAAGCAGTAGATCAAGTGATTTTTAGAAAGGTCAGATACCAATTGAGACATGCAAATAAATGATACATGAAAGAAAAAAAATATATGGAAAGCATGACGGGCGAAGGAGTTTACTTAACTAGAATGACAAGACAGGAAACAGCTTATAGAAGTAGTAAATAATGATGCAAAATAGTCAAGCTAGAAAGCCTAGAATAAAACTGAGTAGGAGAAGTAGTAAAATAAAGTTGTGCTGTTCAGTAGAACACAACCCATGTGGATATCTTTGGTTCTTTTATCATGTTTGTGCAATACCTTCTTAATCGGAGAAGATTAGGGTAGAAGTGCTTGCTGGGGCTCTAAATTAGTCTTCTGGTTTGTGGCAAGATTAGTGATGGTGCCTCTTTTGTGGCTATTCACAAATACTAAACTTTCTGATACACTCATCAGAGGTCCAGGCTTCAGCTGTGCTTTGTACAGGCGAGCAACTTGCTGTGACTTTCCAGGGGCAGGACATAATGATGGGAGATCCTGGAAGAAAACAAGATTAGTGGAAAAGCTCAAATATGAGAGTCCATCTGTGGCTTTGCCAAAAGGCAGGGTGCTGACATATGTGAGGAATTCTTCCTTTATTGGAACTTACCATTCCTGGTGGAGCTGTCCTGACCCTCTGAAACACCGTAACGTCTGCCTGACCTTTAAAGAGCAGAGCAGCCCTTCCATAAGGCTTCCACTCTTGCTCTGGGTGTGTTTTATGAGCTTGCTTTTCAGCAAGAATGGAAACAATTATGAGCTTTGGGGTTTACAAGTAGCTTTGAATAAAGTACCCTTGCTGCTTTCAAGACTTGCAAGCCTTTTCCTTGCTCTGGAGCAGGCAGAGCAGAGCAAAGCCCAGTTTCAGGCAGCTGAGATTCTCAGTGTTAATCACTATTGCCCTTGAGCCAGCAACCACAAGACTTCATGCATCTCCTTTTAAGCCTTGTGCACTGATTTCCTTCTTAGCTGCTAAGGAGAATTGTTGCTTGCTTTGTATAAAGAGGTGCTTTGAAAAAGAAAGGCAAGCTTGAGAAATTTGTCTAGCCCTCTACCTTATGCTAAACTCTTACTGTTTAATCACTGCAGAATTTCCCATTGGGTACTAAGGAAATAATTTTGATTTTTATCTCCAGAAAAGGTCCTTTTGGAAACTTCAAATTTTGGTTTCATCTTCTTAATATATTGTTCTCCTCCTTTTTAATGTAGTTGCTGTGCTGGGTGTGAACAATATGCCCAGTGCCCACAACTGACAGGACTTTCCTCTGGCTGGTGATACATGTGCTGCCTGCGAAGCAGCTTTCTGGCTACTGGAAAGAACTGCACAAAGCATACTAATACGTCTTATTTCTTCAGTTCAAATAGCACATTAAAAATAGCAGTGGCTCAGTTATTAGAAGAACAGTTTCTTAGGTGGAACAGTGAGATGTTGCAAGTGAGCAGAGGTGTCTCTAAATTGTTAGTGTTGGTTAAGTCAAGAGACAGCAAAGGGGAACTTCTCTGTTTCTTTGCCATACCCCAAAGCTGGAGCATAGAGGAAAACTAATATTTATTATTTGTTCTTTAAAAGGCTGTACTGTTTCTGTGTCTAAGGTGACCATAAGCTATCTGGTTTGAAATCTGTTTTGAAGCTGTTTTGGTGAATGTGAATTGTAAATTCTAGGACAAGTTATGTTCGATACCTAACCTAAAATCTCAGCTTTTAAACTGTTTTGCAATGATCAGCTTTCCCTGCCACCACCCCATCCCCACCCCTCCCCCCACCCCCCCCCAGCTGTGTTGTTTGTTTTTGTTTTTTTTTTTTTTCCCCTGAGAGTCCCTTTCAGCCTATAGAAAGGTGGGAGTTTGGAGTAGCATCTGTTAAGAAATTTCACAATGTACAGCTGTTACAGGAAGGTAGGTCTTGAATACTCACCCTCTCATGGGGTCATTGCAGGTGGTATTTGTCTGCCTTTTAAAGCACATATAAGGGAAATATCAAGTCTCTATAGGTCTTTAGTCATCTCCAAAGAACGGTGATTTGAGGTTTTGTGAAGCACCTGCAAAACAAGGCATTTGATGCTCTCATGGCAGCCTCCACCCTGATGGTTTGAAAACTTAAGGGAGATATTTTAGTCCCTCTGGGTCCCCATGAACCAGTGTCAAGTCCCAGTACTTATTTCATGTGAAACCCTTATTGGTGAAGACAAGATTTGAGAGGGTTTTGGCTTTGCCCACCACCTCTCTTGTGTCTTCCCCTTCAGGTCCCATTTGAGAGGAAGGAGGCCAGGGTGGAGGTGTTTGGGGAACATCATGCTGTTGAACAAACACACAGTTTGGACTAGAGACACATAGATGATTTAGTCTTCGGTGCTATAATCATTACTGAAGTAAAGGAAGCCTGAGTGAGGTTGTCATGTTAAACACATCTTGGGGCAGCTGATCCTTTCTTTGGTCAGTTTGATGCTACCAGAAGAGCAGGGACAGGTATTGAATGACAGTACGCTGCTGCTAGCACTTGGCGTTGCGAGAAAAGTAGGTGATGAGTATAGATAGGGTGAAAGTAGAGCTGTCCCCTGTGTTAACATGCTGTTTCAGAAGTCAGTTACCCTTTACACTTGGTGGTTTTATGTTGGCCTTTTTGCTTGCTCCCTTGACATCTGCTGTCAGCTTAGCCAAAAATAATTGGGAACTCCCTCAAAGTAAAGGAATTAGTTGAAAGATATCCTGAATTCTTTGCAGCCTGGGAGGAAGCATTGTGGCTGCCTTTTATGTGGGCATTTAGCAGATCTTTTCACTGCCTGAAGTAATTGAAGCAAGTCTTAAATTGAAGATGTGTGCTTACCTATGTTCTGTAGTGCCTTTCTGTGTGCTTGCTGCAGGAGTATTTAGGTTCATTAAGGGATGATCCCCTTGTCCATGGTTATTTCCAATCATGTGGAGAAGCCATAATTCTGGAAAAAGTCAGTGACTTCTTCAGGCTGTGTGCTGTTGGCATCCTGAAAGTTACAGATGTTGGGGCTTTTCTGTTGTAACCCTGCATCACCAGGGGATGTCACTTGGCCACAGCAGCATCTGTGGAGCATCAGATACCTTGTTAGCTGGCTCAGTAATGGTTCAAAAATTGGAAGGTTTTTTTTTCCAGTCTTAGAGTTGGCGTACTTGGGCACCCTGTAGCTGTCAGCCATGGTGCTGGCAGGACATGCCACTGATGGTGATTTTTTTTTTTTTTTTTTAAACCAAACAAGCACCCCCCCCCCCCCCCCCCCCCCAAAAAAAAAACCCAACCCAAACAACAAAACCAAACCCAAAACACAAAGGTTTGGGTGGGTTTCTCTTGTTACCTGGAATGAAGTCAGATGCTCGGCTCATTTCTTGCTGACTGGTCAGGTGAGACTTAACTGCCTTGCTGCTCCTGGTAAGTGCTCTTTGGCAGGGCTGTGGGAACGGCAGACAGTCGAGCCCACTGGCTGTGGCATCACAGCATGTTTCCAAAGCATCAGGTTCAAACATGTGCCTCCATTGATGGCGGGAGTGCCAGATGGGTGTGAATCACAAAATGGCAAGGCCATGGGAAGAATGTGCTAACAAGCACCTTCCCTGCGCAATCTGAGTGCTGTAGCATCAAAAGACAAGCTAATATGCTAGTGTCAGATCAACAAAATGGGCGATGTGGTGGCAATAATTTTAAGTCTGTAATGGTCAAGGAGAGAGTTTGGGAAGAACTTTTTTTTTTTTTTAAATGGACTCTCTGCTTTTTGTAATTACCAGCATCCTGCTGCTGTTTTGGGCTGTTCTGCAGGTTTCTTTCATTTGTGGAGTTTGATACAAGTTGACGGTATCTCAGGGTGGAGCTCTTGTTTTATCTTACTGGCTGAGAATAAGATGGTTTGAAAAGCTAAGCCATCAAATAGTAACCTGCATAGTGGTATGAGTGAAATACAGTTTGTCCTTGCCCCAGCTCTGAGTATAAAATAACTTTAAGATGACCGGAGAAAAGTAACTTAACTTCAGTCTTTCCTCAGCAGTGTTTGCTTCTCCACCCCTTGTGTAACCATTCAATCCCAGATGGTATCTTGATGGACTCTGTGTAGATGATGCATACACAGATTAAGTTGTCCTTGTTGCTGTCTGCAACAGCTAATCATTATTGAATTGTGCTTAGTAATTTACACCTGCCAGTTAGGATCTTTAGTGTCCTCATCTGATGAGCATCTGGGCTTCAGAGGGAAGTTTGCCAAGTAAGTTGGCAAACTTTATGTATATGCATTAAAAGTGCAAATGTACACAATTCTTTCTGTTTCTGTTGTTGAGTGCCCACCCAGTAATGCAGACTGATCGCTCATCACTTACTGTTTCCTATACAAGAGGGAGCTAATTTAGTGCCTGTGCATAGCTTGTGTGTATATTCTCGGACTTTGGGGCAGTGCCCACATGCGATAGCAAACCAAGTGGAAGAAACAGGAGGACGGAAGACTCTATCATCTTAAAACTGTGACCTGTTTGTTGGTGGTGTATTTATTTTACTCATTTGCAAGAGTAAAACAATGGAGAGACATGCTATGCTCTGTTTACACTCCTAAAACAAGGGTCAATTTAAATGGGCAGGCAGGATGGAAACATCAGCCACACCTTCCTTGCTGCTAGGGTTGGGGATTAAAGTCTGGCTTTCAAAGCATGACTAAAGCTGCATTGGCAACGTTCTGTAGTAGTGATGATGCAAAATAAATAGTAGCGTCTCAAGGTTGGTGTGGGGGATGAGAGATGTGATAAACTGCACAGCACAAAGAAGGGTGAAATGATCGAGTGAATCCATGTGATAAAAAGATCCAATGTCTTGTGTTCTTTGTCATTGCAGTACTTTACTGGCTTAGAGTGTGGACACAAGTTCTGTATGCAGTGCTGGAGTGAATATTTAACTACCAAAATAATGGAGGAAGGCATGGGACAGGTAAAATGCCAACTCACCTACCTCATAACTTATCTTTGGAAATTCTGTGTATTAAAGAGGAGGGGGAAAGAAAGGGGAGAATTCTTCTCCACTAAAGTTAAAAAAAAAAAAAACAAACCCAAAAGAACAACAAAGAAAACCCAAGCCCCAAAGCTTTTGGGGGCTGCAGTCTTTGCCATGGGTGAAGCTGAAGCAAACTATGTGGCGTTAGTGCATGTGTCTTTGCTCTGGGTGGGAGGAATCATGCTGTGCATAGTGGCACATCTGGGACATGATGATAGAGCCAATGTACTATTTTTGCTATGGATTGTAGTGAAGTCTGCCTTGTAATTCTTTGCAATGCAAAAATAGGATAAACACTGTTCCTTTTACAACCTTTTTGGTTTTTTTTCAGACCATTTCATGTCCTGCTCATGGCTGTGATATCTTAGTTGATGACAATACAGTTATGTAAGTATGATGAGTTGCTACCTCTTGGCTTTCCTCTCTTTTTCCATTTTGTTACTCATGTGTTATTCAAATGTACTGGCTTATAAAAAACTGCATAGAGGCTTTAAGGCAGTGGAGAGGTCAGTCCTGAACTGTCTGTTTTGACACCGGTATGTCTCTTAACTTCCTGTTTAGGTCTGAAAAATCCATGCCACAGTACTTGGAGGAAAGATTCCTTGACCAATTTGGTCAGCATGACAGCAGAGTAAACACCAGGCAGTCTTTCCAAACCCTGTTTAACTGCTTTATGCATTGTTTCCTTTGATTTACATAAGAATTTAGGACTTCCTACCTAGGTCAACCCACTGGTTCACCAAGTCCTATAGCTACAGTTAATATGTGAGTCAGAGGAAGTCTGCTGTGTATGGTCTGATGTAGGGCATGTTTTATGCCCTCTGATAGAAAGCAGTTGACCCTCAAACATAAGATTTGATTATGCTGGTATGTCAGCCTGTGTCACTTTGCTTATTAAGTTGTCCAGCTGTAGGATGACTGCTCGTACATGGTGGAGCAGTGAATTCCATGAGCTTCCTTCTCTTTTATATTGGGTGATGTTATTGCATGAGTAACATCCTTCATAGTTCTGAACCTCGATTAAGTTCATTTTAATTCTTCATGCTAAAAAGCATCTAAATAGAAGCTTATTCTGTTACCTTATTCCTTCCTTCCTGAAGTCTGACTCACTCATTGATATTAATTTGCTGGTTTTTATATTGGTTGCTTTCAGACCAGTGACTTCCCATATCCCTCTGCATTAGTGGCTCTATGTTAAGTCATGAAGTGTAGGCTGGATAGAAGTGGAAGTAGCTAAAATGTTTTCGTGCCCTGTTGAGGGGTGGCTTGTAGAGTTCAGTGGATGGAAACTGAAGTTGGCATAATATCTTGAGTGACTTGATTGAGATTTTTGTTTACTGGAGTCTGAACTCAACTTGTGGTGTTGTACGCTCTCAGCAGGAAATTTCTCAAGTGTTTTCTTGATTGCAACAGTTCGAATGTTGAAATAGTGCATGTAAGGTAGACTAGCTGAAATCGGTGGAGGCTGTGATGGTAGCAGGAGCGAGGAAAGGATGGAAGAAGAGAGCAGCGCTGGCTTTTGTTGCTATGGCTTGTGTTGCTATGGCTTGATATTAGTAGTAGGTCTGACTATTCTTACGTTTCACTTCATGGCTTTCATAGCACAGAAAACCATGATGCTGGGGTGAATCTGTGCGGTCTTCAACTCACACCATGTACTGTGGGATTCCACCCCACCTAGAAATGGCAGAGATATCTGGGGTCTGCGATAGTAAAATGGCGTCTAGGTGGTAAAGCAAACAAGTTCTCTTTGTCTAAGTAAAACTATACGTGTTTTGTGGAGATAAAATTCCACCTTTCCCTGATCTTATGGGGGACACCTGGAATGTCTGGGGAAGGGAGGTGCATTTTTTTGCAAAAGCCTAAAGCTTTCCTTTAAAAGCAAAGATGGACGGCTGCAGCAGTCTTATGACATGGCATGAATAAAAATGTGTGTAATTCCAACTGGAATCTGCACCCTCTCCCATGTCCTTAATTATTATCTTTTTAAGTATTTTCCTTTTTACAAAGGCTCCAGCTCTAGGTTTCTAAGCTATAGGAACCTAAGATTAATGTGCAATTTATAGAGAAATCAGTTTCTTTATCCATCAGAAAATCAAAGTAGATAGGCCAAGTTATTTATTTGCTCTCTTCTCAGTACTTGCCCTCAGCAAGGCGGTATATCTCCAAGTTGAATTATCTCCATACAAGTCCAAACTTAGCAATTCAGATGGCTTTCCTGGATTTGTGAGTATTTAGCTAGCTTCTTGTCTGTTTTCCTTGTTACTATTGAGCTTAAGTAGGAAGGTTGAAGAGAGGGTCCCTTTCAGCTCTTTCAAGACCTTCAAACTGGCTGAAGGTAATCTGTTTCTATCCCTTGTTCACCCTTGCTAATGCTGCTGGTAATTGCTTTAACCTACATGCAAAGATGTTGATTTCATTAATAAGCAAGGCAGGCTGCCTTTATTACTGGTGTGTCTAACGGCCTCTGCTCGTGGGTGGCAGCAGTCTGGTAGTAACGTCTGAGAATCAACCCACTTGGTGGGAATGGATGGATTTTGGGTTCCTGTATGGCAGTCGTATGGAGCACTGTCTTGTTTTTAATCTTCCTTTGCATAATTACAAATACCAATGTTTCTGTGTCAGATTAGAATGTAGTAAGGTCTTGAAGTAATTCCTTTGGGAGGGTGTTTGACATCTTTCATGATGTGCATTTTGCTAATTCCACTGATTGGTGTCTTTGAGGAGTTTGCACTATCAAAATGGAACAACAGTGTAAAACTTATGGTTTGATGCAGGATTGCTGCCATCTTTGGGTCGATTTTTGAGATTGTGTAGTTCTGAACTGAGCTCCCAGAAGAGATCAAGAGTTAAGCTGTTTTTGCAAGCAGTTTGCTTTTCCAACCTGGCTTCTTCGGTGCAGTTGCTTCTTGTATAGCTTGGCTCACAGAGGAATGTACCCCAAGGATGGTTTGTGGGCACTGGGAATGGTTTTCATCTCTTAATTTGTCTAGTTTCACTTACTGTTTGTCAAAAGACAATAATATTCAGAGCAAAGTTCTTGAAGGTCTTGACCTGTGTAGTGTTGTGGAAGTGCTGTTGAACCTAGAGCAGGTGGGGTTGCTAACATGGAGTGATCATAGGCAGTTCGGTTAGCAAAAAACAGGAGATTGCATACTCCATGTGCTCTGGTTAGCTATGGCATTACTCTTCATTTAAATTCCAGTTCCTGATATATACATATAATATGATAAATTTTTAAAGTTATTATGCCTAGAAGCTTGAATATGGAGTAAGAAAGTGAGATTTATAATTCATATTTTAAGTTCAAACTGTTTTTTCATTCTTCAGTAAGTTTCACTCCAAAACTGCAGGGTTGCCATGGACATGAGCCTGATGAGATGCTTTGTCAGCTGATTTGTTTTATTTTAGCACTGAGAATTTGGCTGCCATGTGCTATGTTTATGTAACAACCAGCATGTCATTTGGTGAGGAGCTCCCCAGACTGCTGAGGGCTAGGATTTATGCAGCATTGCATCGTCTTATGCACTGTTCTTTAATGAATGTTGGCATGATAACGTGCAGGAGTATGCTTGATTTTTGGCTGCACCCTGAAATGGATAATCTATTAATTTCAGTATTTATGTGTGGTATGGCCTGTAAAAGCTGTATTCCACAGTTTGATTTAAAATAGAAATACCACAAAGTGTGTATTAGTCCAACTTTATATTGTGAGTTTTTATATATGCAGAAGACACTTCAGTCATAAGACACACACACATTATATATATATATATATAAAAAAGTGTTCAGCAATACATAATTAAATTATTTTGAATGCATCTGGGCTGGACAGTCTGCCAATGCCAGCTGGGTTGGTGTGTGCAGGAGAAAAGTGGTCACCATGCTTTTAAAGGATTACTATCTGTCTGGCTTTCTTCTGCTCTTCCACTTCTGAGCTGACTAATTTAGTCAATGTTGTGTACACCCTCTACAATGTTGAATT
Source organism: Pelecanus crispus (assembly GCF_030463565.1). NCBI lineage: Eukaryota > Metazoa > Chordata > Aves > Pelecaniformes > Pelecanidae > Pelecanus > Pelecanus crispus. The sequence continues at coordinate 23,915,098 of NC_134649.1, read as the reverse complement.
TAAATAAAACTTTGTTTTTATAGTAAATAGATTAAAACCACATTAACTTTTAAGCTGAAGCTGTAGCATTCCAGAGAAACCCAGGTAACACTAAATCTCCTAAAGTTAGTAACCACACAACAGTTGTGGAGCATTTTAAAGCAATTTGCCATAAAATGTGCGTGTTTAATGTAAATGAACTGATGTTGTTTGCTCTGTTTCTTGGACTGTTCAGGAAAGTGTTTTTAAAAAAACAACAAAAAAACAAAACCCAAACAAAAAACCCACACCAAGACATTCAGTTCTCAAATTGCATGAGCTTTCTGTATGATTCTGAAGCTAACATTAGAAACTAAGTACAATAGTTGTAGATTTCATAGTAATGTAATATAGTAAATAAAGAACAGGTAAGTACAAGCATAGAAGGAAGAATCAAAATAATTTGTCTGTCTGAACTTACTGGCTATGTACGGAAAAAATGAGTTTACAACAATAATTTTTCTGTGTTTCTTCCCTTTCCACAGGCGTCTGATCACAGATTCTAAGGTTAAATTAAAGTACCAGCATTTAATAACCAATAGTTTTGTAGAGGTGAGTGTTTTATTTGAAATTTTTAATGGCTTCTAGGTTGTTTTTGCATGTGTACCAAACCAGAGAAGTGAGGCTTGTTTATAACTGTAGAGCAGTTTTTTTTTTTCATAGTCTCTACTCAAGTGTAATTACAAGTTACAGGCTTTGCAGGGACTTTTTTATAGCCTGTTTAATTACAGGTATAGTTGTAGGAAAACATAAAAAAAATCTGCAAGACAAAAGACCTAGAGATGTAGCAAACAGATGCCATTGGAAGTATAGCTGCAATACTGCTTTTAGCAAAATGCTAATAGCTTCACAACTTCAAACCCAAAACAAACCTAGAGAATGGTGCTTTGGAAGATTTTCCACTGTCCCAATTTCCCAGTGGTATGCATTCAGATTCACTGTAGAGCCCAGTATGTAAGTTGTTACTGGGATCAAACTTTGATTCCTTGTTTAAAGTGATGTATGCAGTGGTGTTTTTTAATGCAACACTGGAGATAAACACATGTTGCAGGCTGAAAGACTTACAAAAGTGCAGACCCATATCTGGCTGCAGTACAGCGGGAACAGGTGACGAGATGGTGTTCAAGGGGTGCTAGAAAGTGGTGCTTGCAAAAAGCTAGTGTGTGTGGTGTTGAGCAACGTTTCAGAAAGGCTGTCGCAGCGGTGGAACAGAGATGGGTAGTTGCAAACAACTTGACAGTTGCTTTTTTCAGTGGAAAGCTTCATAGCTTCATATTCTTCAAATATTTTCTCTGGATGAGCTGAGAGGTCAGCAGAAGTATTTACGCTCCTCATCTTTCATAAGAGGTCATTTGACAGTGAGGAGTTGACTACCATATTCCTGCTTGCTTTCAGTAGAAAGTAAATGCTTAGATTGAGGAGACAGCATTCTTACTGCAGAAGACTGGTAGGACAGGAAGGACTGTGACTGAAGGTCATGGTTGAAAGGATGAAAAAGGGATGAAGGGCAGGTGGGGTCCTTGTGCAGCATCCTTTTTCTATTATGTTTTTTTTCTTTATTTCGTAGTGTAATCGACTGTTAAAATGGTGTCCTGCCCCAGATTGCCACCATGTTGTTAAAGTCCAATATCCTGATGCTAAACCTGTTCGTTGCAAATGTGGACGTCAGTTTTGGTAAGAACAATCAAGTAAAAGACATTGGTATTGCTCTTTACTTACTACCTTGAAAGTGTACTAGTATGTATTCTGTAAGTCTGTATATTTGGATGCAGTTTAGATGCTGGGAGAAGTATGGGGTAGGCTTCAAATGGTGAGCCAGGATTGGATACAGCTGGTTGCAAAGCACATCACTATGTAGTTGCTCTCTGTCTCTCGGGTCTCCTTTGACATGGAGACAGATCTAGCTTTCACTGAGATGAAATGCTTTCAGATTAGGTGAGGTTCTTGACTGCAGGCAGGGTAGAGAATCAAAGTGTATTGAGAGATACACTGCTCTGAAATAGCCGTTGAGGGATTTGAGGGTTGGGGGGGGGGGTTTGACTTGTATAATGTTTCCTTAGAACTGGCTTTGGTCTTTCAGCAGAAAAACCCAGAAGAAAACTTCCAGGGTGTTAACCTAGTTAAACAGAAATATAATCATCTGGCCTATTTGCTTATTTTCCCTTTCTTGTACTTACAGCTTCAACTGCGGTGAAAACTGGCATGATCCTGTTAAATGCAAGGTGAGCATATCAAAGTTCTTTTCTAAATGCATGACTTGAAAAATTTAAAGTCAATTTATGTGCGAGATGTAGAAATGAAGCACAAGCTTTGTGGCTGTTCACATCAAGAAGCTAGTAGTTCACCTGTTTAGATCATAGCATGAGAAGAATCAGTGAAATCATACTTGATCCCTTTAGGATGCCTCAGAGTTGGACCTTGTGAAGGAACAGTGCCTCAGCCAGATGGGGAAATGTCTGGAGGAGGCGGTTGTTACAGCTGTGACCCTCTGAAGAGGAATGAAAGTGCTTCAGGAGTGAATGCTTCACTTGACAACAAGCATTCCTGTACTAGGCTTTCTGTAGGTGTTCCATGCTTTGGCAGGCTTGCGATTTGTTGTACTGAAGGAATTAATTTGGTCCTGGGACCTGCTGCCATGGAGTGAACTCTAGAACTGTTTGTGGAGCTGTCAAAAGCTGTAATCAAGCCTGGGATCCTGTGGCCCATGCAGAGCTCACGGACAGCCATGTTTCATGCCTTGGGGACAGAACAGTCCGCATTCCCAGTGACAAATGCAAAAAAAAACTGTCTTGGGGAGAGGAGAGGGAAACCTCACCAAAGGCTTTAGCACGGTTTAGCTGGTCTTTCCAGGCTAGATGTGGTCAGTTTATCGAACAGGTGTAACAATCTTTTGCTTCTGTTACTTGCATTCATTTGATAAAGTCATGTTCTCAGTAGGTTGTGTGGTTTTTGTTGGTTTTTTTATTAAAAAAAAAAAAAGGCCTAAATAAAGGCCTAAGGTGAGCATTGTGAGCCTAAGGAAAAACTTGGGTTGGTGTAAAGCTAGGCATCACAGTCTAGTCTGCAGTTTTGGCTGATCATTGTTACAATGTCCTTATTTGAGAGTCCCATGTGAAGTCTGTGTTGATTGAACTTAAGAACTGCAAACTCATTGCTGAAATGTTTGTGCTGAGTGATCATGCTTGCTGGAATCAGGATGGTGCTGCAGGAAATGTCTGCAACTAAATTAGTTGCTGTTTGCACTGCTTTGCAGCACCACCACCCTCCCATATTCCCATGTGATTACGCATTCCTTCCTATTACCTTAATGCAAACAGATGTCTTGGGAACGTTTACAGTTCCTCTATTTAAATGTAACTCTCTTCTTTCTTCAATTTTCTAACAGTGGTTAAAGAAATGGATTAAGAAGTGTGATGATGACAGTGAAACTTCAAATTGGATTGCAGCGAACACAAAGGTGGGGCTTTTTCTCATATTATATATAGACTTATTAGATGAAAAGAAGAATGACAATAATTCCTCTGTGCTAGGATTATTCTTTCTGTTGCATGTCATTAGTTAAGAGCAAGCCTTGAAATCCGCAGTACACTGAAGTAATCTTGTTTGAAGAGCAAATAGTTGTTACTGCCTTGAATCAGGTGAGGTTCTTCAGGTTAAGTGGAGTTAGCTCTTGTAAGAAAGAGTTAATTAGAGACCCAAAGGAAGCTCAAGTTTTTAAGTCTTTGGGCTCCTGTCTGGCACGGATGGCCTCCCTAAGCAAATCTGTGCCTCACTCCAAGTGTGTGAAACATGTTAACACCACCTGTGGCTTGATTTGACTGTGATAATTTAAATCTGCCTTTAAATCCACTGGGTTGGCCTCTTGAGGAGTTGTTCATTTCCGCTGGGCAGGATTCCAGATAGAGACTGGCAGAACAGCTGTTAAGATTTTATTATGTAAATGTCTTTGTTCCAGCTAGCCCAGCTTTGCCTGAAACTTCACCATTTGTTCAGTTTGGGATGAATTAAAACAAAGGTTGGCATGGTGGCAAGAAACCAAAAGCAGCAGATGCCATTGGGGTGGTAGGAGCAGACCTGGGTCTCAAGACTGCTGAGCCAGGAGGGTGGAGGAAGGTGGGGAGGGTGTGAGGAAATGGCTGCTTTTTTTCCTTAGCTCTGTTGTGTAACTGGTTAATGGTATTGTTTGCAGCAGTGGCTGCTTCTTTCTGGGGCTGGCTGTGTGTTTTTCATTGAGCTGGAATGTTGCATTATGGTGAAAGCAGAAACACACATCACACTGAAATGCACAGTTAAAGTCAGGCTGAAATTGTGCAGTCTCGGCTGCTGCTTTCTGTTTTGTGGGCTGACACTTGTGTGGTCCCTGCCTGGAGGCTGAACATTGCTCAATAAAATGAACTTGGCTTTTTCTGAGGTGGGTGTGTTCAAAGATGTATTGTGGCTCAAGAACTGAACCAAATTTGCTCAAAGTTTGCTTGGTCTTCAGGTGTTGCCTGTATTAAGCTTGAAGAAGGGTAGCCAAATAGCTGGAAAGGGCTGAGTGTGAAGCACATGTAAAGCAGCTTTTAGCCTTGGGTATCAAATATTTGGGACATCAGAATGGCCACAGCCCTACTTTGCCTGTGTTGCAGTCCTGTTTTGCCAGTGACAAAGCCCTTAGGAGCCAGATCAGGTGCTGCTGCTGCCCCTCAGGGGTGTGATACTGGTCACAGCCATAGGTCTGTTGGGTCATCTACCTGCCCCAACCTTGGCACGTGCTGCTAAAGACCAGGATCTGAGTTCTCCTTGCTGGGTTGTGTTATGATCAAATGTTAAGCTTTCCGTTACTGGATTCTGTGCTCATTAAAAAGGCTGAAATGATTTGCACATACGTATTAATGTAGCCCAAACATGAATAATGTGCCACTAATGCTGGCTACTGGAGACAGGAAGCTACTTGTCTCTTTTTCAGACAAGATGATGAGGGTTTCTGCAGCTTGCTTGCCCACAGACTTAAGCATAGACAGAAATATTATTGTAAAGATGGTAATTTATTCCCCCGCCCCAAATCTAGACTTTGTCAGGTAGGAGCCATGCTAGTGGTTGGGCTGGTATTTAAAGCATAGCTCAGACTGTCAGAAATAGTATTGAATGGCTGGAGTAAGAAGGTTTGGTTTTTTTGTGGCAAACACCCATCCAGAGGATGGTGAGGAGGGGAAATGAGTATGGCCAAGCCATGCTGGCATCAGCCCAGCTTATCTGTTAGTTCCTGTAGTCTGGTGTCAGCAGCAGAAGAGCTGTTGTCCTTAACACCCCTGTCTAAGCTACTTCCTCTAATACCATACAAGATGCTCCTACAGCAAGAAAATACTTTGGAGCCCAGGCTGTGCAGCAGCAACAGGAAGAAAAATAAACAGCAGGGTAATTACACCAGATACTTGAGCAAGCTAACTGTCCCGGAGTCTTATGGTATCTATATCAATTGAATTAACTGAAGGACAGTATCACAATTCTTCTGTCTCTGAACTGACGCTAATTCAATTGAGGGGAAAGTTGGCAAGAAACATAACCCACCCCTCATAATGATCTCTGGCTTCTTGTGGGCAGCGGAGATGTGGAAGGTGGTAATTTCACACTGCTATAATGATGAAGCATAAGCAGCCCTGGCTGCTGGAATGTGTGCAACTGGAGCCTCGCAGCCTCCAGAGAACCAGATCGGCCCAGAGCCATGGGGCTGCCAACCACTACCTCCTCTTACCTGAATTGCCTGCTGGCCCTTGACCAGAAGCCCGGAGAGACCCAGGTGCCTATCTGACAGTGACACACTCCTGCTGCTGTTCAGAGAGGAACCAGGTAAAATCCTTTCCTGCTATAGCTTGAGGTTGTAGTGGTACATTGGGATAGGAATTGCACAGTTGGAACACACGTACATCTGTTCTTAGTCTCTCTCTACTATTTCTAGCAGGAAAACAAGGTGGTTGTGTTTGGGGAGGGATGTCTTGTGCCTTCACAGCTATTTGCTTCAGTGAGTGCAAGTCAGAGCCCAAATTCTGTGCTGAATTTCTTCATTTTGAAGAACCTAGAAGGAAATCAGATCAGGTACCATCTGATGCAAAAATCCCCATTTTCAGTGGGAAAATCTCTCCAAGTAATTAAATTGCTACTATGGTCTCCACTGCTGTTTCTAGCTTTTGAAAAGTGCTTTCTCAAGTCCTCCAAGTGTGATGTTGAGCTGCAGTCCTGTCCAATGTGGGCTTCATTCAGGGAGGAAAACTTCCTGTCTTACCAAGATGAAGGTGTAAGAGAAAAATACCAGTCCTCCTGGAACGTGGGCTTGAAATCTGGGTAATCCTTTGCAACAGGAAAATGTGAGAGACATTTGTTCCATCTTGCCCTGGGAGGCAGAATAGGAAAGGAAAATTAGGCAATTGTTCTATGATGGAATAGAAAAGTGAAACACAGGTGAATTGGTTTCTGTTCACAAAGTGGAGTGACATGATGCATTTTTTTATGCATTATGTAGAATGGTCTGAATAAAAACTGAGATTTGAGTAGCGAGTTCTGTGGTTTCCTATACAATTTTTTTTTTTTTTTGGCATTCATTTATTTGCACTTAGGAGGCCTGCACTAAATTCTTTTTACTTACACAAAAGATACAACCCTTGCAGTGGAGAGTGTGCTGGAGTTGATGGCCTTTTACTTAAGACCTTATCGCTCTCTACAACTACCTGAAAGAAGGTTGTAGTGAGATGGGTGTTGGTCTCTTCTCCCAAGTAACAAGTGATAGGACAAGAGGAAATGGCCTCAGGCTGCGTCAGGGGAGGTTTAGATTGGATATTAGGAAAAATTTCTTCACGGAAAGAGTGGTCAAGCATTGGACCAGGCTACCCAGAGAGGTGGTGGAGTCACCATCCCTGGGGGTGTTCAAAAAACAGGTAGATGTGGCACTTTGGGACATGGTTTAGTAGGCATGGTGGTGTTGGGTTGATGGTTGGAGTGATGATCTTAGAGGTCCTTTCCAACCTTAATGATTCCTAGTTTGTACTTTCATTAAAAAATAATCCAGCCACCAAGCCAGGAAACATGAAATTGCTACTCTACCCTTAATTGGTTTAGTGGTGGACTTGGTAGTGTTAGGTTAATGGTTGGCCTGGATGATCTTAAAGGTCTTTTCCAACCTAAACAATTCTATGATTCTATAAGATACTTTCACATATGAGTTCAGCTTAACTAAATTAATTTAAATGAGATAAACCAATACAAGTTCTTTAACAAGTCTTTAATTCTCAGTCGTCTTGCAAAGAAGGGTTGAATAGTTCAAGGTTTTGCACATTTCTTTCTTTTTCAGTTAATTGTACAAACTTTAGTTCTTAAACAGTTCCTTGAATTAAACTAGGAAGGTATTGTTTGGTTTGTGTGGCTTTGGGAATAAAGAAACCACATAGATCAGGTATTTCTGTTAAGTGGACCTTCAAAGGTGTAAGAAGCTTAGAAAACTTGGATTTGTGCATTTCTTTGGGGCTCTTAAGGTATATCAAGACTGCCTAAAAGGAGTGGGGGGGAAACCTGTTTCAAACCTTGGTTTCAGTGATGTTAATCTTTCTCCATCTTAGAATACTAAAGGAAGAACAAGAAAGATGGCAACAGTGCTGGTCTTTGCCCAAGGCACTGTGGTGGTTTGTTTTTTTTTTTTTTTTTTTTTGAAGTTAAATTGGTGTTAATGAAAGTTGTTCATCTGATTCTAAAAATTGCCCCTGCCTTACTGCTTTTGGCTTCTGGCACATCCCCATCTCATTATCTTCCGGGCTAGACAGGGCTTGAATGCCTGACGTATGAAACAGGCAGATTTTCTTCCTCCAAAAAAGCCATTGGCCACTTTTCTCCTCTAAGTGAGATAAAATGGCATGAACCCAGTTCTCTTCCTTTTCAGGTCACTTTTTAATGTCTGAACACGTGCTCCCTCTGTGCTTTCTGGAAGTCCTACATTTGTTCTAATGTGTGGAAATTCTGGCAGCCTGCTAGATCCTCCCCGGGCACCACCATCGAACTTTGCTCTTTCATTTCTCACCAGCGCAGTTTTGTGCCAAACTGTGAACAGCATCTTTCCTAAGATGTCAGTGCCATCTTTTTCTCTCAGATGAGGAAGTGTTTAAAATACCCTGCTTTGCTCATTGACTCTAGGTGTTGTCACGGTGTTGTGCTAAGCATAATGAAGTTCAGTGGTTTCGGATTTTTTTGAAATGCATTAAGAAATCCCTGTGGCATTTCAGGATTTTTTTTTCCCCCTTCCTTTTTAGGACTGGTTATAGGTGAAGGTGTTGCTATGAACATGGCTGGGAGGCTGATGTATACCAGTTGCCTCTGGGAGTACTGGAGAGGACTAATCTGTTTCACCTGCCCTGAAATATGAAATATGTTTCTAATTAGCCTCCTGTTCGTAGAGCAGCAGCTGAGGTTTATGGTGTTTTATGTACATGCAGCCTTTTATGACAAAATAGGGATTGTTCTCCTTTGCCAGGTTTGCCCGGGCTTTTGTTTTGAAGTGCAGTGTGTAAGCACAACACCGAATTGTTTAGAGTGGAACAATGTTAATGAGGTCACTTCTGCATTGTGGCATGACAGATAACATGCAGAATAATCTGGTTTAGTAATTTGATTGGCTGGCTATTATGTTGTTGCGTAGCTGTAATTCTCAATAAGGTCTTCCTTCCCTATCCTCCTTAATCTATAAATCTCTCCCACTCCTTGCGTTGGTGGCTTGAATAGTTGCTGTTTTTTTCTTTCCACTGGTGTTCAGCATTTCTTTAGCATGTTCTTCTCATGCCTTTTCCTTAATTTTTAATAATATTCAACTTTTACAGAGTTTCCTGCATCTGTATAGCTTACTGTGTAATCTGTCTGTCTTGTGCTTTGCTTGATATGTGTATAAAAGCTTGAAAAGGATGGCATTCCCTGTAATAAAAGGGCTGTAATTAGGGTCTCTTTGTTCTAGTTTGCATCACAGGGCTAGAAGCCCTAAGCACTGTGCAGTATTGAGACACTGAAGAGCTTGGTCTCATCTTCAGAGACAGGAGAGCAGAGTGCTCCTAATAGAGCCTAGCTGCGTGTGAGGATGGTGTGGACATGCCCCGCTGTGGCTCTGCAGCTTGGCAGGTCATCTGGGAACTGTTTCTCTCTTCTTCCAGTTGCAGGATTTTCCTAAGCAGGAGTAATCGCTGCAGCTGTTTGCTTGGACTAGCTGCATCTTCCACCGAGGCATGTGAATGTCAGTATCTCATCAGATGAGATGTCTTTGGAAGAAACTTCACAGCTCTGCAACCACCACCTTCTCTTGTAGAACCATCTATCACTGTGTGCCCCAGGGTTTGTGTTTGAGTGACAGGGGAGCTGTGTCATGATGTGATGGGGTGCACTGCCACTGTTCATACATGTTATCAAAGTGCACCCTGGCTGAGCTAATCAAGCAAGGATCTTCACAGTTGTGAAGGGTATTGATGGGATAAACCTAAATTTGGGTCCTGAGGTGTTGGTGCGGGATTGGAAGAGGGAGGAGTGCTGCCTGGAAAAGGGAAAGTAGATACTGCAATGGGTAGTGTGCTCAAAGGAAGGACCATTTTTGACTCTGAAATTCACAGAATTGCATTGACTGACTAATTGGGAACAAGCTTACCTGGCTGAGTATCCATCCTTGGACAGCACAAGAGTTCATCTTGATGTTGTGCCCCCTGACAGGGCCTGCAAGGGAGCTACTCTGCTTTGTTTACTCTGTAGTACAGCTTCTCTGTTTGTAGGACAAGCACAGGTGATGGGCAGGTAAGCAGGGCTGGAAAAATCCCCTTATGTGCGTGCTTGTTTGCTGCTTGAACCTATTGGAGAAATAACCAGACAAAAAAACAACCCTGAACCGTACCCCAGGGTTGTGACCTGTTGATGGGATGGGAGCGCTGCCCTTCTTGGCTGAACAGGAGAGCAGTGCTCTCCAAACAACTCCTGTGAGTCCTGTAATAGTGTACCAGCTCCTTTCAAAGGAATGGCTACACCCTTGCTCAGGAAAACCTTGCTGTTTGTGTGGGATGTCACCTGCTTCTGCCCAGTCCTTAACCCTTCCCCTTCAGGATCAGGCAGTAGGACCAAAGCGGGACTTTGAAGAGGAAGAAATGATGGTAGTACTTGAGTGCTCTGCCATTGCTGTGGAGACCAGAATCATGAAATTATTTAGGTTGAAGGGACTTCTGGATATCATAGAATCATAGAATGCTTTGGGTTGGAAGGGACCTTTAGAGGTCATCTAGCCCAACCCCCCTGCAGTGAGCAGGGACATCTCTAACTAGAGCAGGTTGCTCAGAGCCCCGTCCAACCTGACCTTGAATGTTGCCAGGGTTGGAGCCTCCACTGCCTCTCTGGGCAACCTGTTCAGTGCTTCACCACCCTCATTGTAAAAAAATTTCTTTCTAATGTCTAGTCTAAATCTACCCTCCTTTAGTTTAAAACCATTATTCCTTGTCCTGTCACAACAGGCCTTGCTAAAAAGATTCTCCTCATCCTTCCTGTCGGCCCCCTTTAAGTACTGGAAGGTTGCAATAAGGTCTCCTCACAGCTTTCTCTTCTCCAGGCTGAACAACCCCAACTCTCTCAGCCTGTCCTCATAGGAGAGGTGCTCCAGCCCTTGGATCATTTTTGTGGCCCTCTTCTGGACCCGCTCCAACAGGTCCATGTCCTTCTTGTGCTGAGGGCTCCAGAGCTGGACGCAGTACTCCAGATGAGGTCTCACCAGAGCAGAGCAGAGGGGCAGAATCACATCCCTCGACCTGTTGGCCACGCTGCTTTTGATGCAGCCCAGGATTCGGTTGGCTTTCTGGGCTGCAAGCGCACATTGCCGGCTCAAGTCCAGCTTTGCATCCACCAGTACCCCCAAGTCCTTCTCCGCAGGGCTGCTCTCAATCCCCTGATCCCCCAGCCTGTATTGATATCGGGGGTTGCCCTGACCCAGGTGCAGGACCTTGCCCTTGGCCTTGTTGAACCTCATGAAGTTCACACAGGCCCACCTCTCCAGCTTGTCCAGGTCCCTCTGGATGACATCTTGTGCCATGTCAGCTGCACCACTCAGCTTGGTGTCGTCTGCAAACTTGCTGAGGGTGCACTCGATCCCACTGTCTATGTCATTGATGAAGATGTTAAACAGCACTGGTCCCAGTACGGACCCCCTGAGGGACTCCACTTGTCACCAGTCTCCATGTGGACATCGAGCCATTGACCGCGACCCTCTGGATGCAACCATCCAGCCAATTCCTTATCCACTGAACAGTCCACCCATCAAACCCATATCTCTCCAATTTAGAGAGAAGGATGTTGTGGGGGACTGTGTTGAAGGCTTTACAGAAATCCAAGTAGATGACATCCATTGCTTTTCCCTTGTCCACTGATGCAGTTACTCCTTCATAGAAAGCCACTAGGTTGGTCAGGCAGGACTTGTCCTTGGTGGACATCATCATGTTCAGCCCCTCAGCTCGAAGCAAGGATAACCTCAAAGTTAGGTCAGGCTGCTGTGATGAGCCTTACTTTTCATTAGTGCTCAGGTCTGCAAATTTGCAGTCATCAGGGAGCAAAACTAGCGGAAAGCACTTCAATTATGTTGGCCAAAAAGAAGTTGCAGTCTCTCATGTCTTCCCTCTTGTCTCTTTTCCCTTGTAACCTGCTTTGCCTTACTGTAAACCTCCCTCCCTGCAGCGGGAAGGGCCATGTCTGACATCTGGAGACCAGATCTGGTCTTTTGCATCTCCTGAGCTATCTTCTGAGTACTTATTGGCATGCAAATTCTCCTGTCTCTTGCAGTACAAATAGGCAAACTTGTATGAAAATGTAACAGTAGTTGGGATACTTGGAGTGGATGTGCAAGAATGTGTTGGATTGTGTCCTATAAAAAAGTAGCAGTTATAGAGTGATTGAACATGTTGGTTTCTTCCTTTGTTGAGAGTTTATCTGAATGCCACAATAGGAAATGGTTGCTCTGGTTAGCAAACAGTAAAGACATGCTCCTAACTGGGGAGGGGATTTTATATACTTCTGACCCAAAAGTTGCACCTGGTTTTAACATGAGTGTGGATTTCGTGTTTGGATATATTTGTTATTGCCTTGTAGATAAAACTGGCTTTTGCAAAAACTTGATAAATGCTAGGGTGGCTGTGAGCTGGACCGTTAAACTCAACCAGGCTAAAATACTTTTGGGTTTTTTTTCTCTGTATTTGCTGCTTGATTTTAACCTGATGAGTTCCTTGGCCCAGCTCTTGTGCAGCTGCTTTGTGTCCTGGCATAAGAGAAGTGCCATGGGGACAGGAACAAGCGGCAGAAGAGAGTCGGACTGGCTTCCTTGGCTTGTAGGAGCAGCTTGGTTTATTCTTGCAATCTTGGCTTTGTGTACTGATTGGGATACTACAGAAATAATCTTTCACGCTCTACATGAGTTGAATAGCATTTTAGGAAGTGGCCATATGCTGCTGATATGAGAATGATATTGGTGTTAAAAAACCAAACCTGTTCCCCAGAGATTTCCCTGTGCAGTGCTGCTCTTTGATATCCTCATATTTGTCAAAGGCCTCACACCTGAAAGAGAAGCCCTATGTGGGTTTTTGTAGAAAAGTCTTCTGTGAGGTGTCACATGAAGGGGAAAAATGGGACCTGATGGGAAATGTGGAAATGCCCCAGGAGGAGAAGTGTCTTTTTATCTGATGGGAGCTTTTTTGAAGCATGCTAGATTCTTGCTGCATGTTTTCAGATACTTTTTGGATGGCATTTTACAACTGCAGGTGTCTTGGATTGATAACAGCATGGTATCAGCCCACTGTTAGGTTCTTTCCAGTTTGATTGCTGAAGTGGACCAAATACTTGATGGTGAGGAAAGCCAGATGCTTTCCCCTGGGCTGTTACAGACCATCACTGCTGCTGTGATTTTGGAGAAGGTCATGAAATTACCTATCCACTGTACCACTATGATAGCAGCATAGATAAAATGCGTTATTCCTTAGGGTTTTTTGCTATCCAGCTGCTCTGATCTTGGAAGTATTTTAAAGCCAAACTTGGAAGAGGATCTTGATGATTGAAAGGAAGAAGTTAATCATGCATTCCACTTGGATGTGCTTTCTCTTACTGCCATGGGAACCCTTCTAACTTCCCAAGCCTGTTGTAGGTTCTGTGCTTTCCCTGCTAATGGTACTCTCTGTGCTGTGAACAGGAATGCCCCAAATGCCATGTCACCATTGAGAAGGACGGGGGCTGCAATCACATGGTCTGTCGGAACCAGAACTGCAAAGCGGAGTTCTGCTGGGTGTGTCTGGGCCCCTGGGAGCCCCATGGATCTGCCTGGTGAGTTCAGGACCGTGCCTTGCTGGAAGGTGAGGAAGCTGTGATGCAAATGGCATCAATTTGGACTGAAATCTGTGGAATCGGTGTCCCTGTTACAGGTACAACTGTAATCGCTACAATGAGGATGATGCAAAGGCAGCAAGGGATGCACAGGAGGTGAGTCCATAACCTTTGGTGATAAGGGAGATCACTAACCCTGTGGCGTGCTTTCTGTAAACCTATAAATTGGCTCTGAAGAATTTCCTGGATTTGGGCACAGATCCAAAAGACAGCTAAGTTCCTCTGCAGCTTTGGACTCTTGCTTTGTGCCAGGAAAAAAAAAAAAAGTTTAAAAAAAAAAAAGTTCAAAGCCACTGTAACCCAGTTTAAAGAACATGTTAACTCAGTTGTTATCTGTCATGCTGCCTTGCCTGTTTTATAGCAGCTCTTCACATGAAGTCATCATAATGCTATGGGTCTGAGACAACAATCCTCATATCCTTTGTAAAATGCTCTTTACTGCAGAGTTCTTAATGTGAATCCTGAGGTGTTTAAACACAGCAGACCTTTTGAATGTAAATAAAATAGACTGCTGTTGTTTCAATAACTATGCTTGGAGGCTTGACATAGAAGAAATTGCGGGTGAAGTTGAAGCTATGTTAAACTGTTGTGAATATGGATAGGGCCAACCCCCTTTTTAATTGGGAGGAATTGCATGCGATGTGCTGCAGCTTGCAGAAATCAATTTCCTGCATCTCTGTCAAAGTACCGTTATAGCTAAGAACCAAAGTATTTCCCGGAGCCCCTCCTTCTGCAGATAAGGATGACTTTGGCTGATATGTGCTACCTTTGTACAGCCACAGTGTACAAGTTTAACCATGCCTGTGTTGTCAGTTTTTTTCCAGCTGATCTGTCAGTGAGATGAAAATAAGATTAATGGCTGTGTATTGAGTCATCTTGGGTCTCTTGTACTATGTAGCACATGGTGTCTTTGCCCTGCTCTACAATCAGTGTGGCCTGGGCAACCTAAGGTTGCCCTCTTAACACAAGCACAGTAATTGTTTAATTAGAATTCCTTACTAGCCAGGAAAAAAAAAAAAATCTGCTTCTCACTGTTTTTTCATGACACTGGAAGCATTTAAGTCCTGTAACTTCAATTGAGAAGCTGAAATTCAAAACCGACCAGGCTTTAGCAATGTGATTCTAATTACTTTCAGAGTTAGGAGTGAGGATGCCATAGCTGTGCTAGGAAGTCCCCTGCAGGACAGCGAGCTGCTGTGGGTCTGGCCTCTCATCTCCACACAATGTCAGGGTCAACAGTGCCGCACAAAGTGGCGCCATCTAAGTCTGGCCAGTGTGAGAGGAGAGGAAACACCTTCGGAAAGGAAGCTTGTTCTCGGGGTCAGGAAGAGCCCTGTGAAGGATTTACTTCTCTTACAGCCATTACTTTGTTTTAACTATTTGTTTTCTTTTTCCCTAATGGGAATTAACACAGAGATCCAGAGCAGCCCTGCAGAGGTACCTGTTCTACTGCAACCGCTATATGAACCACATGCAGAGCCTGCGCTTTGAGCACAAGCTCTATGCTCAGGTGAAGCAGAAAATGGAGGAGATGCAGCAGCACAACATGTCGTGGATTGAGGTGCAGTTCCTGAAGAAAGCAGTTGACGTCCTCTGCCAGTGTCGTGCCACACTCATGTACACTTACGTCTTTGCCTTCTACCTCAAAAAGAATAATCAGTCCATTATCTTTGAGGTAGGAGAAAACATGATTGTCAGGAGTTCAGATTACAAGCTAAGTGAAATAGAGATTTAATGCTTGGAGAAGCTCTTGTCCCCAGTTTTACCAAAGTGAGTCTGTCTTAATATTCTGTTGTGCAAAAGTTAGAGGCCCTGCTGGGCATCATGTAGCATTGTCTGCTGGAGGAGGAAGTAGAGTTACAAGAAGCTGCCCTCTGAAACAAGAAAGGGAGCGAGGTTCTGTCTTGAGCTGGCAAAGAAGGCATTAAAGCTTAAATCTGGCATTTTGACTTTCCATGGTGTTGGCTTTTTTCCAAGGGCACTACCATTAAAATTGCACTTGAAGGTCTAAACATGGAGGTCCAGTCTGCTTCACAAGTGAAACTGTATCGACTATTTATGATTTAGACAGTCCTTTGCTAGTCTTTGTGCAGAACCTAAGCAGGATGCTCCTGTACTGCATGCTCAGCAAAGAGCACACAGAACTACTGAGCAGTAGTGAAAGCTGTGCTCTGATGCCGCTGTGCACGTACCAGGAGTCAGTAGAGGCTTTGCCAGGGCTGGTTAAAAAACCAACCAACCAAACAAAAAAACCCAAAACCCACAAACAAGGGACAGAATGGGAGATGAATTGTATTGTACCGCACTATACCACTAGTAAGAAAAGGAATTTTTTTTTTAGGCTTGCCAGCATATTGCAGATCAAGGAAGATGCAAGACTTGCTGGTAGATAGGGAGATTCTGTTCTGGTCAAATGAAGAAATTTCAGCTTTTTCAATCTTGATGCTCAAAGCAGGTTACTACTGTTACACAGTGCATATTTAATCCTGCTTTTTATTTCAGTACTGATTTCAGTTGGACTGAAGAAACAAAATCTCTTTGTTCCCCCCTTGCCCCCCCAATACTCCTTTCTTTTTTCTTTTTTTTTCTTTTTTTTTTTTTTTTTAATTTTTGTCTTTGCAGAATAACCAAGCAGACTTAGAGAATGCTACAGAGGTGCTTTCTGGGTACCTTGAGCGAGATATATCCCAAGATTCGCTGCAAGACATAAAGCAGAAAGTACAGGATAAGTACAGGTTTGTTTTTGAATAATCCTCTATCTCAAAGCTGCCCAAGTACTTGTATTGCCATCCCGTGTGACAGGTAGTGGCATGTGTACTTGCCAAGCTACGGTATTCTCCAGAGTCATGTCCCTGGGAAGCTGTTTGCTGTTGGCCTTCTGCCATACAGTGTGATCATCAGCCAGTCCCTGGGCATCTGAGAACAGCAGCAGTGGTGTCCTGTGCCAGCCCCTGAAGCCCTCACACAGATGCTGGCAGCATGTTTTTGTGCCCCTGCTGGGATCAGTCCTTGGGGGAGGTGACAGCCTGCAGGGAGAGGCCCCCAACTCTGCCTTGCATCTGCTCTGCTGAGCAAGTAGCTAGAAGATTCAATCCCATAATCTTGTGACCAAAAACATTGGCTCTTCATACACTGCTGTTCCCGCACAGAAGGAGCATGTGGGAATGGCCAAGACCAAGATGGGACCTGCATAGTGAGGGCCAAAGAACAAGGAGTAACTTTGTTGTTCCAAGCTGACAGCTTTGGCCTACGATTAGTTGCCATAAAAGAGCAATCAGCTCTTATATTTATCTGTTGTGTCCATTTGTGCAAAAAGTGGGTGTAGAAAAGCTGTCCTTAACGAGGAGGGAGACAGCAACCTGCCCAACTGGGGAAGAGAGCAGAAGAACTGGGGTCCAGGTGACACAAATTCCAATGCTTTTTACAGTCCCAGGGGAATTGCTTCTGCACAGTGGAAAAATACAAAGCTGTAAATGCAGATGAGTCACAGGATTATGGCTTGCATTTTTGAGGCATTTTGCCAAAGTCACTGAATTTGTTATGCCTAGCTTAAGGGTGGGGGGGAAGCCAAAGTAGGGTGAGCCGTAATGACTAAGGGACCCTGGGGAGTGGAAGTAACTGTTAAGCTGTTGCGGGCCTGTGGCCCATTCTGCCATAGTCTAGCAGCACACTGGGGCTGGACAAGACTTACCAGACCTTACCTTTTGAGACATTTTGTAACTTACCCTTTAAGACCACCATTAAGTTAGTATCTCAGATCAACCTGCTTGTTCATTTAAGCCCTCTGAAAATGGGATGCTCTTCTAGGGATGGTAACAGCTATCCAGAAGAAATTAAAACCTAATATAGCCTGAATTGTCTGAAAACACAGCATCCCAAACCTGCCTTCATGTTTCTGGGAAGAGAGTATGCATCTGTCAAGCCTGCGCAGGTCCCTATTAACTAGTTCAGTCATGTCTTAATCATGTCCTGCACGGTGCTCTTTGTGTACTGGTTACGGTGTACTGATGCAAGACTGGGACTGAGGAACTTGTTGAGGTGGGTTTAAAGAGCTCTGGGAAACTGCAGGAACTGACCTACTAGCTAATTTGGTTTCAGCTGTTTTGATGTCTTAGCTTGCAAAGACATTTCTAGAAAACAGGATTAAACCCCCACCACCAGCAGCCAAATAACTGAAGCTGGGAAAGCAGAAACTGTGTATGTTTGCTATCACATGCTTCAGAAAATCAGTGGGACTTCATGTACGATGATTTCTGTTGCAACAGCTGATACCAATGAGAAGAGCCAGAACAATTTTATTCAGATAAATCTGTTGGTCTGATCAGATACTGAATGGTAGCAGCATAAGGCCTGTGGGTTAAGGTGAGGTGTTTCTGAGTTCAGGCTGCTGTGATGTACTCATTGTGCCTATGTGTTAGCAAGTGTTGTGATCAAGGGTAGCTTTCTGCTGGGAGATACCTCCTGTGCACCTCACTTGAGTGAGCAGGGGGATGTTTGGCCATTGCTGAGAAAACCGGGTTCCCAGCTGTGAGAGCCCATTGGATGCTGTCCTGGCTGATGTGCATGCCTGGAAACTGCACCGCACAATTCCCAGCAGGAACTGGCAACTCGGCAGTCAGCTTCTGGGTTCTAGTTTCTCACGTTGCAGCACACCGCTCTGGACTGGGCGCTGCTGAACCATCAACCGGCTACACAGCTGCGCTTGGGACCTGTCTTGTCTAAGACTTGTCTTGCCCCCCACACACCTAAAGATGATGTAGACTTTGGCATCGCCACTGGAAGGGGTTTAATCCAGAAACACCTGCTGCTTGTTCATAATTTGCTCTTGGAACCTGAAATACTTTAAATGTTTCTCTGCTTTTATCTTTTTAGTTGGCTAATGCACCCAAAATGAACATGGCATCTTTTGATATGTTCCTATGATATCACTTTTCCTCATATCATTGATCCTGGTAGGACTGTACCTAACTCTGGGATCAGTTTTATTTGCAGCTTTATCTGTTTAAGTGAGTGTAGGTGGGAAGACTCTGAAGGGTGTAGTGCCCCTCTGAGACCCAGGAGCTGCAATGTGAGGTAAAACTTGCACTCCAACCAGAGCAGTAACCCTTTTTGTAGCCAGCTTGACCACCTCCATTTCCACTGGGATTTTGGAGGGGAATAAAACTGCGTCAGTGCTCCTGAGGTTTTGCCCAGCTAGGTCCTGGATTTTTGTTGTCCTGATAGCGCTCAGAGTAGGCACCAGCCCATGTTTGAGGAGAGCTTCGTCCATTTTGGGTGTCACTGCTAACCCATGCTCTGGCTTTTGCAAATTGCAGCTGCTGCTTCTTCCTTTTTCAGTTATTAATGGAGGTTTCTCAGCTGTAGGGTTTTGGGGATACTTTTGCATGGGAAACTGAATTTGCATGCTGTTTTTTCAGCCAGGGACCTGGAGTTGAGTGACTGGAGTAAATGAAGTCTTAATTCACACTGTTAATGGGCTACAAATACAAAGTCCCTTCTCAGGGGATCTCCTCTTTTGGAAGTGGGGCTTAATGCAGGTTTGCATCACTTGATGCTGGGGATGAGCCATGGTTCCTAACCTGCCTTTTCTGTGCTTGTCCCCCTTTGCTGTAGATACTGCGAGAGTCGACGAAGGGTTTTGTTGCAGCACGTGCATGAAGGCTATGAGAAGGACCTGTGGGAGTACATTGAGGACTGAGACTGGCCCCACATAAAATGAACTCTGAAACCTTTACCATCTAGAGTGCTCATGTGATTCAAATAAAACACACACAAGGCGCTATGCCTGTTACACCGCTGGTCTGTAGTACCCGGATTCTGTTTTGTTAACAGAAAATTTAAGTAAATTATATTGTAATAAAGAAAAAGGTAGATAAACCATTGTACAACAGTATTCTAGGTGGCCAATAAGAGTGTGACAGACGCACTAAAAAAAAAAACCCTCCAACTTTAACTTGTAACGTAGCTTTGTTCTCCAAGCCGACTCCTTTTTCTTTTATATCTTTCTTTTCCTGTGTGTAGTACAGATGAAATTTAAACCAGTTTCTTGACACTGCTTTTCATGTCCAAACCAGTCATTTTGATGTACTTTGGTAAGGGGGGAATGGCTCTCCTGCCCCCCTCCTCCTCTCTGTCACCCAAGTACACAGATGAATGTCCATTGGCTCATTGTAAAGATGATTCTTGGAGGGGAGGATGGGGGGGTACACAGCAAGGGAGGGAAAAAAAAAAAAAACAAACCTTTGTATATGACTTTTAAAACAAAAAGAGGACAACACAGTATTTTTCAAAGTTGTATATAGCGCATATGCATGGACAAAGAGCAAGCGTGGCACGTGTTTGCATAATGTTTAATTACAAAAAAAATATTTATTCTTTAAAAATCTTCAAGATTATGTCTATTTGCTGTGCATTTTCTTTCAGTTTGATTTTTTTTTGTTTGTTTGTTTCATTTTGTTTTCCCTGGGATGGGGTGGGGGAAGCGTGTGCTGGTGTAGTGAATATTTTTTTTTTTTTTTTTTTGGAAGGCTTTTACGAGAGAAGTTGGGTTTCTCCTCTTTCTGCAGTTCCTTTACATCCACGGCCTCCATGGTTTTGTGTGTGTATCCATTGCTGGCGACAGACCCGTCCCCTTGCGCACAGCTCCTGATGCTCGGTAACCCGGTGTGCATTGTGTTAGTGGCCAATGTACACTGTGATTCAGGATGCCTTGTCTTTTTTTTGGCCCTGGATTGCTACCTGCCCAAATCCAACTCTACTGTTCCCGTCCATGCACGCAGGACACACAGTCTGAACCCAGAGGCTCTGCGTGTGTGTGTGTGTGTGTGTGTTTAGAGGGTGGGTTTTTTTTTTTTCTGAGGCAGGAAAAGGAGGGGTATTTTGCACCACTTCTCAAAAGACTCATGGAAAGATTTCAGCTGTGGATCTCTTCTCCCTCCCCCTTTCATCTGTCAAATGGATGGTTCATTGCTGTTTAAGTTTCACTTACATTATAATGAGTCGTAACATTGAAAAGGAAAGATGATGGAATTGTCTTTGTGTTTGTTTTGGGCTCAGTTACTGGGCATACTGTCCTGGCAAATATTTAACACTCCATCTAGTGCAGTAGAAGTTGAAATCAATGGGCTATTTTTCAATTAAAAGGAGAAAGAACTAATGAGTTAGCTACTGAGTCCATTTTTATGATTTCTGTAACAAGAGCTATGTTAAAGTAAACAATTGGTGGTGGTTTTATTAAATTTACTCCTGTATAGGAATTCCTTCTGTGGTATTTTTCACCAGGCTAGTGTCCTCAAAGCTTTCTGCCAGTCTGCCAGCTTCAAGAGGGAATAAATTTGCAAAGGGGTGAATTAAAAAAGGCAGATGGCAGGCATGTCTGTAATGCAAGATGCTGTTTCCAGCTGGCACCTGAGCCACTTCAGTTTCCTCCCTGATGGATACCAACGCTTCCAGCAATGCAGTTTTGTCCCTCTGTACCTCCTTTCCACTTCAGCCCCCTTCACAATGGTTTATTTGCCCCTAGGAATCACATGTGAGAGAATCTGCACTGCAGCCGCTTTTCCTGTGCTTTTCCTGCCACGAGTTGCGAGGGGTGGGACGGAGTCAGCAGGTCAGCGCTGCCTTTTGTTGGTGTCCGCCTGCAGACAGGGGCTCTTTGGCTTCCCATTGGCTCACAAAAAGTCCCCGTCCATGTATTAAAACGCTTTTGAAAGCCACATGCTCTTCCAGAATGTGGTGGGCTGGGCGAGTGGAAGCATGGACTCTGTGCGGTGTTGGGTTTTAACTCGATGTTCCCCAAACTGAATATACAAGGGATGTGGGCAGGCTCCAACCCGGAGGAAATGTGGTCCATGGTGTCTCCAATCTTGATGGCTTTTGGCAAGCATTAAGATAATGATGATTAAAACGCTGTTCTGTGGGAGCAATCTGCTGATGTTCCTCTCCAGCTTTCAAGCACTCCCACAGCAATTACATGTCTACAAGGAGACTGTCCCCACTGCAGCTCTGCAGCCTCCTCTGTGGAAAATATAAAGAAAAAAAGCCCTATCCCTCCCGCCCCCCTCCAGATGGTCTGTAGCTCTGTGAGGGGGTTTAGGGGAGCCTGGCCTGGGTGAGGAGGTAGCCGGGGCCGGGCGGCTGCCCCTCAGCGTTCCCGCGGGCCGAGGCCTCCTTATTCGCGGCCTTGTTCCCTCTTACACCGGGGGAGAACGGAATAAACCTTTCCTAATAAACTTATATTTTATTATTTTATTAGTTACTTTGGTGTTTTTCATGGCAAAAGCCGCGGCGGATCCGGGGCGAAGGGGCCGGGGCTGACTCGGGGGCGCGTCCCGGGTCCTCCCGCCGCTACCGCCGCCTTCCCGTCGGGCGCAGGGCTGGGCGCCTCTATGGTTGTCCCGGAAGTGCTTGGGGGGGGGGGGGTGGGTCGGTTGGTAACCGCGGTAACGGGGCGCTTCTTCCCGCTGCTCGAGCCATGGCGGAGCCGCAGGCCGCGCCGGTGAGGAGCCGCCGTCCGTCCTCCTGCCGGGCGAGCCGGGCCGGTGGGGCTTGGGGGGTGAGGGGAGGCCGGGGTGGCGGCGGGAGCTGCTTTTAAGAGTGAGCTTTTAGTCTTTGCATGCTTGGTACTGAAAACATAATGGAAATTCAGAGTTATTCGGACTTTTATTGGGGTAATCTAGTGAAACCGAAGCCTTGCTCAACGTCCATCACAGCTCGTTTTCCCCCATGTATTTGGTGCTCCTGCAAAATTGGCCTTGTTCTGCGTGCTGAGCAGGCTGTATCGTGCAACATGATTTCTTACCATTGAATGCGCTTAAGAAAAATAAATGGTCTTGGAATAAGACAAAATAAAAAATCCTTTCATAGATAAGTATCTGATTGCAAAGTGAGGAGGAAGGAATAAATGCTCTTTTTTTTTGTGGTGGAGGGTGGCCGTTAATGAAGCCCTGCAGGGATCTGTACTAAGTCTGTGTTGTTCAGTATATCTAGAAATTATCTGAACAAAAGGATGGCTAGAAAGTTTTTCAGGTGAGGAGGAAATATGAGAAAGTACAGGAAGGTCTTAACAGTGCTAAGTGGCAGGTCTCAGAATTGAAACGGTGTGTATAGGTTAAAAAAATTGAAAATATATTTAAAAAAAAATTTGTGCTGGTTATTGCACTTAGGAACAAGTTCTTGGGAGCTGGGTAATTCTGTGAAAATATCAACTCAGCTTTTTAAAACAGCAATCAGAAAAGTGAATAAAATGTTAGAAATTATTAAGAAACAAAGCTGGTAAAAGCCTTTCCTGTATACATCTGGCGTGTTCCCATGAATCAGATACTGTATAAGTTCTGACCCTCGCCGTGCTCAATAAAAAAAGAGAGTAGAACTAGAAAGCGTTGCCAAAACATTACAAGGAACAAGGGTAGACTGAATGTCTACTTTAAAAAATTTTTTATTAAGGAGAGGGGAGGCAGCACAGGTCTATAAAATCCTGTGTTGTGTCTGGGGAGGAGGAGTGAGGAATGTCTCTTCCCCAAGAAACTGGAAGTCAAAAAGAAAAATGCTTCCCTGTGTAATCATGTTTCTCTTCTGTGAAGGCTTGATTTTTGATGCAAAGTAAGGAAAAAAAGTATCAAATGCATTTCTTTTCCATGGACTGGGTACCTGCTTGTGAGCTCTGGGCAATATTTGCAGGTCGAGGTTTGTTGCCCGCCATGCAATGGGACGTTGCTGCACTCGTGCACCTGTGGACTCTGACGGTTCCCCAGGAATGACTTGTTCTAATTAACTTCATAAATGTTTTATAAGAAATGCTTTTGACATTTTCCTCTGTGATCTCTAATTAGCATCTTAAATGCTTGAGTTTTGGTTTTTTACAAGGTAATGAACACTTTCTAGAATCTTAGTAAATGGCAGTGAGCCTACGGAACAGGAATGTACTGTAAAATGAGTGGGTTTATTTAATCCACATGGTGAACAGAAATCTCTGCCTAGCTATGGCTAGCGAAGAGCAGTGCTTGGCAGGGCAGAGTTTGTCTAGCATCAATGTTGCTATTTTTATGCCCTCTTTTGGGATTTGCCAGTTGTCCTTTCTGATTATTTTGTGGAATAGATCTTGAAGAAACCTTGCCTGGTGTATCTAATGCTCCTCTTTTCTGTCTTTTCAGGTTTCTTCATTGCCAGCAGCTACAGAACCTCCAAAACCCCATCCTAAAAAAGGTTTTTTTGAAGATATGATTGTGTTTCTTAGGCTGGTTGATTTTTAACATTTCTTTATAGTGTGTGCAGCTGTCTAGTAAGAAATAAATGTCCACTGGGAAAAGATGAGACTATCTAGACTGTAAGCTGGATCTGTATGATCACTAGCTCAGTGCCATTAATGGCTGGCTGACTTACTGTACCTATAGCCTGCATCATGTTTGCTTATAATCTGAGACTGTTGATTTTATTATGTACATGCTTGTTGGGCTGCTAATGAGTTTGATACTCATTTATCCTCTTAAATAATAAGAGGAGTTTGTTCATTTTAGGTTCTTTGGTTTAATGTCTTGCTGTAGAAATGATCTTGGGAAAATGACATCATGTCTCATTGATTTTTCATGTCATATTTTCTAAGTTTTGAAGAAAAAGAGATGTGCAAGTGAGATGAAACCAGTTATGTTGTAACTGGTTTTAACTATAGTTTGTTTGGTTTTGGTTTTTTTTTTTAATACTGAAAGTGAAAATTACTTAACTCAGTCTGAGTTGTTTTGAAATCTTGTTTGACTCTGAGCTGGAACAGGAACAATTTCAGTTACCTGTTCAAAATGTTTGACTAAATATTTTGTAAGGGGTCCGGTAAAGCCAGCAGCACAATTTGATGTTGCAGCCTCTCCTTTCCCCTCTTCCCTCGCTCTTGTGATGTGACTTGTCCCAGCACACATGATGAGCATTTCCTTCTCTGTGGTACTGTGCTGTGCCCACATTCCTAGTATGGATCTGTTCACTGTAGAGACTTTTGTGCCTGCCTAAGGTGAGGTTTGGGGGTTTTTTTGTGGATTTCCCTTTCTCAAGTGTCCAGAGGGCCCCATCAATTCAGATTATAGTTAAGAGTGAACTCTGTAGTGTTGCTAGAACCCCAACATACTTACAGTGCCAGTCAGAAGCAGTCCTCCTTTTCCCTTACCTTTTAATTCAGGGAAGCTGAGTTGGGGAGCACTGTACTTTGGACATTTTCTACCCTGAATGTGTGATGTGCCTGTCAGAGTACGCTTTGGGAGGAAATCTGCCATTATTTCTAAATTCCTTGTGATGGAGACTGCTATGGTGATAATGCTGGCATTAAAAAGGAGCTTGTTTGGCAACTGGATACTACATCATAGTTTCTGCCTAAAGGTGAAGTTCTTCATCTTGGATGCAGGCACTGGGAAGCTGGAAGAGCCACTTTGTTTTTGTTTTGGGGAGGTCAGGCTAACATCACGTAGTCCCAATTCCTGGCAGCAGAATTCCAGCACTTGAGCAGAATATGGCTGTCCTGGAGACGGTGCTTGCTGTTTCAGCAGACCTACAGCCATTGGCTTGCACAAGTGCAAGCCTCTTTTATACATTGCCCAGAGCTGAGAGGAAGATTGCTACTGCTTCAGGCCTGTATGCAAGTAAAAATAAACCCAAAGTTTACTCTTATCTTGACTGTCAACTCTTTTAGAGCAAGGATTGCTGTTACTTTGAACCGATTAGCATGCCTTCTGTGGAGGCACTGATCCACTCCTTAGCGAGATGGTCCATCTGCATCCTTTTCTGTAAAGATTATGACTCTGATCTCCTTGTCCTCAGTAACCCCCACCTTGTTCTGCCTTGTTATGCATGTCCCATCTGTGATATTTGCGCTGACTGTGTGGGTTGGGAGGCTGCATCTTCTATCTGTTTTTACAGAACAGCATGCACTTGCAGTTCTCTAAATAAAACATCTGTAAAGGGATCAGGCTGATGGTGTTTGCCAAGAGATGGACTATCACTCCAGCACTCTTTCCTGTTGGGCTGAGGTCTATTAAATCAACTCCGCATAATTCATGAGTGAACAGAATAGCTGAAAAAGAAAGATGGGGCCATCAGCCTTACAAACAAGCTGCGGAGGTGTGTTGGGTAGAAGCTGTCGTGCCTCTGTCAGCCTGCTTGTTAAACTGTCCGTCAAGTGCCTTCCTGCTTCTAAGTGTGCACAATTTAATATTGATTGTTTGTGAGAATGAACTGTGGCAGTTGCAACTTTCTTAATGGGACTGCTTCTCCAGATCCTGCCTCCTGTTTGATAAAGCTTGTTTGTGGCTGCCAAGGAGTTATTTTCTCTCCTACTCAGCATTTTGCATTACCAGTCCTGAAACACAGCTGGATGCTTCTTTGAAAAGAGCCACCAACGCTCCTTCAGGTTTTAAGGCTGCAAGTCCGAGGCTGGCCAAAGGTCGTGTGAAAGAATTGGTTTGTCTCTGTCACCAGCCAATGTTCCACCTCCTTTGTTTGGTGTTGGTGTTCACACAGCTGCATGCCAGAGAGGAGAAAGTAGTAAATGAAATCCAGTTATTCATGGCTCTGGATCTCCCTTTTATACTGATATGACCCTTGACTCAAAATTAACTACGATGAAGAAAAAAAAAGATCTAGCCCGTGACTTACATAATTCTGTTTTATGTCTCTTAAGGTAAACTGAAGCATCTCCAGTACCTGGCACACGTTGGGTAGTTCTGAAATGAAATGCTTTGGAAGCCTTTGTGCTTTGCCATTTTACATTTGACTCTTGCCTTTAGTGCAGTGGGCAAAAGCTGATTTGAGCTGCTTGATCGTTAATCTCTAGGAAATGAGGGCAGCAAAAAGATTTGTAATAGGGAGTGATATAACTGTGTCCTTTGTGTGTGAGTGTGATGCTGGGGGGATGTAAGAGAGGAGGGGATAGAACGAAGGTGATGTTGTATATGCTTTTGTGGAGTTTGGCAGGAAAGAATAGCATCTTCTTCTTGTGACAGGTTGGGTTTTTTTTAAATAAGATTTTTCTAGAATATTTTAATGAAGTCTCTCATCCTTTTTAGTTTGGCTGAGGAGAATTATGGTGAACTTCAAGGAGCCAGGCAAATCTACACCAGTTCTGTTTGAACAGAAGAGTGCTGCTAAACTTATTTTAAACTGACATTTTTAAACAGTGAAGGGTAACTTCCTGTTGCAGCAATTTGCCTTTCAATATTTGCATTGTATTTTTGAGTAGGATGCAAGAGAGATACTGAAACCAACATTAGTGCAAGCAGGTCTATGAAATACAGAGACCATATGGTGTAACAGCGTAGGGCCCCTCTCCTGTGAACAGTTTGGTGTGGATAAAATTTGTGCCCAAATAGAGCATGCATTGTAATAACTAAACAGTGGTGTTGTACACAAATGCAGTAGAGTATGACCAAGTGTTGTGGTTTAGCCCCAGCCAGCAACTAAGCACCACACAGCCGCTCTCTCACTCCCCCTACCCTGATGGGATGGGGGAGAGAATTGGAGGAGTAAGAGTGAGAAACACTCCTGGGTTGAGATAAGAACAGTTCAATAATTGAAATAAAGTAAAATAGTAATGATAATAATAACAATATAATAATGATAATAACAATAATAATATACAAAGCAAGTGATGCACAATGCAATTGCTCACCACCTGCCGACCGATACCCAGGCAGCTCCTGAGCAGCGATCGCTGCTCCCCGGCCAACCCCCCCAGTTTATATACTGAGCATGATGTCATATGGTATGGAATAGACCTTTGGTCAGTGTCCTGGTTTCGGCTGGGATAGAGTTAGTTTTCTTCCTAGTAGCAGACTTAGTGCTGTGTTTTGGATTTAGTAGGAGAAGAATGTTGATAACACGCTGATGTTTTAGTTGTTGCTGAGTACTGCTCATGCTAGTCAAGGACTTTTCAGCTTCCCATGCTCTGCCAGGTGCAGAAGAAACTGGGAGGGGGCACAGCCAGAATAGTTGATCCAAACTGACCAAAGGGCTATTCCATATATACTATATGGTTTTATGGCTCTTAAACAAGAATAACTTTGAGTTAAGAGGCAGAATTTGCTCTTGAATTAGCTGCTGTCAGGGCTGATCCATCATGTGGCTTTTAGGTTGCAAAAGCCCAAAAGGTTGGGATTTAAGAGAGTCTGTCTTGCAGGCAGGTCAGCCCAAAGGGAAGATGATGAGTATTCAACAAGCATATAAAGGGTCTGGAGCAGATTGTGGTGGTGGTGGGCAAAGGCGTTGTACACAGCAGCCAGGTTAGAAATCTCTACATCTAGCAATCTAAATTAAAGGGACCGGCAGAAGGCAAACCCCTTGGAGTATCTTGTAGCTGCACTTGGTGACACCCATTATTCAAGAGCTGACACGTTAGTAGCTAAAACCATTCATTATTTTGTCCTTTACCCCCTGTGGGGAGAGCTGCTCTGAAAATCAATTCCCTTTGTTGCTACATCAAGATCCATAACTCTCCCCGTGTTGATATTTTGTCCCCAAGCAATTGAGGGTAGAATAAAGGGAGCTCTGTTCCTTGAAGCGATGTAGAGTTATATCAGCCTGCTGAGATAGGGTTTTAATCTCCCTGCTGCATTTTAAATTAATCAGATGTTTTCCAAAATGCTTTACTGGTTTTGAATTGAAATAGGCTGCCTCCCATCTTTCTGCTTTCCTTTTGCCACACAGGCCAATCAAACCATTTTATAGTAACTGATAGTACTGTAACAGAGAAGCACTTTTACCAGCTTGTATTGTTGATTTTTGTGGAACATAACTTGAATTTATTTCCCTTTATCGTGGAAAAAAATATTTAGAAAGGAAGTTCTGGGCTCATGTTAGTCTGATAACAGTTCAGAGGTTAATGAAAGAATTTTAAATGCATTTGGATTTCTACACAAATATTAGACCTCAGAATTTCTGAAATACAGTGATGGCTTTTTAATAACAGGGTAGAATCCTAAAAAAATATATATTATAATAAATACACTGAAGCAAAATAAAATAGATTTTGCTTGAGTCACTGTGAAGAAGGAGAATTCTGAGTTGTTACCAACCACGTCCATGTTTCCCCAAGGAAGGGTCAGGTAGATAATTTTCAAAGCAAAAATCTTCCCCTTGTGAACTGTAAAAGGGATTAAGTGTTCTCCCCAGTCCTGGGCACTGGGATATTTTTTTGATACTTTGTAGATATGTTTTTTCTAAGGTTTGAAGCAAGGAATTCTGCCTTGGTTTAACTGTGACCTTTGGCAAAGAGCTTTGACTTTTGTTTCTTTCTATTTATCAACCATAAGATTAGTCTAATATTCAATGACAGGATTTGATGCTGCAGGCTTTCAGTTAACAAAAGATTTGGAGACATTAAATGCAAAATATTGTATAAATGCATGTATTGCAATGTACTACATGGCCTGTTTGAGTGCTCCTAAAGATTGTACTGAAGGTTGCAGGCAAGATATACGGGAGAAATTTTATAGGGAGAAACTTTAGCATACCTTGTGGTCAGGTCTGCCTGTTGGGCATTTTAACATACTCAATGCTTCACATCAGAGTACTTCTGTAAAATAGACCAGGTGTCTGGATGTTTCAAGGCTTGCGAGTCTTCATCTTTTTTTTTACGCAAGTTCCACTTCTGTCTTATATGATTATGAGCATAACTAGCAAAAATGTCTTGTAAGGCCATGGCGAGTCACTGAAAGCGAAGAAATGAAGTTCTCTCTGCTCTTACTACATTTTCCATTTCAGAGACAAAGTAAGTTACTGACCCGAGATTAAAACAGCTGATGAACTGTTTTATCAGTGATAAACACACAAGTGCTCTGTGTCCCTTTGTAAGTAATAGCAAAATTCCATCAGATTTGGCTATTGCAGATGAATTAGATAATAGAAATAGGGAAGTGTGTAATGTAAATATGTGTTTTAAAGCTGTGGTTGTATCCTGTTCTTAAACTCTGCGGTAATGAGGGTATTATTCTTTGCGGCTCAAAGTTACCACACTTTTACCTCACAGAAACCTGTGTTTTGGATAGATGACAATGACACGGTATTTTGCGTTTTACCAAGATAGTTTCTTTTGTTTAATTGAGTTTTGAAATAATCCAAAGCAGTGTATGTTATTCTTGTCCAGCTAAACCCCATGTCAGTATCTAGCTGAAATACTGATAGTGCCATCCTTTTCATGTGGGTGCTCATCCTTGAAGCCAAGGGTGTAGTCAATGGATTCTGATAAAAAATAATTGCACGTGCTGTTTTGATGGGCAGTAAAGCTCCCTTTATCTGGTATTGACTTTGTTTGGGAAGTGCTCATGACAATAAGCAATCTCAAAATGGGACTGTTAGATAATAAATAACTTTCAGATTATGTAGAAGTAGATAAGTGGCTTCTGATGATCTGGCCTGTGAAAATGCATCTTGCTATCTCTCCGGGCGGCTCCTGCTCATACAGATGAAGCGATGGCGATCCCTCCTGCTCCTGTAGATATTTCAAGGGATCCTGCAAGTATTTTAATGACTCAAGCACTCTGAGGGGCAAGAACTTTTTAGTACCCTGAGGAGCTGATTCTGTGCACTTTCAGAGCTGATAATTTCTGAATTCCTGATACATTTCCTTAAATCAATATAAATCCATTCTTTGAGCCAGCTTCAAAGCTGCCTTTGAACTTTTAACAGTGAAGCTGCCTGAGAAACCCAGATAAAAAACAACCCCCTTGAGTTAAATTAATTAATACTTTTAAGTGTGTCAAAAAGAAAAGACATTAGTGGAAATGTCGGGGGAGGCAGGGGCCGGGGGAGGAAATGCAGTTCCCGTATCTGTACATACCAAATTGTTTCCATTTGGCCATGTGCAAGCTAGACTTTTTAGCCCATTTGAACCTACAGCCTTGTGGGAAGAAAATGGTTTCTAGATAACATAGTTAAGTTGGTAAGTACCTCATTGTTTTATGTAAGAGAATCTGATATTTTCACCTCTCTGCAATAAGTGGGTAGTGCTGTGTGTATTTTGTTCAGGATCTGATAGAGCTGTTAGTTTTGAATAGTGAGATTAAAAAAATTATCATTTTGGGGTAATTAAATTGTATAATATACTTCATTTCATCCTCTTCTCCCCAAAATAACAGCCCAGTAATCCCTGCACCACAAAGAACTGGAAATATTTAGGTTTGAATGTGCTAGCACAGCTCTGCCCTCTTGTGTGTGTACATTAATATCTGTGATTAGAGGAACAGGGAATCCTTTGCAGACAGCATAGCAGGTGTGTTTTTCTGTCTAGTATCACTGTAAAATTTCAGTGCTAATTTTTAAATTGTAAGACTCATAGTTTCAGTTCTAGCTTTATGTCTTTTGGCAGTTGTCAACCTACTTCATTTCCTCTCTGTAAAGAGGAAAATCTGTATCTGCTTCTTAATCCTGCTGCAAACTTAATTAGGCGATGAGAAGTGCCATAGAAGTGCCACCTCTTGTAGAAAGCGAGTATAATCTGAGTGTCTTTTGCTAATTTGATAATTAAGAAATATATTACACTGGATTAGGATCAGGAGGGGGTGAAGTACAATAGCTCAGCTTTAGAGGATCTAACCGTACAATTGCAACATGTTACTTTCGGATCACATTTATGGTAAATTTATTTTTTTAAGTTCCTTTGAAAGTCCTTGGTGCTAGGCAAGTTTCTTTTGTATTTTAGAGCATTCAACTTCCTGTTTGTCTGTTGTCATGCTGCTTACAGATAAAATGGCATCTCCTATTGTGAATTTAAAAATGATTTTATAAAAATACTAAGTAACAAATTTAGGAAGAGTGGGATTCATCCTTCTGAATTGAGTTCTCTCTGACGTAGAACAAGTCTCAGCAGATCACCTGTGCTCCATATTTAGTCAGTGGAAAGCCTGTCTAATGCCATTCCTCTGACCTCTCCCAGCTACCTATCTTGGGATACGATTAATCACTCCCTGAGGATGCATATTCCGCTCCTTTACCTTAAAGACAGCCCAAGGCAAATAACTCAGATGCCTTAATTTTCAGACACTTAAGTTAAAGGAGATGCATCCTACTCAAGAATGTCAGAATTAATGTTGTTTGTGGAACCTGAATTTGAGCCTTTGAGTCTTTAGTGACATAATTGCACGTTGGCTTTAGACCAGCTCTCCAACATCATCCATTGCACTGGAATGATGGGACTCACTGAAAAAGGAACAGCTCACTGAGGGCTTTTTAAATAAAAGATATCTCCGTTATTCAGTGTATAGCCAGTTGTCGTGTTTATCTTCAGCTGTCAAATCCCATAGATAAATTCCCTGATGCTGCAAGGTTTTTCTGTGTCATACTCAAACCATGCATTATGTATTAAAGTCTCTTAAAAGACAATACTTGCTCGTCAAGAGGACATTTTGGGTCCCCCAGTGCTTGAGGTCTTGCTTTTTCAGAGTTACCAAGCACGTATACTGCAACACTTTCATGGCCAGAGCATGGCTGCTGCCCATCCTGCTTGCTGGAGCGAGCGTTGTCTGGGAGATACTGGCTCTCATGTCTTTCAAGCTGTACAGCCAAAAATGATGGATGGGCATGTAGTGGCTGCCTTTGGGGAGCCTGCTTACTTGACTTTTCCAGCTTTGTAATAGAAATTGAAGTGAGGTTTCTTGTCTCATGAGCAGCTTTACAGCTTCTGTGTAACAAAGAGACTTGGTCATTCACTCCTTCCAGGGTCTGTGTCCCCTTTGCTGCAGACATTTTAAACTGCATAACAGATGCTGCAGAAGTGCTGTCATTTATTCACCGGTTTATTCATATTTCTCAACAACTTCATTTACTGTCTGACCTCGATTCATTTTTATACTCATAATCATTAGAAGGAGGCAGGGGACCTGGTGAAAATACTGGTGTGCTCCTGTAATTGTAGATGTGCTTGTGTAATTAAAGACTGTATCGTTAAGACATTCGTGCAGTAGGGAAAAGTGAAGGCTGTACAGGCAAATATTCATCCTGGGACGGACATTCTACGTGGAAAACTTGATCCTGAGGCAAGGCTGGAAGAAGTTTGCGCATTCAAAAAATAGGGTCTCGGAGTAGGAAGTATTGAACCATTTGCAAGACCAACTTCTGTATTTTTTTTTTTTTTTTGCTTCTAATATAATATGCTTCTAATATGATATTTTTCTTTGGCAGTGGGTGAAATGAGGACAGGTTCTAGGTTCTTCCACTCCCTATTAAGTGGGAAGTTTCAAAGACTGTCAGGGCTGGATTGTGGTGCTCTCCCTGTTGTAATTTTATTTTGCTTTTTAAGAGGAAAGCTTTTTCTTACAAATGCCTTATGATGATTTTAGTTTCAATTTCCATATAAAATACCTCATGCCGTAGACAGAAAAAGACTAAGGATAAGAATTTAAGCTAAAGGAAGGATTAGACTGGAAATCCCAAAGCTACTGTGCTCCTGATACTGGAATTAAAGAGAAGCTGGTTACGCAGGTTATTTTGGGAAAGCCTGCAGCCAATGTTGGTTTGTTTGTGGGGGAAATATCTTCCATCCCTGCTTTGCTGCAGAAGGAGGCAGTGGGTAGTCACTAGTTAATATCTCAGACCTCCTGTGGTATTTATAAGCCATTTTATTCAGAAGCCCTCTGTGATGGTGTACTCTACCTCCTTTATTTAGGAACAGCACTGGCAAACAGACACTCAGAGGGAGCTTGGTCTCCTTCTTGCCTACCAGGATATTGAGCACACGGCAGCAACCAGAAAAAAAATGGTTTAAATGGAGACGATAACAGTTGGGGTGCTATACCAGGGGTTGGATCCTTGAAGATCTCCAAGCGTAAAGTCTGCATCCTCAGGGATTTGAGAACCGTTGTGAAGATCAGCCTGGGGTTTTTTCTACATTAGCTTGTGTTTAAAAGCAAAAATAGCAAAAGCTCTTTCAGATCCTTGTTTTTCTTCTGTTCAGAGCATGTGTGTCTGCTCAGCAGTCAGCACTGATGGTCAAAATTGGCTTGTGCAGAGGAAACAGACTTTCAGTTTTGATTCTTTAAGCAAATGAAGAAGATCATATGTTTTCAATTTCCTTTTTAAAGTATGCATTTGTTACTAAATTTCACCCCAATGTTATTTGCTTGAATCAAATTTTAGGCTTGAATCAAGCAATATTAGTCTTGAATCAAATTTTTTGTCATAATGATCAGGCTAATGTATTTAGAATAGAATAGAATAGAATCGTTTAGGTTGGAAAAGACCTTTAAGATCATCCAGTCCAACCATTAACCTACACTACCAAGTCCACACTAAACCAATCAAAGGTAGACTAGACTAAAACATGTCCCGAAGTGCCACATCTACCCATTTTTTGAACACTTCCAGGGATGGTGACTCCACCACCTGTCTGGGCAGCCTGTTCCAATTTGTGCTAATGTATGTAATTCCCCCCCTCTCTCATCCAGTGGAGTCAGGATTGCAGAGTGGTATCTTGCCAGCCTTGTACTGCTAACGGAGATTTCCCAGTAACCAGGCCAGTTCTACCACTGGGAACCTTGCTGTGGCGCTGGGAAGTCTGGAGTGTTCACAAGTGTGTATTTATTTACAGATCTTCCCACTTTACCTTAAGGTTAAACTTGAGCAGCACATACTGGAAGACATTTATATTGAATAATCAGTGTAGGTATCTGTCTTGTAAATAAAAACATTTTTATTTGGAGTAACTTAGAACTTTAAATATCTTAAAACAGAAAAAGCACTGAAGTCTGAGCTAGCAACTTTTTAAGATTTATGCAGTGTAAACTAACAACAGAAATGGCCTTTTTTTTTTTTTTTCTTTTGCCCTAGTGTATAAATCAGCTTGAAGATATAATTTTCAGCTTTTCTATATAGCTTTGGCTAATTTTCCTGCAGGGGGAGGTGTAGAGTCAGAAATGTTGCTTTTTCGTTTAAACCTGCTGCTGTTTTTCAGTCACCTTCCAGTTTTCTCTGCATGTTGTGAAGCTATTAATACATGATAGTAAGATCACAGCTATGAATTATGGCTTTCTTGCTAGCACCAGAATTGTATATGATGAGTTTTATTAACCCCAGCTGACTGTAAATAACGAGGAGCCATACAGGTTTATTGTTTGATTTAAAGGTGTTTCAGCAGCAATTTGCAAAAGAAAAAACAGGGGAAAGGGGATTAAAGAGAGAGAATGGCTACAGTAA
The DNA here is from genome assembly GCF_030463565.1 of Pelecanus crispus. Classification (NCBI taxonomy): domain Eukaryota; kingdom Metazoa; phylum Chordata; class Aves; order Pelecaniformes; family Pelecanidae; genus Pelecanus; species Pelecanus crispus. Next base: position 23,880,529 of record NC_134649.1, on the reverse strand, counting down.
AGGGCACTCTCCTTTATTCTGGTGTTTATATACATTTTACAGGTATTTATGTACACGAACACCTGTATACTCACATATATACATAGGTGTATACTCACACGTGATGAGTGAAATACAGGATAAACAACCTCTTCTGGGTGGTGTTTTTTCATCGTTACTGAGTTTGAATGTATTATGTCTCCATTTATGCAGTTTTCAAACTCCAAGGATGGATCTGGGCATAGGAAGACCAATGTTCCTATATTAGTTTTCTTTCAAAGCTATAATGTATTTATATTGCTACAGTCTCAATAAAAGCCTTTGAGTGTCTGAATAAGGAATAGGATTTCTTGTTAAATTTGTCTGTGCACCAGCCGAGCTTGAATTTGTAGGATGCTCCTCTGATATCAAAGCAGTCTGTTATTTTTAAATCTAAACCCCTTGATATTAGCGCTTAAAAATTATTTCTATCCGTTATTCATACCTTATTTTGGAACATACAATTCCCTGGAAGTGGTACATTGTTTTATAGTAGCTATTTGAGTTTGTGCCTTATTATTTTAATATTATTTTTATTTAGAAGATACTCATTACCTCTCTGTCACTGGATTTACAAACGGGAGTGTAATTCCTCGCATTGGGAGCTTGTGAAGCTCAAGGCAAAAGGGAGATATGCACAGCTGGTTTCGTCCTAGCCTTCTTCTCCCTATCAATGTTTATTTAACATGGTTGTGAGCGTGCCAAGCTTCATTTTGGACTGTAAGCACAGCTATGCCCAAGAGTAAACCTTCCCCAAGCTCTGCAAGTGGGAATAATTGTCACCCTGGCAATAATGTCAGAAAATGTCTCCAGGAGGCTGAGTTGGGAATTGAGGGATGGGGTGGATGTTGGTCCTGAAAGACTTTCATGCATTGCGTCTCAGATTTGGACGGTCTCCTCCAGTAGCAGGTGAATTGTATTTATGCCGTTGTGAGTTTGCTGTTAAGCTGATGACCAGAATTACTTTAAAATGGGAAATTAATCTCAAATAAAAAAGATCAATCCTGCTTCTGTGCGTTAGAGCGAGCCTTGCCTGATGAAGGGAGATAACCTTGCTCCCTTGTGGCTTCGCCGCAGCAAAGCTTCCCGCTTTGATTTCTTCAGAGCAAGATGCACTTTACCAAATTCTTCTTTAGTGCAGCTCTCTTAATAGCAAAATGTTACAACAGAGACTTGAGTCATTGCCTCTCTGTTTATTAATTTTGAAAATACCTATGTGCTTGAATGCTGGTTTACAACATGCAATTTTTAATTAGAATTTGAAAAGAGACAGTTGAGTCAGGATCCAAATTAGGCCTTTTGGATAATCTTACCCATGTACATGGTACCTACCACAATGGATCCAGACCATGGCTCATGAGGCTACTGCAGGATAAAAAAAAATAAAATACTTGCATTTAATTACTTTATTGAAGATTTTCTGCCCTCTTCTTGTGCTGTATCTTATGTGTAGTTTAGGTTATTAAGGATTTTGGTCTGATAACAGGTTCTTCTTTGTGTCATCTTGAGTCTTTGCTGCTTTGCATCTCCTCCAGGCTCTTCTTGCTGCTCTTGCTCAGTTTGCTGATAGCTGGGTTGCAAAGCTGGAGGCACAGAGACCTGTTTCTGTGTCAGACTCTTTCCACTAAGCTGGGGTGGAGGAAGAACTCTGACCTGTTTTTTAGTCTTATTGTACTAGAAATGTGAATTTGAGCTCCTTTTCCACCTCAGAGAGCCATAGCTGATCTGCTTTTCCCAGGAGGAGTGCTAAGGTGCTCCAGGCAGCTGGTGGTTTGTACACTGGAGGAAAATAAGGTGATGGATGAAAGGCTGTCTGATGGCTAGAGTTGTTGAAGTCCACTTTACTTTGGCTATACCCACAACGAAAATGGTCTCTTTGTATCTGGCAATTTCTTCAAGAGGACGGCTGGTGCTTTAGCAATCGTTTCCTCCATGAAATTTGATGAAGGAGCCTTCTGGGGCTTTTTTTCCTCCTCTCCCTTTACAGCAATTTCAAAACCCTTTCATTAAATCTAAAACCCACTGTTTGATAGTTCATATCTAAGCTATAATTACCCAATATGAAGATGCAAGCGCAGAATAATTTCCTAGGGAGGTTTACAGAAAAGGGAATAACTGATTATTTTTTTTTTTCAGTCCTTTGAGAAAATCTATAAGAGGATGAATAAAGTGAAGAATGATGATAGCGCAGCACAGATACAAACCTGATGATCTTACTCCGATTCTGTCAGGGTTTCTGCTCCAGTGGCTTTCTTAAAGGAGCATTGTCAGAAAGAAAAATCACATTGCTGGAAGTGGGTTGTGCAATCAATCACTGGCCACCGAGAAAGAGGGGGATCGGATGGATTCCCTTTTGAATTCAATCAAAACACTTGAAAGAAACTGGCATGTCTCTCGACTGAGGTATTTAATCAAATATTTGGTGCCTGGCTCCCTGTTGCAGTTGCTTAATGAGACTAGACTTTTGTAATCCCAGAAAAGAGAGGCCAAAAGATAATTATGCAAGTTATAAACCCTTTTCACTGTAGATACCAAGTTTTTGGATAATTGTGTTTTCTTGGACTGGCCCTTGAGCAGATTGATTTACAGAAGATAATGGCTTTTTTTTTCCACTGCTAGAATGGTATTAACTACTGTTTTCTAATCTGTATTCCCTGCATCTCTGCAGTGCCTGGATAGTTTGCGAGGGCTCTGTGAAAGGTGACGAAGAAAGGCACGTTTTCATATGATCTGCAGCAGTTACATATAAGGAACTTCTGAAGGTCCATATATTGAAAAAAGTGGAAAATTGCAGTCTATGCAGCCTGAGGGATTTGATGAATGTGCTCAGCTCCTCCTGGTGAGGCCAAATTTGGTGGCTTTTCCCTGTGCAGAAACCTTCTGAGTGACCGGTTGCAGCAGTATGTGTTCCTGGCTGTAATTAGTGTGAGATTGCAAACCATTATATGCCATGTGGAGCGTCCACTGCTCCCCATCATCCTTGTACTTGAGAAGACTGAGGCGTGCTGCTGGTACTTCTTTCTGTTGTTCTGCCCCTTGTAGCAGTCCCTGTGGCTGGATCCAGCTGTGTGTTGCTGTTCAGGCTGATGCAGCAAGAGCTGAGTGACACACATCATCTGTGTGTGTGTGTTTTTTAGGTATTCTGTGGGTAATTATTAAACTTGGGAAAAATACATGGATATTAGGACCTGCAATGATTGAATCAGGTACTTTCAGAAGACACAGAATGTTTTATTCCCTTTCTCTGGAGTTGTTTTATTCCCTTTCTCTGGAGTTAGAGTCCCAAATAGCCAGGGATTTGTATTTCCCTCTTCTTCAGAAAAACACAGTCACCCTTTGCACTGGGACAGTCCTTATCAGCAGGCTGGGGGAGCAAACCTAAGGGAGATAAATGCACCAGAAGTAGGTATCTCACTGCTTTCATGGAAAAACAGAAATGCAGATTAAGATGGTTGTGGCTCTGGAGCAAATAAATAATTTGCATTACTTCTTTCTGCATCTGAATAGAGTATAGAACCTGCTAGTAATCCTTTACCTCCCACAACCTTTTTTGGGGGATCAGACCTGTTTCTGTGTCAAATTTATTAATTTCCTCACAATTCCTATGTCCTTCTGTGGGTTCCACACCAGGTTTGGTTTGTGGTGTTTATCTTGGATTTCTTCAGAGAAGGGGTCAAACTGTTCCCATTTTCTTTCTGGAATAAATTCAGGGAGTCTGTCAACTTTCTTCTATGGATCTTTGTGTTTGTTTTTTATTCAGATATAAGATTCACTTATGTCTATGAATTAATCTAGACATCTTTTTCAAAAGACATCAGAATTGTTTGTCTTTTTTCCAGTTTGCTTGTCTTAGGGAAAAAGAAGAGGAAAAAAAGGAGAGTAATGTCTCTTCAATCAGGTGTGTTGCTATTTCCAAATGAGTTTTAGGAACGTAAAAACTCCATGTGTTTTCCCAATCCACATAGTTATCCTTAGCTCAGTGTATCGCCAGGGGAAGCAAAACTGTTTTATCTCTGCAGATGTGAACGCCATTCACTTCTGTGTCTCATGGTGTGCTTTCATGTCTCTGTTTTCTCTCCAGCCCAACTCTTTTAGGTAACTCCTCTGGGTTTTTGCAGTCTTGGACCCAGAAGGCAGGTGGTGTCTGTTTTACCCTTTTCTTTTGCAGCTTGATACGCTGCTCAGCACTCACTCTGACGTTCAGTGTTTCTTCCTTCCCAACCCTGTTCTCAGCAGGCGTTTCCGTAGCGTGGGAGTGGAGTATAATGTCCGTCTGGTTTTAAAAGTGTGAAAAAGCTCTTTCCTTCAGGAATTAAACAACTGATCTTCCATCCGCTCACTGATGTACTGTCCTCTTAGCTTAGCCCAAAACATTTGTGTAGGCTCTAATGTAATTTGGTCTCTCCCATCTCAGCTGGCAACATACCCCAGCCAGCTAGCTTTTCTGTATATTTTAACATTTATTGTGCTCTCTGTTTCTTTTTAACCTCCCAGTAAGGTGTGCACTACAGGTGGTATCAGGTAGGAGACCAGGTGGGTATGTCTGGAGGGTCTTCTGATTAATCTCTATTTAAAACAGTTTTCATTGTATGTAGTGGTGAAGAATTTGGGAATTTTAAGCTGTATTAGTAGGCACAAAATGGTGAAGTATACCTTAGTTTTGACTGTAATTGAAATCTTTATGGTTAAATAGAGTTCACAATGTCTGCTTTTAAATCCATGCTTATAAAAGAAACTGTGAAGTGCCCAAGAGATATGTCTGGTTCAGTATTTTGTACCACATAGGGGCACCAGGAGAGACTGAGCAGGAAGAGCGCGTGAGTCTGGCCCCTTTCTGCAGTGCATTTCTAGCATCCCCAAGTGCTGTGTTTCTTGGAAAAGAAAGTTTTGTCAAATGCTGGCACCTGTAATAACTTACACAGGGAAGTCATTACAAATCTGTTAATGAATTAGGTAACCCCTCAGCTGGCTTCAGAACAGCAGCCCTCCAGACTGTTTATGAAATAGTGTTTTGTCAATCAATTTGTAGCTATTTAGGCAGCCTTTTAACTCTTCTCTTCATGGTTTCACTGTAAGAAGGACAAATGGAAAACATGAAGTCATCAGAAATCAGTTAATCTGATCTGCAAACACATATATTAAAATGCTTTACTTAAAAAGATCCAGATATTGCACAGTAAAGCAGAATTTGAGAACAGCTATATCCCTGATCTGTGCATTTCTGTAAGCTTAGCTTGTTTGGATTACTTTTTTGTTTGGATCATGATTTTTCTGTTTGTTTTTAGGGTAGTTGAACCTTCTTTATAAGGTTTTTGACCTTAAATTGCTGGTGTGCACACTTAAATCTCAGCTTTAGTATAAATCTGGCTGGATATTCTGGGATTTAAGGAAAAAAAAAACAACAACAAAACCAGAATAGCTTTAGAAATGTTTTTTCAACTTCATCAGCAGAAGAAATTCTAGTTGTTTTTAAGTGCTCTCAGTGATACTAGACTTGGTGTGAATTGTGGGGGAGAGCCTGGTATGCTTGAGAGATGTGTTTGCTACTAGCTGCAGGTGCAGTCCTTGCATGATTAAAGCTCAGTGTTTCTAAAAGATAATAATACTTTGCACCGATAACATCTCCCAACATGATTCAGTCCTTCCAGCTGCAGAGTGTCTTCTTTCTTACATCTGATCATGACCTGTGCTGCTGGCTGGCAGAGGGGACCATGGACAGTGGGCCACTTCAAATAATACCTTCTGCTCTGGATTGCTGGAAGCTGAGCCTGCATCTCTGTTGGTGGTGTGGTTCCGTGCTGGGCTGCACGGGCCTGGGAGAAGGGGGCCTGGTGCTGTATCGCCCTCGCTGCTGCCTTGGCTCCTGCGATGGTCCTTGCCTTGCTTTGCTTCTGCACTTCCATCATAATATTGACTTGCAAACATATAGCTTTTTTGCCAGTTGCTATGGTTACGTCTCAGCTACCAGCATCTGAACTGTAGAAACGAGTAACAAGCAATACATTTCAAGCCTTAATGAAATGCACAGCAGCGTGTTAAACTTTTAAACCCAACGTGAATATCACTAAGCAATATCCATTCGTGATTTGCCATAATTACTGCTGCAAGCTCCTTACAACTGAAATGCCAGAGCACAAGTCTTTCTCCTCCACTGCATCAAATACATTTTTCTGCCAGTAGCTTCACAGTATCTCAGACCTCTGATGTTTCATAGTCCCTTCACAGTTTCAAAGAACTAAGTTTGACTTCTTTAAATTATTCACACCTTCAGACCAGCAACATCTCCAAAATCTCCTTTTGTGTGTATCACCCATTTCCTTCTCATTCACTCCCAGAAATTTAAAGACATTTGCTTCTTCTGCCCTAGTTCCAAAATGTGAATCCAATTTGTTTCCCCCAAGCTGCTTCTTGCATATTTGGAAGAACCAATTTCATCAGACCAGCATTGGTGTTGAATTAAAATGTGTGCGTAGTTGGTGCTTGGAGCTGTTTGCTCCAGTAACTGCATCAGAAGGAGCCCACGCCTCAAGTCTTTCAAGGTGGTGGTTTTCTGCTAGGAAGTCTTATTTAGTGTCTATCTTGAACAATGCATTTTATCCATCAGTTTGAGAAGTAAAATGAAACTGGACACTGGTTGTATGTCCAGACTCCAGGCTTCAAGTCAAATGATTAATTGCACTGCCTGGTGCAATTGCAGTTCTTGAATTAGTTGTGCTTGCAGATTGGACGGTTCAGAATATCTCTGTGCTGTGCCCAGTTTCTCTGCTGATCAGTCTGATTTCCTGTATTCTGTTAATATTTTACATTTACAGCACTGGAGTTACCAATTCTGGAGAGGAAAAACTGGTTGATCTATCTACTGTATGTTCGCAGAGACTACGATGAGTGTAAGGTAAGAGCTGCTTTTGAGACTCTGCATTAGGAAGGATCTTACTAACGTTATGAAATGATAGTTTTCATACCAGTTTTCAAACCACCTTCTTTCCTGATTTCTTTTGGACTAAGAGGACCTGGAGAAAATACAAGTAAAATAACTTTAATGTTCTCAAATCGTTGGCTACCTTCAGAATTCATGTGTGCAGTTCTGTGGAGCAATCTGTGAGCTCAGTATGTCTTTGGGAGTGGAAAAATGGAAAGAATTGCAAACCTCTCCTGTTCCAAGTGATGAATAGGGTCTTCTAAACTGATAATAATGCAGTTCCATAGTGCAGGTCTCTTGATGGTACTACAAAGGTGCTATGAAAAACACTTCAGTTGAGTAAAACATTACTACCAAGTCTAAAAAAAAAAATTTATCTTGGTTACCCTTGAACAAAATTCTTTCATTTTACACATGATACATTGCGCCCTTTCATTTGTCCTGGGTTTGGTGGGTTGCTTGGAAGTGATTGTTTGGTTTGGGATTACAACAGTAAGTGGGCTAAGGAAATGGCAAATCTGCTATTAAATGGTGTGTTATCCTGATAAAATGAACATGAGCAATTGAACATGATGCACCTATGGGGCAGGAGGAGGGGAATAAGAGTTGCCTTTCTGTTTCTGTCACGTGCAAAGAAGATCTGAAAAGACTTTTTTGCTTCTGAAACACAAGGGTTGGTCAGGACTTGTCTCTCTCTGTTGGAGAACTCCTGGGGGTGCTTAGGAAAGTGGCAGGCTGGAGGAAATTAATTTAGCTTTTAATTAATGGAGCCAGAGGGTTGTATCATCAGCAGAGTGATTTCGTCTCATATCTTGGTTTAAATAGATATAAACAAAAGTTGGACTAGCAATCTAAATAGAAAATTGTTTCCCTTTTCTGTTGATCTGACTGCATTTTTTTGGTCTCTGATTGTGTGCTTTTACTGTTGCTGTGATGGGATGTAGAATCACAGAGTGCAGAAAAGATGTACGGCTCAGGAAAGCAGAGAAAATAACCAAGTGGATGATGTAATGGCAACATTGACTTCTCCACATCTTCATCAGTCATGGAAACAAGCAAAATACGGGGAAAAAAATCAAGAAAAGACAGCTAATACTCTTTTGCTTGGCAGACCAGCTTTGCAGTAGCTGTCAAAGGCAGCAAAGCCTTTCCTTAGGGCTCAAAAAACCAGGCTTTTTGCAGTTGGAGGAGTTTGGCACCAGACCATAGCTGGTTAAATGTTCTTCCATCCTTTTGCCCAGATGTGATGGATGTGTGCTCAGAGGCCTGGATTTGTCCCAAAGAAGATAGGAACCTCAGCATGCCAGGATGCTGCTTCAGTCACTGAGGATTGATACGTACATCCAAAAGGCAATTCAGATCTTAGGTGGGCTGAGCTGCCCTGTGGTAGTCTCCCTCTCTCTCTGTTGGTGTTATGTGGGTTTACAGATCTAAACTGGATGCCCTGGGTGCTTCTTCGTGATAAGCATAGACATTCCCAAATGTGCTATTTGGGGCTAATACCTTCAAACATGAAAGTGGTATTGGCAGTACCCCAAGTGGCTTAAATTGCTGTTAACTCCTGGATTTCAGTATAGTTTGGGCATTCGTTAAATTCCCTTAGTTTTCTTTTAAGACTCAGCTAAGAAATGAGTGACCTGTGATGCTATTAATTTTGGTCTGAATCTTGCTAGACCCTCTTTCCCACTCAGTGCTTCCTCTCTAACATGGTTTTAAAAGCTCCTGTATTTTTCAATTATGTAAAAGAGCAAGGAAAAACTGCTTGTTTACCAAAATTAGCTCCCCAAAGTGAAGGCATTACATTGATTTTAACCCTTACAGTGCCACTCCTGCATCTATTTTGGTGTTGCCAAGCTCTTGACAAATTTTGCTGCTCATTACAGAGAGAGATTAATAATGCTGGCCGTTTGATTCACCTCTCCTTCTACCCAGCAGGATGCAAAGCAAACATCCCCCAGAGCCCACAGCTGCAGCATCCCCTGCAATCGCACAGGCAGAGAGGAGTTGGGGGAGAGGAGGGACAGGTCCTGCTAAGCAGTGATCATCTCTCGCTCTTCACATGCAAAGCTAATAAACTGTGCTTTCTGCTTGCAGCATCAATTCCAGCCCTGGCCCCTAACCATTTTTCACAACAGAAATCTTCTGCTTCTGTTATGTGTGAGGAAGGAATTATTAAAATTACCAGATGCTTTTAATTAATTAAAATTGCTCATGCTGGTTGGTCTCCTGCTGGTATGTCTAAATTCTGTTGGTGAGCTAAATAAACTCGGGAAGAAAAAGCTGGGAATACAGATCATATTTCTCAGCTCAAGGCCTTTTGCTATGGGATTTTTTAGGGCTTATAGAATTAATCAGATGTCTCTAAAAGATAGCTCTCTATTGCCCTCTCTTGCTCTGAGAAACTGGTTTTATGTAGATAGAGCAACACAGAGTATCTGTATTCAGGAGATACTTGGTTATGTCCGAGTTGAATGTCCTATAATAATGTACTTTGTAAAGAGTATAATATAGATATATTACCAGATACAGATCTGAGGGGAAGAGCAGCCTAGACTTGTTCTTCCTTTTCCTTCCTCTCTTTAGTTTTCTTTTTACACGTGAGGATTCTCAATAATAGCCCTCCTTGCCTTCACCCCGCTTTCCTTCTATGTGCTGTATTTGAGGCTGTTTTCCTCCTTGTTTTCAGGTCTTTCATTTATGTTCGTCTTGGAGGCAGGGGATGCTGGTACTGTTCATACAATTGACAGAAGTGCCAGATGAGCACCAGGTTATTGCTAGCCCAGAAATCTTTCTTTCCCCTGCTTTGTCTCTTCCACTTCCAAGCCAAAGAGGAGTCTCAGAGCAGAAATGCACTTGGTTCGTAGCCACAGTGCTCGTCCTCCCAAAGGTCAATCCTTTTAACCAGTTCTATAATTTCGGGTCACATGCGACTGTGGAATATAGCCAAACTGCATCTGCACCCCAAACTGTCAGCTGCATGAGTGCAGCCAGCAAGAATTTACATTTTCATCATTTTTTTTTCCCTTCCTTTTCCCATGTACTCTTCATTTTTCATTTGGCTTTCATTGACTCAGCTGCACTTGCTCCTATTCAATTTATTTCTTCACAAAGGGCCTAGAGTAAATACCCTTATCAGCAGAGGATGCTTTCATAGATTCCTTCTGGCATTTTCCCCAGGTAATATCTAATTGTCTTTAGTAATAGGAATGAATGGAGAAATTCTAAAAGGGCTATGGTATTCCTGGCACAGTGCTCTTCACACATGGTGAGGAGCTTGCACTCTTCTGTGCACTCTTGTAGTTGTCCCAGCCACAGTCCAGTGCCTTTATTAGATGTGGCATTGTGGTTTCTGTAGCTGAAACCAAATCTCTGTCATTAGCTTTGTTAAAATGATGAAAGTTTACAACTTTTATAGCATTTTAATACAGTATATTGTAGCAACTAGTTACAAGTTCTGTGTTAATAGACTTTTCCAAGCACAATTTCTGATTAAATGAATTTTGTAGTTCTCATGTCCTGTGTGATACCACTGCTACCATCACATAAGGAAGTACTGTGTCCATCAACACATTGCATGATGTTTAAATTCAAGTTATTTTAGGGCATTCTGCAAGGAGCACAGATACAGCACAGCTGTATGTAGCACATACAAAAAATTCTCCAAATCAAGGTTGCAGAAGGTATTTGGTCAGTCAGAAATCAATTTTCTTTCATAGGGATTACCTTTATTAAAATATTTGAAGGGTTTATATTCTTCTGAAAGCTGTCATGCTGCAGTTTACTAAAGGGGTAATAATGAAACAGCTAACGGGCTTTTCAGTGAGGGAGGCTCCATTTGGTATGTACTCTGTGCACTTTGTTGTTTCAGGCTGTCATCAAAGAGCAGCTGCAGGAGTCTCATGGACTGTGCGAATATGCAGTCTACGTTCAAGGTATGTCGCAGGAGTCTCTGAAAGTCTTAATTTTGCTAAAGCAAGTTACTTCTGATTTGAGATATAATGAACAATAAGAAAGGAAACATGATAGAAACATAAAATTGATATGTAAAAATGTTTGGCTTTTTTTTCTGCTTGCTAGGTCTAGTTTTGAAGTTTGGGATTTTCACATGGAAGGGCAGATTAGATTTTCTGTTTTCTCTGTATCGATGAGTTTGTCTTTGGTTCCTCCTTGGACTATGGGCTCTTGGCCTTCAATGTGTTGGTGTGTGCTTGGGTTGTGTGTTTGATTGTATTACAGACGCATGTTTTCTGTTAGAGCTATCTGCCTCAGGTGATTGTTGTCTTACTGTTTGCTTTAAGGATGGTCTTCCTCTTCTTGTCCTGCCCTCTGTCCCCTAAAAAATGTGCCCCAAAACTTGGCATTGAAATTCAAAGTGCCGAGGTGGGGGACAGCTGAAATTTGTTGGCCAAGGACATACTGTAGGCTGTAGAAGTTGGCGGGGGCGGGAAATCTAAACTGCATCTTAACGAGCAATTAGCCCCAGTTTAAAGCTGCCCTTATTCTGAAAACCAAAGATTTTTCCAAGCAAGCACAAGTCCTTTGCATGCGTTGTCATTCTGCCCTCAGACACTGCTTCTGCCTTTCAGGGTGAAAGACCAAATGAATGTTGTTATAATACATCTGTACTTCCTCTCCTTTCCCTGCTGTCAGAGGCACGTTTTTCCTGCAGATAATGGACTCATTTGCCTGCTATATGTTGTCTTACAGCTTTGATATTTCGCTTGGAGGGGAAAATTCAAGAATCTCTTGAACTTTTTCAGACATGTTCCATTCTGAACCCTCGAAGCACTGACAACCTCAAGCAGGTGGCACGATCACTGTGAGTAGTGTTTTATTGTTTCTGGGTTTTGTGCCACCCAGGTTTCAGGTTTGTTTTTTCTGCCAGGCATCAAGTGAAATCCCAGGCTGCTTAATTCCAAACATGCTTCCTCCTTATCAACACTTGAGTTGGCTTCCAGAAGCACGGGCTACCCTTAAAAGCAGAATCTCTGTTATCTGCCTGGCTGCTGTTGTATTTTCTTTGTCTTTGTGCTTTAAACAAGACAGGTAACACACTGATTTCTAGCTCCAGAGTTAAGGGTGCTGACTTGAGCTGTGTAAACTTGCCCTACAGACCCCTTTCTGTCTCTGAGTGTCCGGTTAGATCACCTGTCTTTCCCTTTGAGATAAAGGTAGAGCCTGTGAATTCATTCCTTGCATCTCCAGTAATGTCAGGGAGTGCCTCAGCATCTCGCAGGATTGATGACCTTGGCCCTGAAAGGGAACAGTGCTCAGGTTGTAATATGGCTGAGATTGTAAATTCAGGGCTTCTTACGCAGGTCTCTGGAGAGCTAGCAAATAGCATCATTTCTCACTGGCAAAGGTGATAGTGGTTGCACAGCAGGGTTTCAGAGCAAGAAAAAAGAAAAATTTAAATGCTTTTACAGGTTTCTTTTGGGGAAGCACAAGGCAGCCATTGAAGTGTACAATGAAGCAGCTAAACTCGATGAAAAGGACTGGGTAAGTGTTTCAGTGAGTTGCAGATTATTGTAGTATGCAGATATTTCTGCAGTTTTGTGAAGACAGCTGCAAACTTGTTACAAGCAGAGGTGAGCTCACGCTGCCTGCAGTCTCAGCAGACGAGGAGCTGCAGGGCTGAGAGGCATTGCCTTTTAGCACTGGCTCAAGAGCATGGATGAGCCTCTGCAGCATCTGGTTTAGATCACAGGATCAAGGCATCATTTCTACTGCAAAATCCCACACCTTGTCTTGGGGCACGAGCCTC